>NW_027206611.1:0-313491 GCF_024711535.1 Dipodomys merriami | reverse complement strand
AACATCACCTGGCATCTTCAATTTTGGGGGAACAGAATGGCTAGAAGGTCAACCTTCCCCCATACCAGCTCCTTGATTGGGTCATGGTCTATCCAAGCCCTTTGGGGCTCCTTTACAGACTCACCAAGATTCCTTCAAAAGGCATCACATACTGGGCACTGGTGGCTCATGCCTGTTCATCCTAACTACTCAGGAAGCTGAGATCTGGAGGATCATGGTGCCAAGCCAGTCTGGGCAGGACAGTGTATGAGACTCTTATCGATGAACCATCAGAAAACAAAAGTGGCATTGTGGCTCAAGTGGTAGAGTGCCAGCCTTGAGAAAAAGAGCTCAGGGACAGCACTCACGGCCAACAACAAGGAGAGGCATTGCATGCAGCCTTTGGGATTGGCATGGGCCAAATATAATTGGAATTAATTATAATTGGAATTAATCAAGTCCTCCAAGACAAAGCAGTACCTCCTTTAGTCCTGTGCTCCTCCATCTCTTCTCACCCCTGGCCTTGTCTGTGCTTTGGATCAGCATGGGTCTGGCTGGATGGGAGAGATCCAAGGAAGATTCCAGAGCAATATCACCACCTCTTTCTGCCCTGCTCACCCTACTGCTTCTGTTCTTTGCCATAGACCTTCTTCCTGGAATCCATCCATGAGGTCATCACCACCAACATAATGGTGAGTGGTGAGTCTGGCCTAAATAGGGGCAGTCAGAGGTGGGAGTAGGTCTGGGATTAGAAGCTTCCACCTTGGGTGTCGGCTGAGGCCATGGCTGACTTTTATTTCATCCTGAGCCTTGCAGTGGTGGAAAGACAGTGTAGACTTCACATTGAGTCAGGTAAGATGTAGGGAGCCGAGGCGAGACTCCGCCCACTCCCTTGCAGTTTTGAGGATTACCACTCCAGACGGTGCTTGGCGGGATGCCTGGGCTGTGCGCGTGCGCGAGCCCGGTAGTGTCCCCAGCCAATCCCATGACACCTGGTGACGGTAAAAGGCAGGCGACCAACAATAGAAAAGACCCGTGTTCGAATTCCCTATATAAGCGGCTGTGTTTCGGGTGCACGCTCTCTCGCGCCCAAGCTCTCCTACAACTAAAAGGCTCTCCAATAAAGCGTGATCTGAGAAGACTCCTGGAGTGGTGGTCGTTTTTCCTCGCTGGTCGAGTAGGCGGTCACTACAACTGGTGCTGAAACCCGGGAACGAACCTGGGACGGGACCCGCGCGAGAGGCCGAATCGGAGCCAGAACTCAACACGCGGAGAGGAGACGTCGGTAAATATCCCCCGGTATGCTGTTCACTGTAGATTTAGGTATTTATTGGTTGCTTGCATTGCTTCTTCCCTTGTGGCTTGTCTTTTTGATGGTGCGCAGTTGCCTCGAGGAGGGAGGGTTTGATTTAATCCAGGAAGGACGCAAAGTACTAACGCAGCATCAGGATAGTCTATCAGAGTCAGCATACAGTAAGGGGGAGGAAAATAGGCCTAAAAGAAAAAGGGAAAAAAGACAAAAGGATCCTAAAGAATTAAAGCAAGAGGGGCTGCAGCCCTCACAAAAGGAGAAGGGTTTTAGGGAGGGGCTCTCGAGGAGACCCCCGCGCCCTTCTTTAAAAGCAAACCGGTTCTCAGCCCTACATGTGGAAGGGCGGGACCAAGAATATAGTAATCTTGTGAGTGACTCAGAGGAAGAAATGTTAGAGGAGGAGGGAGAGCAGCTCGATCCAGCTGATAGTGAAGAGTTAGAAGAGGCTGCGGCGGAGCACGTGGCAGACAGATATGGAGGGTGGCGCCCCCTAGGGGTGGGAGTACCGCAGCAGCCAGGGAGAGGAAACGGAGCTGCCCCTCACCCGTCGGCCCCCCCGCCGTGCCCGCCGGCAGGGAAGAGTCACTTTATAAAAGAAAAAACCTGGTCGTGATTAGCAGCCGCTTTCCCAGTCTTTGAGAATCCCATTACTGCTGAAAGAAATTTTGAGCCGGTTTCCTACTCCCAGTTAAAAGATTTAGTTGAGGCAGTCAGGACTTATGGAGTGACGGCCAATTATACCACTGCCTTGCTTCAAAGGCTAACTATTAATGCTATGATTCTGTGGGAGCAAAAACTGTTCAATATTTTCCTGAATTAGTGGCTAAACAGGCAATTTTGATCTGAGAAAAAAAATAAAAATAAAAAATAAATAAAAATAAAAAATAAAAAATAAAAAAGAGGCAATTTTGGGTATAAAGTATTGTTTAATGCATTTTGCAAAAATTCCAGATAAATTAATTATTCCATACACCCGTGAGCAAGTTGAAATTTTAGCAGCCACAATGGATATGTGGGCAATTCTTGTTTGCTCATTTCCAAATGTAATTGATAATCATTATCCTAAGCATCCTCTGCTTGCCATAGTTAACAAAAATTTAGTGTATTTTCCTGTTGTCACTTCAAAGGAGCCCTTGGTTGATGCTCTAACCATCTTTACCGATGGATCAAAATCTGGACAAGGTGCCTTTTTTGTTCAAGGACACAAGGTAGTCTTTAATTTTTGGCCGAATGTCCCACAGGCTGTTGAATGTTTAATTGTGCTTGAAGTTTTTAAAAGATTTGATCAACCTTTTAACTTATTTTCTGATTCATTATATGTTGTAAATGCCGTTGCTTCTCTTGAAGTTGCTGCTTCAGTTAAGCAGGCCAGTACAATTTCTAATGTTTTGTTACAGATTCAATCCCTTATCTTAAACAGAAAACATCCTTTTTATATTGGACATATTCGTGCCCACTCTATGTTGCCGGGCCCGATGGCAAAGTGTAATGATTTGGTGGACCAGGCAACTCGGGCTGTGGCTCTGGTTGCTGCTGATCCTGTAGAATTGGCAAAAGACTTTCATAGATTGTATCATGTACCTGCTAATACCCTTAGGAAAAGATATAATTTGTCCAGGCATGTGGCAAGAGATATTGTTAAAGCCTGTAAATCTTGTGTTACCTTTCTTCATCCTCCCCATGTGGGGGTAAACCCCAGGGGGTTGAGACCAAACGCCCTATGGCAAATGGATGTTACTCATCTGATGGAATTTGGTAAGTTGAAATATTTACATGTGTCTGTGGACACCTTTTCCGGTGTCATTCATGCCACACCTCTGGCAGGAGAAAAGGTGTCTCACGTCAGAATACACTGCTTAGAAGCTTGGGCAACTTGGGGAAAGCCCCTTAGACTCAAGACGGATAATGGCCCTGCTTATACTTCCCATGGTTTTCGCGCCTTTTGCGCACAAATGCAGGTTGCCCACACCACCGGATTGCCCTACAATCCTCAAGGACAAGGTATAGTGGAAAGAGCTAATAGAAGCATAAAAGAAATGCTTCAAAAACAAAAAGGGGGAGTTGCTGAGTCCGCGTCCCCCAGGGAAAGACTTTCTCTTGCGCTCTTTACCCTTAATTTTTTAATTCTAAATGACAACGATCAGTCTGCCGCAGATCGGCATATGACAAGAGACTCCATGGATACTAAAGACATGGTTATGTGGAAGGATGTTATTAATAATAAATGGTATGGACCGGATCCGGTAATAACGAGATCCAGGGGAGCTGTTTGTGTTTTTCCACAGAGTCAAGAAGTACCTCACTGGGTGCCAACGAGACTGACCAGGCCGGTGGAGACTGCAGAAAAACCCCCTCTTGAAGATGCAGCTGATCTTCTTGCTGTTAGCAACAGTGCTAATAGCAATCCCTGTGATAGCTAAACCAATGATGCTGTGGGCTGTTACAATTTACTGACTGGATTGCCTCTGTGGTGTCCTTTGTCAAAGAGCGGGTGGGAGTCGGAATGTTTTTAGCCTGCTGCTTGGGAGGATGCGTGGTCTGCCTATGGTTGGTCTGTCGCCTTCGAGCCCAAACCAGAAGGGACAAGGTTGTTATCTCGCAAGCATTAGCCACTTTGGAGAGTGGATCCTCACCCCAGATCTGGCTGTTGGCCCTAAGAGGCAGTTAAGCCTTACCATTCTGCATAGCCTTAGCACCCCGAGGGATCAGGGGATCCCATTGCACCGGGACAGGTATGCAATTTGCAATTTGGGACAGGGTGCCAGGCAAGTGCACTGCACTTGAGGGTACCATCTCCTCAAGAAGAGCATGCTGGGTAGCAAGTGGGTTGATGCCCAAGATCCCACCTCTGCAAAAAAGGCATCGGACGGGCCTGGTCATCACTGGGGAAGGCGCCCCTCAGGCGAAGGCCAGTGCAAGGTCCTCTCATTAATGTCTTAGACAGAGGCCCAACCTCTACTCTTACCTGTTGCCATAAAACAAAGAAGGGGGAACTGTAGGGAGCCGAGGCGAGACTCCGCCCACTCCCTTGCAGTTTTGAGGATTACCACTCCAGACGGTGCTTGGCGGGACGCCTGGGCTGTGCGCGTGCGCGAGCCCGGTAGTGTCCCCAGCTAATCCCATGACACCTGGTGACGGTAAAAGGCAGGCGACCAACAATAGAAAAGACCCGTGTTCGAATTCCCTATATAAGCGGCTGTGTTTTGGGTGCACGCTCTCTCGCGCCCAAGCTCTCCTACAACTAAAAGGCTCTCCAATAAAGCGTGATCTGAGAAGACTCCTGGAGTGGTGGTCGTTTTTCCTCGCTGGTCGAGTAGGCGGTCACTACAGTAAGATTGGAATCTGGAGGACCACTTGTGTGGGGAAGGATGTGGGACTCAGGGGGCCACTGTTGTTGGTACTCTCTTGGGACTCCCCTCTCCCTCTCTTATCCCTCAATCTTAGAAGAGAAACTTCAACTAAGGGTGTGGGAAGAGGGGGCAAGGGAATATTTTGGTGTGAACCAGATTTGTGTTTCATATTCATCCTAGCCCATACTTCCTATTTATCTGAGGAATGGCCATATGGGTTTGGGAGCGGGGAGAATCATCCTAGCTGAGAATGTGGCTTAGTGGTAGAGTGTTCGCCTAGCATGCCTGAAGCCCTGGGTTCTATTCCACACAGAAAAAGTGGAAGGGGAGGTGGGACCAGCCTTGATCAAAAAGAGCTCAGGGAGAGTGGCCAGGCCCTGAGTTCAAGCCTCAAGGCTGGAAGAACAAATATTTGTTTTTAGGCTTTTTTTTTTGGTTTGAAAACAATTTATTCCTTGTGATAAGCATAACATGGGTCTCTTTCCTGGCCACCAATGGGCCATTAGATGTCCCTTGAGTTTAGGCCAACTCCCTGCAGCCTCTGCCCTACCCTACCCCCAGTTTATCCTTCCCTTCACCCGGCAGATGGAGGCCTGAGAGAAAGCCACTTGGTCACCTATATCTGGTGGTTGCCAAGGCTTTTGAGAGTCAGTATGTCACATAGAGAGTCATCATCTGCATCAGTCTACAGGAGAAAGTGAGGGAGCATTCCTCCCCTGAGCCTGGGAGCTGTGGGCGGATCTGGATGTGGGGCATCTGGGGCAGGATGTGCTCCCTGGGGGAGTTCACTATGGGGTCGGGAACCCTGACCTCTCCTCTGACAATTTCCATGCTGTCTTCAAGTTGCAATTCTTCAAAACCTCTCTGCTCCTCCCTCATTTCACCCACCAGAGGCCCTGAGGCGTCTGAAGCAGTGTTGGTGGTGGGGGCTCAGCCTGTGCTGGCATAGGGAGACTGCTGTCTGTGCCTTCTTTTGGGAGGAGTGACAACAGCTCCCGCAGAACTCTCCTCTTCTCCAGCATCTCCTAGGACAGCAAGTGCATGCACTGGGCTTTCTCCCAAAACAGCTCATTCAGGACCAGCATCTGCTCTTTACATACCATGAGGGACTCCTCATAGTTCGGAGGTTTGCAGCAATGACCGCAGAAGCTGCTATCTCCAGCTCTGCCACATGCCACTCTGTAGCTTGCAGGCAGCTGGTGAGAACTTCGTGCTCCCTTTCTCTGTCACCAGTGGCTTGCTGCACTTGGGCCAGTGCACATTGTAAGTCGCTTTCTGATGAAACCAACCACTGTATGGGTGCCTCGTGGGTCTCTACCTCCATTTTTGGTGCTGCATGTATCTGGTCTATCTTCTCCCTCTCTTACTTCCATTGATCCTGTGGGTCTGTCTTTCCCTGCTTCAGTGGTTGGATATTGGCACAGAGTGCCTGGTTTCTTCTTTTCTGTTGTCCAGGGTGGGCACCACATGCAGGTAGCAACTCTGTGGATCCTTGGTGGTATTGGGACCCTTGACTCTCTGTACCCTGGTGGCTGTGACTGTGTCCAAAGGCAAGGTAGGCCCATGGTTGGCATCACCTTTGGCCTGACTCTCCATTCAATCCGGCTCGCAAGTGGTGTTTGTCTTGGGGATTCCTCTCTTTTTCGTGTTCTTTGTTTTCTTGAATGTTTCAGGTCTGTCGGGAGGATACTGCTGGTGTCCTTGTGGTAGTTTCTTGCCCACAGTTCTCTCATTGATTCTTATTGTTTCAGACATCTGAGCGCCAGGACGGGAAAGTTGGGCAGGCCACATTCCCAGTCTCTAGGAAATCCTCTATTCTCCCACTCACCGACTAGGACATCATTTCCTACTCTACCTCAAAGTCACCTGGAGTCTCTTGCTCACCACTCAGCCACCTCTACTTTCCTCAACTGCTGGTAGTGGTGTCACCCAACAGAGGGAACCCTGGTGCTACTGGGAAGCATGGAATGTGGGCGTGGCCACTATTCTTGTATCCCATTGGTCAAAAAGAACCATGAAAGAATGGGGGTGTGCCTGGAATCCTGTGATGCAGACAGAATGGACAGAGTCAAGATAACAGCAGCCCCTTTACCAGGAAAGTCTGTCTAATCCAGTTGGGGACAAGAGGGGACCTGCTTTAGCCAGATGGCTGCACAGATTGTTGTGTATGTCTGTTTGTTGCCAGTCCTGAAACTTGAACTCAGGATCTGGGCACAGTCCATGAGCTGTTCTTGCTCAAGATTAGCTCTCTACCACTGGAGCCACACAGCACTACTTCTGGCTTTGTTGGCATAGAGGTTGGACAGGGGTCTCAAGGACTTCCCTGCCTAAGGTGACTTTGACCATAATCCTCCTATCACAGCCTTGTAAGTATCAAGGAGGACTGGTGAAAGCCACTGGTGCCTGGCTAATCATTATTTGGGATTATGGCTTCCCCAGTAGCCTGCAAGCCTTCAGCAATGTAAGGTGAACTATCCTTTGAGCCGGATCACTTAGACCCAGATGGCCACGGTGCAAAAGAAGAAAATGTAAAAATGCCATCCCACCACTTTTTTTCTGTGCATCTCCCGCCCCCCCTTCCCCCCCCCCCCCCGCACAAGGCCTAAAGTTCTAGGATCCCAGGATAGGCTTTGTTTCCAGCGGCTGCATCCCAGCTAATGGTGATGAAAGCTGAGGCACGGTTTCTATGACCTGAGTTCAAGACCGTGTTTGGAATAAAAAAAAAAATAGCTCCTGGCTTGCAATTCACGCTGTTTCTCCTACCTTTGAATTTGAATTTAAGGGCTGGGTAACTCTGAAGCACTGTGGATGAAGGGGAAGCTCACCATGCTTGAAGACAAGAAAGTAAGGCCTGGTCCTTAGGCATGAATTAAAGTACCCACCCAGGAAACATTCTATTTATATACATTTTAAAGGAAGGATTTGTACTTACGTATAGATGGTCAGTCATCCTGTTTATTGTGGTTATTTATTGTATTTTTGTTTTATTCATTTATTTTCCATTTTTTATTTTGAAAATACTGTACAGAGGGGTTACAATTACATGGTCAAGATAATGAGTACATTTCTTATCAACATTGTAGCCTGCTCCTTTTTTTCCCCTTCCCATCCCTTCCCATCCTCCTCCAAGCCCCCACCCACAATCCTCCCCGATCCACCCCCTGGCCCCCTCCGCACCAAAGTTGTAAAGTTCATTTTTGAAATAACGACTTGTACATCTCATTGTTGCAATGTGTCCACCTGTATCCCTATTTAAACGATTTGTTTTTCCCTTTCCCCTCCCCAAATTATACCTACATCAAATACTATGAATGCAGGGGATATACTGTGGGGGAGGGACATACAAAGCAACAAAGAAATAATCTTATAAATGTGTTAGAAACAATCACAAGAGAGAGAAAAATCATTTGAGTACATATCTTAAGGTTCATTTCCCTAACATCACCTTATCTGATCTTTTCTGCTTGACTCAGACATATACTAGATATTGCAAATAAGGGAAACAATGGGACCTATGTATCTTTGGACCTGGCTTACTTCACTTAATATAATTTTTTCCAAGTCTTTCCATTTCCTAACAAATGGGGCAATGTCATTCTTTCTGATGGAGGCATAGAATTCCATTGTGTATATATACCACATTTTCTTGATCCATTCATCTACTGAGGGGCATCTGGGTTGGTTCCATACCTTAGCTATAGTAAATAGTGCTGCAATAAACATAGTTGTGCTGGTAGCTTTAGTGTGGTCTTGTTTGTAAACATCTGGGTAAATGCCTAAAAGTGGGATTGCTGGGTCATAGGGGAGTTCTATGTGGAGTCTTTTGAGGAACCTCCATACTACTTTCCAAAGTGGTTGAACAAGTTTACACTCCCACCAACAATGCAGTAAGGTTCCCTTCTGTCCACATCCCCTGCAGCATCTGTTGATATTAGAGTTCTTGATTATAGCCATTCTAACTGGGTGAGGTGGTATCTCAATGTTGTTTTGATTTGCATTTCTTCTATGGCTAGGGAGGTTGAGCATTTCTTCATGTGTCTATTGTACATGCTTCTTTCCTCTTCAGAGAAAATCTCTTTAAGACTTTAGCCCACTTATTTATTGGGCAGTTGTTTCTTTCAGGATTTATTGTTGGGGGATTTAATTTTTTGAGATCCAATTGTATTTTAGATATGAGATTTTTTTATTGACTGTGATGACATATTCCATTTATGATATTGATGACAACCATTCACATAGTATCTAGATTTGTAGATATGTTCTTCATCATGTGTGACACCCAGGCCTCTCAGGGAAAAGGAATCACACTCAGGTATCACACTCAGCTTCTTACTCCATGATCCAATTGTTGGCAGTGATGGGATCTGAACTCAGGGCCTGGCAGACCCAATTCAGACCCTGAATCGGTGTGTCAACATGGCAACCTCTAGCCAATGAAGCTGCCAGGGAATTTCCAGACCCTGAGATTGAGCCACAGGGGTGGACAAAATAGCCATAGATAGGTAGACAGGTGGTAGAACATCAATAAATATATATTTGTACCGAGTGCCAGAGACATCTACCTAGGATTCAATGACATCAACTACATTCCTACTACCTCTTAGGTATTTATTATGCCACCATTGAGGGAATAGTATTCTTTTCATGCTTAATAAACCATTCATTAGGATGAATCATCATCCTAGGATCATTGCATCTAATTTTGGACTAGACCAATACACGCAGAGACTTCTCATTCAATCATGAGTTTGCTAACATTTCATTGTTATTCCCATGCATAGGAACAAGTATTTTGGGATCTCCCCCAGTGGTAGGAGTCAGGACCAGAATTCAAGCTCAAGGCCTATGTTGCCGCATGGGCCTATTTCTTCCCTGATAGCCCGTTAGCCTTCCCCAATGCAAGGTGAAGTACCCTTTGCAGCCATGTAATTCAGACCCAGGATGGTCACCGTGCAAAAGAAGAAAATATAAAAAATCCATCCTGAAACATTTTTTCTGTCATTTGTTCATGCAAATTTAAGAGCGTAGGATCAAGATTGGCTACAGGCCCAAGGGAGCCCACCAGCCTAAGGTGATCAAAGCTGAGGTAGAGTTGTCATGAACTGAGTTCAAATCCCATGCTTGGCAATAATAATAATAATAATGATGATAATAATAATAACACACCCTGGCTCAGAATTCTCACCATTTTTCTGACACCTCTGAGATTCCATCTCAGGTCTGGGTAACTTTGTTGCACTGTGGGGGAAGGTGAAGCTCACCATCCTTGAAGAATACAAGGTCAGGCCTAGTCCCAGGGCCTGAACTGAAGCCCAAGCACTGGCAAAAATCATATACTCACCTACTTTACCCATCGGAATTCTCTTTACATCATGCATTCAGCGTAGTTATTCTTTTTATTGTGTGTCTTAGTCATGGATGCATTTTGTATTTTATTGAATATGATGGCAGCTATAACTGTGCTGACATGGATGGCAACTGATTCCCATGAATATAGAGTTGCCTATATAGCATACTGCATCCTAGCTGAGACCCAGGACTTTCACAGGACAGAAAAACAGGTGCAACAATTGGCTTCTCACATCAGGATTCATCTTATGGCAGTTCTGGGATCTGACCTCTGGGATGAGCAGGCCCAATAGGCAAATCGGTCCAGGTAAGCAAACCAGCCTGTGAGCCACTAAGGAGCTAGGTCGTTCCCAGGACCTGAGATTGAGGCCCGTGGGGGAGGGGGAGGAGAGAAGGAGGAGCACAATAGTCATCTATTTATAACCTGAAGGTAGTAAGTACATATTTGTATAGAGTAGGATGGGGACCAGTGATGGAATCCAATCTACCTTGTTACTAATGATTCTTGGATTTTCCCCAATGCCTCCATTTCATGACTGTGATGATTATGGTCATGTTTCATCAACTCTTCATTAAAAATAATCAATACCCCATGAGTCTTGCCTATCATTTCCTACTCACATCAAGCAGGAACTACTCATTCAAGGATGAGATTGATTGCATTCCATGACTCTTCCTAAGTCCGGAAACGAGTGTCCCAGAATCTCCCGCCATTCCCTCATCGTAACAGGGCTGACTGGGATTCGTCCTCAGGGCCTTCATTGTCTGGTTAGCCTGTGGCTCCCCCAAAAACCAGCAGGCCTTCAGCCATGCCAGGTCACCTTCACTCTGCAGGCAACCATGTTCGGAGACAGAATGGTCACCATGTAAAAGAAAATAAACATAGAAGAACCAGGTGGAATTTACCGCCGCTTTTTTTCCCCTTGAGGGTTTTTTTTTCCAGCAAACCCCAGAGTCCAAGGGTTTGAGGACTGGCTGTGGGTCTAGAGACTGCAGCCTAGGATGATCAGAGCTGCGGCAGAGTTGCCACGACTTGAGTTCAAGCCCCGGTATGGTTAAAAAAAAAATGAAAAAACTATGAATGAAGAACCCTAGCTCAGAATTTGTGCCATTTGGGTAACTATGTTGCACTGTGGGGGAAGGGAAGCTCACCATCTTTGAAGATTAAAAGGTCAGGCCTGGTACTGGACCTGATTTGAATCCCCAGGACTGGAAAAGCCCATCTCTTTTAAACATAGGATCTCTATATACATACAGGTGTGGTATGCACCTTGTTTTTAGTGTAGTTAATCTTTTTATGTTGGGTCTTATTCATCTATGTATTGTGTATTTTATTGAGTATAAGATGGCATATATAACTGTGCTCACATGGATGACAACCTATTCCCATGGGTGTAGAATTGCGTATGGTTTCTAGATCCTAGCTGTGACCCATGACTTGCACAGGATAGGAAAACATCTGCAAGGTTTGGCATCTCACATCAGGATGAATTTTTTGGCAGTGCTGGAACTTGAACTCAGGGCCTAGCAGAACCAACTGCCAAATGGGTCCACATGAGCACACCAACTTGTGAGCCACTAAGAAGGTAGGCCATACCCAGGACCTGAGATCTAGCCCCAGGGTGGGGGTGGAGCAACATATTCATCCATTCATAAGCTGAAATTAATATGCTAATAAATGCCTGTTTGTATAGAGTAGGAGATGTGGCCACCTGTGTTGGAATCCTATCTTCCATGTGACTACCGATTCTTGGATCTTTCCCAATGCTTCGATTTCTTAATGTAAGTATTGTCACACTTCATGCAGTCTTTTTTTTTTTTTTTTTTTGTCGGTCGTAGGGCTTGAACTCTGGGCCTGGGCGCTGTCCCTCAGCTCTTCAGCTCAAGGCGAGCGCTCTACCACTTGAGCTACAGCGCCACTTCCACTTCATGCAGTCTTAATTAAGATCTTGCCTATCATTTCCTATGTGAATCATGCACGCACTTCTCAACTCTTCCCTAGGCCTGAATTCAAGCACCAGTACTGAAAAACATAACATTTATAGACATTTTAAATATTTGAGTTATATCTCTATATTCATTTTAAATCATGTTTGTTGGAGTGATTCATTATATTATATTATTGATTGATTGATTGATTTAGCATTTATTTTATGGACTGTGAGTACACCTATAACATTTATTACATTTGTCCCAATCTATTCCATAGCATGTAACTTTGCAGACATAATATGTACATCATATGTGACACCTAGCACTTGCACAGAAAAGGAAAACAGATGCACACATGGAATCTTACACCAGGAAGAAACTTTTGGCAATGATGCGACCTTGACTGAGGGACTAGGAGGCCCAATTCATGAAGGGGTGAGTGTCAGCACGGCAGCATCTAGCCCATGCAGGTGCCAAGTGGATCCCAAGACCTGGGATCGAGTTCCAGGTTTGGCCAAAATAGCAAAAATGTTCTATGCATATGATGGTATACAAATAAATATAAATGTAGATATTTATGTACTGCCAGAAATGTGTATTTAGTATTCAATGACACATACTATGCTCCTACAGATTCTCAGGTCTTTAGTGAGAACTGCATTTAATCAATAGTATTCTTTTAGTGCATAATAAACTATGAATTAAAATCAGTCGGTGTCCTGTGATTATTGGGTCTAATTTTCTGTTAGACTGATTGATGAACTGATTGTAACTGGCGTGACCAGGATTCAAACTCAGGACCTAGGTGTCCAGGTTGGCCTATGGCTTCGCTGACAGCCTGCCAGCCTTCAGCAGTGCCGGATAACCTACAGGTTGTAGCTGTGTCATTTGGACTCGGGATGGTCACCATGCAAGAAAGGAAAACCATGAAATCGCCAACCATCCACAGATTGCGGATTTTTCAGTGCTATATTCATTTTGTTTTTCTGTCAGCCCCTGAGGCCTACCATCCCATGATAGGCTGTGTGTCCAGAGGCTGCACCATCCCAGCCTAGGGTGATGGAAGCTGAGGTTCCAGCCCTGTGATTGGCAATCAATCAATCAATCAATACAATTTTAAAATATTAGAAATAGTTCGGTGCCGGTGGCTCACTCCTGTAATCCTAGCTACTCAATAGGCTGAGGATTGTGGTTCAAATCCAACCCAGGCTATAAAGCCCATGAGAATCTTATCTCCAGTGAAGCACTAGAAAATCAGAAGTGGTGCTGTTGCTCAAGCAGTAGTGCACTTGCCATGAGCTGAAGAGCACAGGGACAGCGCCCAAGGCCAGAGCTCAAGCCCCACGGAAAAAAAAAAATTGTAAAAATACTAATGAAGCTCCCCAGCTTGGCATTCGTGCCTTTTTATTTTCCTGTCTGGTATGGGATTTGAACTCAGAGTTTGGGTAACTATAATGCACTGTGGGGGATGGGGAAACTCACCATCTTTGAAGACAAGTAATTCAGGCCTGTTCCCTAGGCCTGAATTCAATCCCCAGTCCTGTTAAAGTAATATTCATCCACATTTGAAATAATGATTGATATCTACATACTTATGTTTATCGCATATTATTTTACTGTGTATTTATTTTATTTTTTGCACTATTCATTCATTCATTATTTATATTGACTATTATTACACTTATAACATGTATTAAATTGAATACATCTTATGAGAACTATACAGATTAGCATACATATTCTATATCTTACTTCAGACCCAGGACATTCACAGAAATTCTATAGTAGATGATCCCATGCTTAGAAAAACAGAAAGAATACACCAACCAAAGTCGAATTCATCCCTAGACACCCCAGTGGCTCACATCTGTAATCCCAGCTACTCAAGAGGTGAGAACTGGAAGATGAAGTTTCAAAGCCAATCCAGGCAGAAAAGCCTGAGAGACAACCTCTCCAATTAACTGGCAAAAAGCCAGGCTACAAGTATGGCTGAAGTGGTAGAAAATCAGCTATGAGCAATCAAGCCAAGAAATAGCAAGCTGAAATTAAGTGCAGAGAGAGGGGAGTAGGGGAAGAAAGCAGAGAGAAACCCTCCAAAAACAGAGAACAAAACAACAGTACACACATCCCACCTAATATATGGTACCAACAAACTGAAAATAAAAAATCAAGCTTGTGCAGTTGTATGACTTTACATGAGCAAATATGCTTTTAGGTACACTTCAAAGTTATGTTTTGATAATATATATGTATATATATAACAAATGTATATATATATATATATATATATATATATATTTAAATAAACTAAGAAACCAGCCAATGAATAAATACTTCTGAATTAGTGCCTTAACCATGGCATTGTAAATTATTTCTATTAAAAGTGTATTTCAAGTTTCTTTCCTCAGAATCAATCTAAGTTTGTTCATGCTCTGGGCTTCGGTGGCTCATGCCTATAATCCTAGCTACTCAGGAGGCTGAGATCTGAGGAAGGAGGTTCAAGGCCAGCCTGGCAGGAAATTCCTTGAGACTCTTATCTCCAATAAACTGGAAATGGCTCTGTGGCTCTAGCCGTAGAGCACTTGCCATGAGTTGAAGAGGTGAAGTCAGGCAGCCAAGCCCAGAGTTCAAGCTCCACCACTGACAAAAAAAAAAGAAAAGAAAAAAGAAAGAATGAAGGTTGTTCATACAGATCAAAAAATTCTAACCTTCTGAGCTTTCGGAAACTTGCCTTCCTTTTCTTCCAGAGTCTTCTGCTCTTTAGGCAAGTACTCCACTACTGAGCTACATCCCAGTCCCAATGTTTTAGTTTCTCATTTTACAATTCACTTTATTCCCAAAATGCTTACAAGTACCTACTGTCCTCACAAAAGTGAGTTTTTATTCAGAAACCCAACCTATTGTTGTATGAGGACTTCCCTAGTTTATTTTGTGGTAGGCACTGAGGAAAACTCACACGATACAATTGTAGAGAGTTTATAGTTATAGAAATAACTCTAAATAGAAATAACATCAATTGTCCCTCTAGGGAGGAATGATGTACTCATTTTCATTCTCACTCTTCATGGCAGATGGTCAAAATGGAAACACCAATGTGCTATGCTGAAAATGTAAACGTTTAAACTCCTTTTTGAAAAACTCTCATGTTATAAAATCAAAATGTGGCAAATGAAGGCCAAGTGAACTTTAAAAAATATGAAAAATGCTAATGAAGCTTCCTGTCTTGGAATGTGTGTTATTTTTTTGTCTGCAAGGCCTGGGATTCGAACTCAGGGTCTGAGTAACTCTTGCAACTAGGGGAAGGGGAAGGTCTCTATGCTTGAAGACCAGAAAGTCAGGCCTCTTCCCTAGGCCTGAATTCAGGCCCCAACCCTGGAAAACATAGTCCTTACATGTATTTTAAAGATAAGATTGAACTTCCAGACAAGTGTTCAGTCTATATTATGTTTGGTGTGGTTATTCATTGTACTTTTTGGTTTATTCGTTTATTTACCATTTATTTTTTTTGACTATGATGACACCTAACCATGTATTACATTGTTTACACCCTATCACATAGCATTTAGATTTGTTGACTTGTTCTCCATCATGCCTGACACCCCACACTCTAACAGAAAAGGAAAACAGGTGTCACACTTGGCTTCTTACTCCAGGAGGAAATTTTTGGCAACCTCTGAGATCGAGCCCCACTGGTGGCCAAAATAGCCATACATGGATAGGCAGGTGGTAGTACACCAAAAATACATATTAGTAAAGAGTGCCAGAGCCATGTATCTAGTATTCAATGACATCTGCTACGTTCCTACTAAGTCTTAGGTAGTTATTATGCCTCCATTGAAGGAGTATTATTCTTTTCATGCCTAATTAACCATTAATGAAGTTCAATCAGCATCCTAGGATTATTGTGTGTAATTTGAGTCCAGACCACTGCACGAACTATTCAATCATGAGTTGGATACCATTCCATCGGAATTTCTATGCACAGGCAGGAGTCTCTTGGGATCTCCTGCCATTGGTAGTTGTCAGGACCAGGATTTGAACTCAGGGACTGTGTTGCGGGGTTGGCCTATGGCTTTCCTGACAGTCCACCAGCCTTGAGCAATGACAGGTCACCTGTGCGTGGCATCCATGTCATTCAGACCTAGGATGGTCACCATGCAAGGAACCAAAGCCAAGAAACCGCCTACCATGGGCAGCTGGCGCCTTGTTTTAGTGTCATTTTCATTTTGTTCTCCTGTCAGACCTCGGGTCTTAGGATTCCAGGATCGGCTTTGGTTCTGGAAGCTGCACCCCAGGCTAGTGTGATGGAAGCTGAGACAGAGCTGTCACAATCTGAGTTCAAGCCATTTCCATGGCCAAAAACAAACAAAAAAATTAAATTAAAAAGTAAAACAATTAAAAAATTAAAACAATTTAAACAATTATGAAAGTTATTTATCTCCATGTTTTGCAATTCGTGCCATTTTTTCTGCCAAGCCTGGGATTTGAACTCAAAGTCTGGGTAAATAGGCAGCACTGTCAGGCTAGGGGAATCACACCATACTTGAAGCCAAGAAAGTCAGGCCTCTTTCTTAGGCCTGAATTACAGCCTCAGTCCTGAAAAACATACTCCTTATATGCATTTTATTTACATTTTAAAGACAGGATTTATACTTCCATATAGTCAGACAATATCCTGTTTGTTGTGGTTATTAATTTCATTTCTTGTTTTATTCATTTATTTACCATTTATTTTACTGACTCTGATGACCCCTATACCATTTTTTACATTTTTTTACTTCCTATCACATAGCATCTAGATTTGTAGATGTGTTTGCTATCATGCCTGACACCCAGGACTTTCTCAGAAAAGGAAAACATGTGTCACACTCAGCTGCTTTCTCCAAGATTAAATTTTTGATAGTGCTGGGATATGAACTCGGGGCCTAGCAGGCCCAATTCATGAATGGGTAAGGGTGAGCACGGTAGCCTCTAGGCAATGAAGCTGTGAGGTGGTTCCCAGGCACTGAGATGGAGCCCAGGTTTGGCCAAAACAGTGATACATGGATTGGCACATGGTGGTATACAATTAATACATATTAGTAAAGAGTGCCAGAGCCATCTATCTGACTGAATGACACCTACTACATTCCTACCAACTCGTAGGTATTTATTATACTGCCTTTGAAGTTTTACTATTCTTTTCATGATTAATAACCTATCAATTAAAATCAATCAGCATCCTAGGATTATTACATCCACTTTTAGATTTGACTGATGCACGAATTACTCTTTCAATCAGTATTCCTATGCATAGGAATGAGTCTCTTGTGCTGTCCAGCCATTGGTAGATGTCAAGACTTAGATTTTTAACCCAGGGCCTATGTTGACAGGTTGGCCTATGGCTTCCCTGATGACCCACCAGCCTTCAAGAATAGAAGTTCAGCTCCACTTTTACAGCCATGTCATTCAGACTCAGGATGGTCACTCTGCCAAGAAAAAAATAACGTAAAACCCCCAGTCCTCTGCAGCTCGCCACTTTCTGTGCTGTCCTACTTTTTTTTTTCTTCATGCAAGTCCTCTTTGCCTAGAATCCCAGGATTTACTAAGGATGAGAGGCTGCAGTCCAGTCTAAGGCAATCAGAGCTGAGGTATATTTGCCATGACCTGAGTTCAAGCTCCATGGTTGTCAAAAAAATAAAATCCCCTGGTTTGGAATTTCTGCCAGTTTTCTTTCCTAGCCTGGGATTTGAACTCAGGATCTTGGTAAACCTGTAGCAATGTGAGGGAAGGTGTAGAGTTTCTACTACTTGAGTTCTAATCCTGTGCCAAGACAAAAACAAAAAACTTAAGTCACTGACCTCAGCTGGGGGTTCAGGAGATAGCTGTGGAGATGGGAGGGAAGGGATGGCAAGAGGAAAACAAAGGAGGAGGCAACAATGCTCAATAGTAAATGTACTCATTACTTTGCTCATGTAACTGTAACCCCTATATACAACATTTTTACAACAAAAAATGTACAAAAAAGGAAACAATTTAGAGCTCGCAGAACCACTTTGCAGGTAAGGGAAGGATGTCTGAATAGATATACAAACTGCTGTTTTTAAAATGTTCAGTATGGAACTGAATAAAAATAACTGCTTCCATTTAAAATAATTAAGTGACAGTCTTGGAATTGGGGCCAGTATTTCTGCCATTGCTGGGATTTGATCTCACCATCCGGGTAACTCTTTTGCATCGTAGGTGAAGGGGAAGCTCACTGTCCTTGAGGAAAAGAAATTCAGGGTAGATTTCCCAGGGCCTGAATTAAGTCCCTATAATGGAAAATAATATTTATGTACATGTGTAATATATGTTACATATTACATGTGTATGTTTAATACATACTATGATTTTTTATTATTGATTTTGTATTTCTGTATTTCTATATTCATTTACTTATTGTTTATTGTATTTATATTATTATTCACATAATATTTATTACATTTTGCACATCTATTATAGAATTATGCACAATAATTTAGGACATTGACTCATTTTTCATTAATACTTTATTATAAAGTGTTGAAACATGATACATAATTAAATGGAGGCATTTGTCACACTCTTCACATGTTTAGAGTCTTTCTCAAATATGAGATTTGACTTGTTTATCTTAACACCTTCCTATAGGAATTTCTTTAGATGATTTATACTCAGAAGACTTTCCTTGAGGATAGGCAAGTTGAGGGATAAAATTCTAAGGGTGGGACTGGGAATGTGGCTTAGTGGTAGAGAGCTCGCTGAACCTGCATGAATGCCAGGGTTTGAATCCTCAGTGCCACATACTCAGAAAAAGCCAGAAGCTGTGGAGTGCTCAAGTGGTAGAGCACTAGCCTTGAGAAAAAGAAGCATGGACACAGTACCCAGCCCCTAAGTTCAAGCCCCAGCACTGGCAAAAACAATAGGCCAGATGCCAGTGGCTCACACCTGGGACCCTATCTTCTCAGGAGGCTGAGATCCGAAGACCACAGTCCAAAGACAGCCTGGCAAGTAAAGCCTGTTAGACTCTTATCACCAATGAACCACCAAAAGGCCCCATGTGGTGCTGTGGCTCAAGTGGTAGAGTTTTGCCCTGAGATGGAGGGCTCAGGGACAGTGCCCAGGCTTGAGTTTGAGACACACAATGGAAAAATGTGAGGGTTAATCAAAGTACTTTTCCTATTTGCTAATTAGGAGAACATTCTCTGGAAAATTAACTCTGATATACAACCGAATTGGAGTCAGAGCTCAAGGTTAATGTTTACCAGATCCATTTGCCCAGCCTCTCAGACTCTAGCTTTATAACCTTGTGTCCTAGAGTTCTGAAAGGTCCATTGGAGAAAGGCTTAATATGCTCCTCAAGTCCTTTGTCATAAGTAGTTGACTTGTATTGTCAATGTTTTTACAGTTCTGACCTAGCAAGCCCGAGTAGCCAAGGCCCATCCCCTAGCTCAGGAGGCTTGAATCTGAGGATCACAGGGTGAAGCCAGCCAGGTCAGGAAAGTCTATGACACTCTGACTTCCACTTCTGAAAGGGCTGATGTTCAAGAGCTTCCTGGATTTCCCTTGGTGATGAGAAGTTACTTGTACTTGAGTTGAACTCAAGGCCTGGGCACTGTCTCTAGCACTCTACTACTGGAGCCACAGCACCAAATATGGCTTTTTCTGTGCATGTGCTACAGAGGAACGAACCCAGGGCTTCTTGCATGTTAGGCACTAATCCACATTCCCAGCCCTCTCATTTTTTCTTTATGGTTGTTTCTACATAAGTTTGCTACCACTTTACATTCCCCAAGTTTAATTTTCTGAATACAAGTTATTTCAAAAACCCTGATCTTCTCTTCCCCTGCCTGATTTGTGACTGTTCCTGCCTTGGCCTAATAATAATAGGAAATAAAGGCTGCTGAGATCTTAAGTGTGTATCATATGAGGACACAGGCCTGGAACTCTGGAAGAGAAAAGCCATGGGCATGAAAAGAAGAGAATGATGCAGTACGTGCAACAAGCCTATCTGAAAAATAAATCTGTACATAAAATGAGAAGCATTGCATACAATCTGATTCCACTCAGAGAGGTAATATACACACATAAGTAGGTAGGACACTGATACATACACTTGGCCTTCTCTTTTTGAATTTTTTTGGTGGATATCCCAGGGCTTAAACTCGGGGCCCTATGTGTTCCTCAGCTGTTTTGCTCAAGGCTGAGACTCTGCCACTGACACAGCTCTACTTCCAGACATCTGGTCCTTAATTGGACATAAGCGCCTGCAAGGCTTTCTTGCCTCATCTGTCATGTATCTACTGCTCAGCTTTCTTTCTCAAAGCTGGAGCTCTACCCTCTGGGCCACTGATTCACTTCTGGTTTTCTGGTGGTTTAATGGAAATAAGAGTCTCACAGACTTTCCTCTCGGGCTGGCTTTGAACAGAGATCTACTGAGGAGACTTCAAGTGGCTTTCCTGAGGGATTCACTGAGGATCTGCTCCACACAAAACCTTAGTCTAAATCTCGAGAGGTACTAGAGAAAAATGGAAACATGAAGATGCTTCTGTTGTGTTCTAGATATTTAAGGTTGGAGACACAAAACATTCATAAGTATTAGATAATTTTATAGGCCTAAGGAGCCATTCAGACAGTATGAGGATCGCTCCAGCTTTTGGTCCTCTCGTCCTGAGACAGTAAACTCACTGCAGCTCAATGCTAAGTGATTGAACTGGCATGTCCTGTGGACATTTGCTGCCAAAATCATGTCACACTCATTTCTCACTTTTGGCTTCAGACCTGTGACCAGAGGAGAAGATGAGGAGAGAAAATCCTTCTCAGAGAAAGCACCTATAAAGAACATTGGGTAGTTTACTTATATATTCAGAGCATTGGAATGATGCTGTTAAGTAGTCAGATTGTCCAGATTAAAAATGAAGAAGAAAAGAAAGGCAGGTGCCAGTGTCTGCTGACTGTAATCCCAGCTCCTCAGGAGGTTGAGATATAGAGAATCTGAGTTTGAATCCAGCCAGCATAGGAAAGTCCATGACACTGTTATTTCTAAGAGATCACAAAAAACCCAGAAGTGGGGCTGTGGCTCCAGGTTAATGCACTACACTTGAGCAATAGTAACTGAGGGACAACGCCTATGTTCATAGGTCAACTCCAGGACCTACTTCCATGTATTGTGCATGTGTGGATGTATTCCTATATGTGAAGCTCCAGAGTAGATATGATGAAAGGCACCAAGCTAGAAAATTTGTTTTCAAAACAATGATTTCATAACACAGAGACTGCTTTCATGACAGTGCATGTTCCTGGGATCCCCTCACAGTTCCCAGTGCAGCCTGAGGGTTTCTTTACTTCCCAGGCCTGCTGGAAGAAGTCTCTCTCATTGTCTGAACAGGCAGACAAAAGGCCTCAGTCCTGTACAGCTGTGTAACAAACTGCATCTGGGCCAATTAGTGAGGATGAGTGTGGATGGGCTCTGAAGGTCAGGACAAAAAGGCCTCTTTTTACCCCAAATTATCTCTCTCCCCAGTGCTCCGTGTTGACAGGCAACCTTCATTTGGGCCACCTCTTGTGGCAGGCCAAGTTCTCAGCACTAATCCTGCCTTTGTGAGACTATATTCTGGTGTTCAGAATCAGTGCTCAATATAATTCAGGAGTCCTTCTGGCAGACAACTAGGGCACTTAACCTCAAGAAATGTTTCATTGAGGCCGATGATGGGCCTATGATGCCTCTGCTAGGTGTCCGGAAGCTTTGGAAATCCAAGCACATGTCTGATCTTATTTCCTGTCATCTAGGACTGCTGAAGCACATTAGGTTTTGAAACCTTTGACCTCTCCTAGTTGAGCCCTGGGTGGCAAGGTTTTGGGGTTGAATACAGGGCCTGGGTGCTGACCATGAGCTCAGTGCACGAGCCCAGCGCTTTACCATTTTGTGTCACCACTTTACTTCTGGTGTGTGTGTGTGTGTGTGTGTGTGCGTGCGTGTGCACACATACACCAGTCCTGGAGTTTGAACTCAGGACATGTGTGTGTGTGTGTGTGTGTGTGTGTGTGCGTGTGCGTGCGTGTGCACACATACACCAGTCCTGGAGATTGAACTCAGGACCTGAGCACTGTACCTAATTTCTCTTGTACAAGAATAGCCCTCTCCCACTTGAGCCACAGAGTCACTTCAGGCTTTTTTCTAGTGATGTGTTCCTGAGAAGTCAAGTCCAGGGTTTCATAGATGCAAAGCACTCTATCCCTAAGGCACATTCCCACCCCTCTACTTCAGGTTTGTTATTCATGTCATATTTTTCTGCCAGTCCTGGGATTTGAACTCAGGTCCTAGGTACATCTACAGCACTGTGCGAGAAGGGGAAGCTCACTGTACTGGTAGACAAGAAAGTCAGGCCTGTTCCCAGGGCCTGAATTCAAGTCCTAGCTCTTGCAAAAATAATATTCGTATGCATTTTAAGTACAGGATTCATATTTACATACACATGTTTACTGCATATTGCAGTTAGTTATTCATTTTATTTTATGTTTTATTTATTTCTTATGTATTTTAGTGAGTATGATTACACACATAACCTTTTTTACATCTTATTACATAGGACATAGATTTGCCAATGTACTATACCTGATTCCTGAGACCCAGGACTTTCACCGATAAGGAAGAAAAACGGGACATTTGGCTTCTTCCCCCAGGATTACTTAAGTTTTTGGCAGTTCTGTGATTTGAACTCAGGGCCTGGAAAGCCCACTTCATGAATGAGGAGTGGGTCAATGTTAGCACACCAGTCTGATGCAAATGAAGTTGTCTGGCAAATTTGGTCCTAGGAGTGGCCAATATATAAACACATAGATTTGTAAGATGCAGTGTGTGTGTATTTACATATGTATATGAATCTATAAACGTATACAGAGACAGATAGACATTTATGTAGATTCTAGTGTATAACTCTATATAAAGAGTGATGTCTATATCTTACTTTTGTATATTCTATTACTACTAATTATTCCGTCTAAAATTATTCCTCCATTAATTAATCACGGTAGAAGACTTAATAAAGTATTAATTAAATTAATCAATGACCTATATTTAATGCATACAATCTTACATTAGAAAGACTAGTTAATTAGTAATTCAATTAGTACATTTCAAACATTCTATTAGTGTTCCTAGAGATAGGAACCAGTTTCTTAGGACCTTCAGCCATATCTATGTGGCAGTCCCAGGATCGAACTCAGGGCGCAGGTGTCTGGGTTAACCTCAGGCTTCACTGACAGCCCACCAGCCTCAGCCATGCAAAGTCATGTACAATTTTCAAGCCAAATCAGTGAGACCCAGGATGGTCACTGTGCAAAAGAAACAAAGGTAAAACTGTTGTGAAAAACTTTCTGGTTTTCCTCTTCCATTTTGGTTTCTTTGTTTGTTTGTTGGCCAGTGCTGGGAGTTGAAATTGGGTCCTAGGATCCCTGGATCATCTGTGGGTGTAAAAGCTGCACCCCAGCCTAGGGTAATCAAGGCTGAGGCAGACTTGTGACGACCTGAGTTCAAGCCCTGTGCCTGCCCCCCCTCAAAAAAAATTAAGGTTCTGGCTTGGAATTTGGGACATTTTATATTCCATACCTAGGATTTGAAATCAAGGCCTGGCTAACTCTAATTTGCTGTGGGTAAAGTGGAAGCCCACCCTCCTTGAATAAAAGAAAGTCAAGAGCAGTTCCCAGGGCATGAATTCTAGCCCCAGGACTGGCAAAATAATATTTATATACATTTATAATGTACACCATATATATGTATTTGCGTAGGTATTACATCTTGTACCTAGGAAACAGTATTTTCACAGACAGCAGAACAGGTCAACATTGGCTGCTTAATCCACCTGTTGTCTTTTGCACTGCTGAACTCAGGGTCTAGAATGCCCAATTCATCAAGGGATCAATGTAAGTGCAGCAATTTCAAACAAATACATTGCCAGGGAGTTCCCAGGACCTAAGTTTAACCTCCAGAAATGGCCAGTATATAAATAGATAGATGCCTAATTGCTACAAATACATATATATATGCATAGAGAGTGAGAGAGAGAGATGTATATGTATATTCCAGTATATGTTTAAATATATAATATATTTATAGAATGTTAGATGTCTATATATCATTAATTTACACGTAATATATTACTAATAATTATTAGGTATTAAATTATGCCTTCATTTAATGATGCATCATGGTTTAAGGCACAATTAAGCACTTCTTTGTGCAAAATGAGCTCACGGAGAATGTCTAAGCTCACAGTTCAAGCCTCAGGATCTTTACCAAAAAAAAAAAAAAAATAGAGCCAGTAACTCCATGTGTCTGTGTTTGTGTGAATGAATTTCTATCAGTGAACCTCCAGAATGGCTATGAAGAAAGGCACCCAGCTAGGAAATTTGCTTTGAATAGAATGATTTCATAGCACAGAGGGTGCTTTCAAGACAGTGCATGTTCCAGGGCTCCCCTCCCTGTTCCCAGTGTACCCTGAGTGTTTCTCCACACCCCAGGTTGCTGGAGGAAGTCTGCCTCTTTGTTGGAACAAGCAGACAAAAGGCCTCACTCCTGCACAGCTCCGTAACAAACAACTCTATCCAGGCAAACTAGTGATTATGAGTGTAGGCAGGCCCTGAAGACCAAGAGAAAAAGGCCTCTTTGTACCCCAAGATATCTCTCTCCCCAATGCTCTGTTTTGACAGGAGGCCTCCATTTGTGCTATCTCCCGGGGCAGGCCAATTTCCCTGCACTTATCCTGTCTTTGTTAGACTGTGTTCCAGTGTTGAAACAAACTGCTACAATTAATTCAAGATTCCTTCTGGCAGACAACTAGGGAGCTGAACCTAATGATTCATTATTGGCAACGGTGCCTCCCTAGGTTTTTGGAAGCTTGCTACATCTAAGGCAAGCACTCTACTACTGAGCCACCTTCCCTGCCCTTCTCCTTTTTCTTTTATCAGTCCCGAGATTTGAACTCGGGACCTAGGATCTCAGGATGGGCTGTGGGCCATTGACTGCACCACATCCTAGGGTGATCGAAGCTGAAGCAGAATTTCCACAATCTGAGTTCAAGCCCCGGGCCTGGAAAAGGCCCAAGGCCATGACTTTGAATTTCCTCCATTTTTCTGGCAGGCCTGGGATTTGAACTCAGGGTCTGGGTAACTCTGTGACACTGCAGGGGAAGGGAAGCTCACTGGTGTTGAAGAGAAGAATTTCAGTTTCCAGGCCTGAATTTAAGCGCCAGCACTGGAAAAATTGATATTCATATATGTGATCTTTTTACATACATGGGCTTACTCCATATGACATTTATTACCCTTATTTATTCATTATTTATTTTATTTAGTATTATTACATATATAACATTTATTTCATTTATTACATCTTATCACATGCATATATTTGCATATGGGTTATACTTCATACTGAGACCAAGGATTTTTACAGAGAAAAAAAAATGTGTCAAAGTAGGCAGGATGACAGATATCAGCCACAGATGCCTAGACTGTAACATTTTGTACGGGTGTCCTTGGGTCCCCTTGGTAGGGTGTTAGTCATGAGCCCAACAGGGAAGAGTCAGTGTCTAGGCCCTGAGTTCAAGGTTCATGACCAAGAAAAATAAACCAAAAAAATTGTCTGCAGGAGAAAACTCACTAGAGTTCAGTACATACATCATTTTGGCCCTGACATGGGGACATATCTGAGCCTCAAGGTTCTCATCTGCACAATAATCAGTGGAGCTCTTACAAGGACCAGATGCAAGAATGCACTCAGTACACCATTCCTCATATAAGACTCATGACATAGCTGTATCCCACACGCTGTCATTAGAATTAGGGTGCTTTCATCAGTGTCACCATACTACACAAATTTCACATCATATGATTTAGAGGGGTGGGTTTTTTGTAGGGAGGGGGCGGTGAGTCAGCCACGGGGATTCCACTGAAAGTTTGGGGGTACTGTCCTAAGATCTTTTGCTCAAGGCAAGAGCTCTACCACTTTGAGCCACAGCTCAGAGTTTTGCAGACTTCCTGTCAGGGCTGGATTTTAAAACTACCAGTGTCTGATCTCAGCTCCCCAGTATCTTGGATGATAGGGCTGAGGAAGCCACAAGCATCCGGTTCCGTGTAGCTGGTTTGCAGCAGTTTACCTCTGGCTACATCAGGTTAGATGGCAGCTCTCAGCACCAGACTCCTAGCTTGCCTTACAATGAGGTATTTGCAGTCCTATTCTTATATCTTTGCAGTCAGAACCTTCTATCGTTTTGTTTTGGTTCCAGTCCTGCATCTTGAGTAAGTGTCTAGACACAGTCCCTAAACTTTTATGCTCAAAGCTAGTACTGGACTGATTGAGTAACAGCATGACTTCTGGATTTTTCTGTGCAAGTGGTAATGAGGAATGGAACCTAGGACTTTGTACATACTCAGTGAGCACTCTATCACTGAGCCACAGGAGTGAAAAGTGTATAAACAGATAAATGTGTAAATTGGTAAATAAAGATAGATAGATAGATAGATATAGATAGATAGATAGATGTATATGTATAAAACAAGAGATGTCTGTATATTATGAAACTGCATATATGATATTAATACCAATTATTGGCAATTAAATTATTCCTTCCTTTTTAAGTATCATGATTGAATACATAATAAAGTATTAATTGAAAATTAGTCAATGTAGAATAATTGTGCATAATTTTAGAATATAATCATATACTAACTACTAATTTAAAGGTTACTTTTATAACATTCCATTTGTATGGATGTATATCAGAATGAATTTCTTAGAACCTCCCACCATTCATTAGTGGCAGTTCCAAGATTCGACCTCCAGGCTAAAGTTGCTGGTTTCAGCTAAGGCTTCCCTAATAGCCCACTAAACATTAGCAATGCAGTGTCATGTACACATTCTGGGTCTTGTCATTTAGACCCAGGATGGTCACAATACAACGAAAAAAATACGTAAAACCACCTTCTTGAACTTCTCAGTTTTATCCTTCTCCTTTTTATTTTTATTTTTTGCCACCTCCAAAATTTGAAGTAGGGTCCAATGATCAGCTGTTGCAGAGATGTGAAGACCTGAGTTCAAGCCCTGTGCTAGGCCAAAAAACAAGTAATAATAACAGTAAGACCCTGGCTAGGAAATTGTACCATTTTTCTAGCAGGCCTGGGATTTGAACTCAGGGTCTGGGTAACTCTGTGACACTGTGTGTGAAAAGGGAAGCTCACAGTCCTTGAAGACAAGAAATTCATGGGGCTGGGAAGGTGGCTCAGTGGTAGAGTGCTTGCCTTGCATGCATGAGGCTCTTGGTTCAATAACTCAGCACCACATAAGCAGAAAAAGCTGGAAGTGGCACTGTAGCTCAAGTGGTAGAGTGCTCACCTTGAACTGAAGAGCTGAGGGACAGTGCCCAGGCCCAGAGTTAAGGCACCATGACTGGCAAAAAAAAAAGAAAAGAAAAGAAAAGAAAAGAAATAAAGAAAAAAGAAATTCAGACCAGTTCCAAGGGCCTGTCTTGAAGCCCGAGAACTTGAAAAAATAATATTCATATATATGATATCTATTTACATACATGGGTTCTACTGCATATGACATTTATTACCCTTATTTATTTAGTATTATTACACATATAACATTTCCTTTATTATATCATATCTCATAGAATATATTTGCATATGGATTATACATCATATTGAGACCCAGGACTTTCACATAGAATGAAAAAAAAGTGTAAAATTGGCTTCTTACTCCACAAATAAATTTTTGGCCATGCTGGAATTTCAACTCAGCCTACAATGCCCAATCCATAAACGGGGTACAGTCTTAGCACACCAGCCTCCGGCAAACTGAGCATCCAGGAAATTCTGAGGACCTGTAATCAAGCCATAGTAGTGCCCGATAGATAGATGTGTAGATTGATATTATACATATATAATATATACATACATATATATCTGCATATATATGTATATATTTATATATACACACACATACAAAGGGAGAATGTGAGGATATTATTAAATAATATATATGTTCTTACCAATTATTAGTTACTAAATTATGACTGCATTTCATGAGGTATCATGGTTGCGTACTTATAAAAGCATTAATTACAAATATAATCAATATCCTTAATCATACCCTGGTGCTAGAATGGAAGATATAAATCCATTAATTTTTGTGTGGCATTCTAAAATAGAATCATGAATTTACTGTAAATTTAATTATTACTTTTATAACATTCCATTAGCATTCATATGAACAGGAATTAGTTCATCAGGATCTCCCTCCATTTGTGGGTGGTAGTCATAGCATTCGAATCCCAGGCCTGGGTAGAGTACTTTGAATGCAAACCATTGGAATGACACCATGAAGATTTCAGATTGTCATGATTTTAAAAAAGAACAACAAGAAGAAAAGAAAGCCAGGTGTCAGTGGCTCCTACCTATAACCCTAACTCCTCCGGAGGCTGAGATGTAGAGAATGCCAATTTGAATTCATCTGAGGCAGGAAAGTCCAAAACAATCTTCTTTCTAAGAGATCATAGGAAGAAAAAAAGCCCATGAGTGGGGCTGTGACTCAAGAGCAGAGTGCTATCCTTGAGCAAAAGGAGCTCAGGGACAGGGCCTAGACTCATAGTACAACCCTGAACCTGCCTCACCCCCCCCCCAAAAAAAAGGAGGCAATAACTCCATGTCTCTCTGTATGGATGGATGATGTATGGATGATGGGCATTCAGCAGGTTGCCCATGTCCATCCGCCCAACCTGGGCAAGACCTCAGAGAGTCCTAAGTCTGAACCAGCCACTTGAACAAAGCATCCTTCTCTGCCATTTAATAAGTGAAGCCCTGCCGGGTTTGCATGGGCTGTGCAACAGGTGACTTATATCCTGGCTGAGATATCCCATTGGGACACCTAGCAGCCAGCCACTGCCTCCAGGGAGACCAGAAGTCATCGGTCAGGTCATCAGAATGGCATCTGTCATGGGTGCAGTGTGGATCTGAGCTGTAAATCAGCATTTCAGACCAAGTTTCTGGGCCAGGAGGGGCAAGGGCTGCAAGATGGCACAGCAGGTAATGCCTACTCACTGGGACTAATTTGTCAGGCACACCTTGGGTGGGTGTTGAGTGGGGCTCATGAAAGCCTTGTAGGCTCAGGAATCCACAGCTGGCTGGCTGCTGCTTGTAGCAGTGGCTTTCCCAGGAGTCCCAGGGCTCAGAGCCCTGCTTTCCTCACCATTGCTAAGCGGCCGATGAAGATCTGCAATCATGCACCGAGTATAAATGAGCATCCATCGTGTTCTTCTCTTGGTCCTGTACCCTATGCATGGATGGAGGTGCAGGTGCCATGGAACTTACTGCCATGGCCCACACCACTCAGCCAAAGAAGGAGTTGGGGAGAAATAACTTATGTGTTGAGAGTTCACTATGACTGTGCCTCTAGATTGCCCCCAGTTCTAGCTCAGCTCATCATTACCACCTTCCTCTGTGTGTGTGTGTGTGTTTGTGTGTGTGTGTGTGTGTGTGTGTGTGTGTGTGTGTGTGAGTGTGTGTGTGTGTGTGTGTGTGTGTGTGTGTGTAGGTGTTCATGCACACATCTTGGTACTAGGGCTTGAACTCAGGACCCGGGCTCTGTCCCTCACTTTTTTCATTCAAGGCTAGCAACTCTACCACTTGAGCCACAGCTTTTCTTGCAATTTTAGGTGGTTATTGAGAAAGGAGAGTCTCACACACTTTAGAAAAGTGAGCTGGTGATAAGAAATGTACTCATTATCTTGCCCATGGAACTGTAACCCTTCTGTACAGTATTTTCACAATAAAAAAGATCCTACTGATACAAAAAAAAAAAAACAAGAAAAGTGAGCTGGGCTGTCTCTGAATGCCAATCCTTAGATCTCAGCCTCCTGAGGAGCTAAGAATAAGAGAGCATGAGCTGTTAACATCTGATCACACTTTCCTTCTTGGCTAAGACAATGTACCTCTCTCCGAGCTTAGCACCATCTACAGCTAACCTTCCTCCCCCTCCCTCTACTCCTCTAGACTTCAGAGGAAACGTACCCTCCCCTGAAGACATAGAAATAGGATACTTGACAGGTTTGAGCTTTATGTTCTCCACACAGTCAAGGGCTGCTGGGAGCTGATGTAGAGATCAGAGATCTAGGCCAGGGCAAGTAGACAGCTGTTAGAACAGAAGACAGTATGAAGAGACATCCTTGCAGCTGGATGCCAGTGCCTCATGCCTATAATCGTAGCTAGTCAAGGCTGACACATGAGGATCAAGCAAGATTCAAAGCTAGCCTGGGGAGACTCTTACCTCCAATGAATGACCAAAAAGCTGGGAAGCAGAGCTACTGTAGTTCAAGTGGTAGAGCACCAACCTTGTGCAAACAAGCTAAAGGATACCACTTAGGCTCTGTGTTCAAGCCCTAGTAAAGACACACACACACACACACACTAACATCCTTAGCAGGTGCCAGTGGCTCATACCAGCAATCCTAACTACTTAAGAGGCTGAGCTCATAAGATGGCAGCTTGAAGCCAGCCCAGACGGAGAAGATCGTGAGAATCTTATCTCCACTAAACTACTAAAAAAAAATGAAATGTGAGCTGTGATTCAAGTGGTAGAGTGTTAGATTTGAGCAAAGGAAGCTCAGTGCCTAGGCCCGGAGTTCCAGCTCTAAGAGTTTTTTTTAAGACAACTTTTGTCCCCCTCCTTCCCTCAGGCCATAAATCCAGATGTTGGTCATCCTAGATCTCACTTCCACTCCTGCCACTTCCACAGAACCACAAGTGGGTGTTACTGGCCAGGTCTGGGTTAAGAAGTGAACGTACACAAGTGGGGGCATACCCAGGTCAAGGCTAATGCCCCAGAACATTGAGATATTGGCCATGCCAGTCTCTCCTCCCCCAATTCCCTGGCCCTGGAATCTAAAGTCTGTGCCTCTGTATTCTGGGCATCCAGAATTCTCTAGAAGGATTGGAGAGGCCCAGCTGGGGCTGAAAGATAGACTTGCCTGCGATAAAGTATGTTGACATTTCCTAGACACCAATACATATTTCCAAGCCACCTTGGCCTCACCTCCAATGCAGCCTAGAATCCTCCTTGCTTGGGCGGCCTTCAGTCCACTATCAAGCTGGAGTTGGCCAGAGTCACCGGCAACACCCTTCCCCCACTCCACTGCCAGCATGCTGAGAGAGACATGCAGCCAGAGGTCTAGCTGAGGAAAAGGGCAGGACATCCATGTCTGAGTTCCCCACCTAAAGGCAGGCAAGATTCTATTTCAGCTAGCCCTGCTGACCCAGAATCCCCTGCAGGAGGCCAAAGATTTGGACAGCTGGACTTGGGCTCCAAAGAAAAGCTTGAACTCAGGTCTCTGGCAATATAGGACTCATTGTAGACCCTGATAGGAGGATAAAGACAAAGTCGGTGTGGAGGAGGAGCACCATCCAAGGTCAAAAAGAGGCAGACAGGCACCCAGGAAGGGGACAGAGAAAGATGAGGGACACACACAAACACACACACACACACACACACACACACACACACACACACACACACACAAATATGGCACTGGTATCTCACACCTGTCATCCTAGCTACTCAGGAGGCTGAGGTCAAAGCCAGCCAGCACTGAAATGTCTGTGAGGCTCTTATCTCCAATGAACCACCAAATAACCAGAAATGGAGCTGCAGCTCAAGTGTTAGAGCACTAGCTTTGAGCACAGAAGCATAGGAACTTCACTTAGACCCTGAGTTCAAGGCCCAGGTCTTCTACATCCAAACACACAGACACAGACACACACAGACAAAAGACACATGAACACACAGACACACACAGTGGTAGCCCAAAGCCTCAGCAGTCCCTGAGCACCCTGAATATTCCACCCCAGAGATGATGGCACTACCATCATCAGACCAACTGTAGACAAAACTCAGAGCCTCTCACATGTCTGGAATGGTTCACAACACATCATGGCATTTCTACTGTACACACTGTTATGCAGAAAATTCAGCTACCTTTTATTTGGTTGTAGGTTATGGGGTTTGAACTTTGGGCCTGCCAGAAGGCCTTCAGCTCTTCAGGTGAAGGTGTGCTCTCTACTACTGGTGCCACAGCACCACATCCAATTTTATGGTGGTTCATAGGGATAAAGGCTCAAAGACTTTCCCGCCCAAGCTGGCTTTGAACCGTGATCCTCAGATCTCAGCCTCCTGAGTAGCTAGGATGACAGTTATGAGCCACTGGCAGTGCCCGGCTACACCCAACTTCTTTTTTTCTTCAGCTCTTTTCTTTCTTTCTTTTTTTTATTGTGAAAATACTATAAAGAGGGGTTACAATTACATGGGCAAGATAAGGAGTACATTTCTAATCAGGCATTGTAGCCTCCTCAGCAGCCACCTTCTTATTCCAAGGGAAAACCCAACTCATCAAGACACAAACCAAATGTAACCCTACACTTCAGACTGGTCACCAGCATTCAAAACCTTCTTCCATGGATGGAGAGCATATAATTGACACTACCATTCCACCCCTGCTCCCATTCACCCACTCCCTGCCTGCCATAGCCATAACCTCTGGAGTTCTTGGTAAGGCACCACCCACCCTGCGTTGGCTTCACACTGGGGTAAACCTGGGGAGTTATTAGAAATGTCTGTACTGTGGGGCCAGCATCTGGTCTCACAACCTCAACCACCCCAATACTTCACTATCTCTTGCAAGCAAGGAAGGGGTATCTTTCTTTCTTGTTTGGTTTTTTGTTTTTGTTTTTTTTGGTTGAGAGCCTTGAACTCAGGGCTTCGGTACTGTCACTGATGTCTAATTTTCCTCAAGGCCAGTGCTCTACCACTTGAGCCACAGTGCCACTTCTGATTGGAGACTGGAGATGAGGCTCTGGAGGGACTTTCCTGCTAGGGCTGGGAAATAAGATCCACTGCATCTCAGACTCCCGAGTGGCAAGGATGACAGGTGTGGGATGACAGGTGTGAGCCAGCGGCTCATGGCTTAAGGTGTCTAGTCCTTCAGAATTTCCACCTAGTGCTCCTCTAGAAGATACCACCTAGACTCCCCTCTACCTCCCTCAGACACAGCAAAGGAAGGCTAGAATCTGGGTGTGGCCATGGGGATTAAAGGGCCCCCTCCACATCACTAACCTCCTCTAAGCTCCCATCTGCCTCCTCTGGATTGCCTGGTCTTCCAGGGCAGATCAGACCCACTAGAAGTTCTGGGGCCTCCCCTATTTCCCCCTGCCCCACCAAACTGATACCTGAGGACTTCCGGGGCAAACTGGTCCATGTCCTGGTGGAAGACCTTGGGAGGCTTGCTGAAAACTGGGTACAGGGGTGCAAAGGGCAGGAGTGTCCAGCTCCCCTCTGTCAAAGGAGACACAAAGCACGTATTTATCTACTAAGAGCTTCAGGGCATAGCCATCCACCTGTCACCAAGGTCCCTGGGAGAACTGCTTTATGGTGACAGCCCTGGGGCCTGACCTCAGAGCCCCGGTACTATCCCTGACTTTCTTTGTCTCCAGAGGAGTGCTCTTTCACCTGAGCCACAGTGCCACTTCCAGCTTTTTCTGTGTATGCAGGACTTAGAAATTGAACCCATGCTTTCCTGTGTGCTAGGCAAGCCCTATACCTCTAAGACGCAATTCCAGCCCTGGATAGCTGTCCTTCTGTGACCCCTCAGGCCTGTCTTGGGACAGTCTCGCACATCTATACCAAGTCTCTCACCAGCAGCCCTGGTTGGAAATGAACATGCTCTGCTATGTTGTCTCCAAGAAGCCCTTTCTGATCACCTTGGCATAGCTGGAGATTCTCCGCTGTGCAGGCTGCCAAACTTATCAAGCTCTGCCTTCCAGCCAGTGTGAGTTGAGAATGCATGAAGGGGAAGGCCTGGATTCCACCACCAGATTTCTGAAGGCCCTGATACACCACCCAGGGGCAGGTGTTGTATCACACTCCGTGAGAGGGTCTCGAGGCCTGGGCAATCTGTGGGCAACAAGACAGGACCATTTCTTTGTGTGGGCTTGAACTGAGGATCTGGGAGCTGTCTCTCTGAGTTTTATTGCTCAAGGCTGGCTCTACCATTTGAGCGACAGCTCCACTTCTGGCTTTTTGGTGGTTCCATGGAGAGTAGATTTTCATGGGCTTTCCAGCTTATGGCTGCCTTCAAACTGTGATCCTCAGATCTCAGCCTCCCAAGTAGCCAGGATGACAGGCATGAGCCTGAACCCCAGGTGATGAGCACCAAAGTTTTTTTGGTTTTTGTTGGCTGATGTTCATCTCCTATCAACTAGCAAGCCTAAGTTAAAATAATCAGTTAGAGGGGATCAAATTCCTCTCCTAGGTCAGTTAATCCAAGGAGATAAAGTGTCTTTGGAAAGGGCTAGTCTGGGTTGCCTAAGGGATGTTTGTGTGTTTGTGTGTGTGTATGTGTGTGAGTGTTGGGGTCCCTACCCTCAGCTCTGTGGTGCCTCATCCTCCCAGCAGGGAGTGCACCCAGGATCTTGACCCCAAGGGAGGTGGATGGGAGAGGGTACCTAAGGTCACATCCAGGGGGATGATCTGAATTCTGTCCTGCAACCTAAGCCTGGACAGATAAAGGAGAGAAGGAGAGGGTTGGGGGAACATCAAAGTATCCCCTTACCTTTGGCTGAATGTACCAGCGAGAAAACTGAATACATCTTTCTTGGTAGTCAGCTAAAAGGTGTACAGTGTTCATTTATTTTATGATTGTGTTAGTCCTAGGGCTTGGATTCAGGGCCTGGGTGTTATCCCTGAGCTTCTTTTGTTAAGGCTGAGGCTCTACCAGTTGAGCCACAGCACCACATCTGGCTTTTTTGTCTGTGGTTTTGGGGAGGGAGGTGGTTTATGGGAGATAAGAATCTCCTGGACTTTCCTGCCCAGGATACTCAGAGTCACAGACATCAGATCTCAGCCTCCCAAAGAGCCAGGATGATGGTTGGGAGCCATGAGCTCCTGACTGCCACCATCCATTTATAATCCCTTAAGCCCAGGGCCAGGCCACCCATACTACACCTCCTTGTTGGGAGTAGGAAGCAGACATGAGTGGGTTTGATACTTCAACAGCCTACCTATCTTTGAGTATTGTTCTGTGTCAGTCTGATGGTGGCTTCATCCTTATCCACAGCAATGACATGGCTCTGTCACCAGAACAAATTTCCCGCCCCCCCGGGGAGGTGTCAGGTCTTGGGTCTTTCTTCTGAGCCCCACCACCATAACCAAAATGACACTCCCCAGCAAAGGGTAGTACACACAGAGTGTTTTTATTGTCTTATAGCCAGGGTCTTGTCAGATAGGTGGGGGTATAGGTCAGAGGTCCTGGATTGTGCTGGGCAGGGGGACAAGGTGACCCCTCCTCATCCACTTTTCTTCAACGGTGTAGCAGAGGGATGTGGGGAGGGACTCATGGGATGGACAATGAATAACCGTCACGGTCTAGCCAGGGCACAGAGGGGCTTACCTCATGAAGCTGCTTCAACAGGCTGAGCAAAACAGCTCCTGACCCACAGCCCACCTCCAGAATGAGAGGGCCACCTTGGGTTCCAGGCACATGGGGATGCTGGGCCACTTCCTCCAGCACTCATTCAACCAATAACTGAGAGAGAAAGAGAGAGGGAGAGAGAGAGAGAGAGACAGAGAGAGAGGGGGGAGAGAGAGAGCAGGGGAGAGACAGAGAAAGACAAAGGTCCAGAATTACACTTAAGTCAGGTGCCGGCGGCTCAGACCTATAATCCTACTTATACGGGAGGCTGAGATGTGAAGATTGTGGTTCATAGCTGGCTGGGGAGGAATGTCTGTGAGACTCTTATCCTCAAAGAACCAAAAGAAAACCCGAAGTGATGCTGTGGCTCAGGGGGTAGAGTACTAGCCTTGTTCTGAGGAGCTCAGGGATTGCATCCAGGCCCAGAATTCAATCCCCACAAATGACAAGAAGTGGACTTCCCACCACAAGAAGTGGACTGAATAACACCCACTGTTCTAGGAGGCATGGCAGAGAAATCAGGCCAAGATTCTTGTCAGCTGGAGGTCATGAGTAGATCACCTGGCTTCTCCATGACTCATTTTCCCCAGCTGGAAAAATGAATAGAATGAAGGATCCCTTCCTCATGGAGACAGGGTAATGATGAAAGACAGCCATGTTTTGTTTCATAATCCCACACCTGTTGCATGATTAATAACAGACCCCATCTGAGCCCTTTCCCGGCAACTTCCTGTCATATGCTCACAGAATTGTTGAGAACTGTATCTGACACCTGCTCCCTCTGTGCCTGGCCCTGCTCCAGAGATCCCTCTGTATTAATCCCTTATTTACTCACACCTGTCCCATGAGGAGACTTAGGTCCAATGGTTGACATCCAACCTAGAGCTTCACCTGTGGTCAAGAATCGGCTGCCGTGAACTAAGAGTTTGGGACAATCCATCTAAAATGATGACTGAGCAGGGCACTAAATGTCTACCACCACCACCACCACCACACACATACACACAAACACTTCTCCACCATCCTTTACAGGCAAAGATGTTTTACTTTCTTTCTTTTTGTTGGGTGTGGGGCTCGAACTCTGGGCCTGGGTGCTATCCTTGAGCTCTTCAGCTCAAGTCCAGCACTCTATTACTTGAGCCACAGCACCACTTCTGGTTTTCTGGTGCTTTATTGGAGAGAAGACTCTGAGGGTCTTTCCTGCCCAAGTTGGCTTTCACCCATGATCCTAAGATTCAGCTCCTGAGTACTTAGGATGACAGCCATGAGCCAATGGCACCCGGCCAAAGAGGCTTTTCCATGCCTGTCATCCTATCCCCTCTGGAGACTGAGTTCTGAGGACTGCAGTTGGATGCCACCCTTGGCAGCATAGTCATTCAGAACTCTTATCTCCAATTAAACACCCAAAAACCTTGCAAGTGGAGCTGTGGCTCAAATGGTAGAGTGCTAGCTTTGAGCCTGAAACCAGGGATGGGACCCAGGCCCTAGTTTTAAACTTTTTCTAGCATAGACACACCTAAGAAAAGGAAGTAGGTGAACACACGGGAGCTCAAAGCTCACACATAATATTCAATACTCACAGAATAGACCCCATCCTGCTCTGATTCTCTAGATTCTATGTCCTAGGTCATGGCAGGCTGAGATGGGACTGACCATGCACCAAGTCAGGACATTCAAGTACAATCTCATACTGAGGATCCAGTGATCTCATGAAGGACTCAAGATCTCTCACTGTCCTGTCTTGACACTGGGCAGTCAGGTGAGATCTAGTTATCCAAACAAAGGATATGGGAATGAATGAATTTCTCAGCCAAGAGATGCAGACTGGAGGGCTCTAGGTCCCTCTCTCTCAGGGAGGAGAAAAGGGCTGATCCATCTCAGTAATATTCCTGGGTTGTGAGTATCCTCAAAGAAACAACCCTGCTCCCACCCCAGTGCCTCTGGTGTTCTCACCAGCCTCGACCTTCAGTCCACCCTCTTTAAATCCCACATCTGCCATCTAGACTAAAGGCTGAGCCAGCAAGGAGACCCACCTCTACCTCTGAGAATGGCAGTCACAGGGCCCAAAGTCCCCTAGAGGAATTCTCAGAGCAACATGGGTCTGACTCTCGCCCTCATTCCCTGGGTGTCCTCTTCTAGTGGCATGCTTACCTCTGTCTCTGGTTGAGGAATGAACACTGGGGGTGTCACCTTCAGATTGAGCCAGCAAAAGTGCCAGTCCACAAGGATGTACTGCACAGGCATCCTGCAGTGGATGACAGCCAGGTTGTCAAAGGTGAACCCAGAGTGCCAGGACTTTTAATAGCCATGTGGCTGGGTTGAAGATTCTATCACTGATGGTCTAGGTTGTCAGGTGAGGTCATGGCTCCAATGGCCTGACACACTGGATCTGGGATCATCCTCCCTCTTCATCTTCCTGCTTATCCCTTGCCAGCCCCATCTTGCCACTCCCTCAACCTATACCTCCCTAGCCCTTGGACAGTTTCTTCTTATCTGACCAGAAAATAAACTCCGTGAGCCAGGGGAGATTGAAACTCTGTGACCCACCCTGAGCCCCAGGGACTACCTGAGGCTGTTTCCCTCTGCAGTCAGCGACCACTCAGATTTGGATATAATGATGTTGCTGATGCCATGAATGGGTCAGTGGCTTGGTCCTACACAGTAGCTTTAGGCTCTGAAACTGTCCCCACAGAGATTGTGAATCATTGGCTCCCTTGATCCAGGGACTCCAAACCAAGGCTTGCATGCTCCCTTCTTCCTTCCTTTCCTCCTTTTCTCCCTCCATCCTTCCCTCCTCTCTTTCTCTTTCCTTTCTTTGTGTCATTCCTGGGCATGAACTCAGAGCCTGGGTGCTGTCCCTGAGCCTTTTTACTCAAGGCCAACAGTCTACAGCTTGAGCTACTCATCCACTTCTGGCATTTTCTTTTTGGTAGTAAGTTGGAGATAACAGTCTTACAGGCTTTTCTGCCTGGGCCTTAAGCCTCAATCCTCCTATCCCAGCCTCCTAAGTAGCTAGGATGACAGGTGTGAGGCACCAGCATCCAGCTCAAACCAAGATTTCTTCATGTGCTGTGGAACCAGCACTGGAACCTTTCATCGTGTATGACCCCCCTCTTTCATCCCCCCAAGAAACTGGCACACACTGTAACGTTTTGTTAGATAAATAGATGAGCATCTGTCTATGACAATACTACAGAACAGTCCCATCCAACTCAGGTAAGCATCCTGGCTAGGGGTAAAACCTGTGTTAGCTCTCCCACAGTTCTCCCTCCTCCCTCTTCCCACCCTCCTGGTGCCACCGCACTTAACTGTTTTGGTTCCAAGGACATGAGCCATGATGTACTCACTGTATTCTGGGGTCTCTGGGATGCCTATCTTCTCAAAGATCTCTGTCCAGCCACTCTGACCAGCTGTATGGCACTCAATTCCCTACTCAACTGTGAACAAGGATGTTGTGAGGTGAAAGCCTGGTTCAAGGGGTCTCCTCTGCACTCCCTAGGGCCAGACAGGATGGTCCACCATATTCGGCCCCCAATTTTCATGTTGTAGAAAAGGATCCCTGAGACATCCTGGGTCTCTGAATCTCCCAGAGTCCAGTACAGGTCCTGGGAATTGTCTCTGCTCACAGCGATCAGGCTGCAGATGGCAACGTCACAATCTCTGCTACCCACTGGACTGGGAGCACTAGAAGAAGCTGGCAGAACTGGGAAATATGATCACCCAGTCAGAACTGTTGACAGCTGAGGTTGGGGGTACAGGCCAGTTGTATGTGTGTCAGAGGGGGTGTGTTTTTCTCCCAAATACCCACCTTCTATCTGACCCCAGTGCCCTCACCTCTCTAGTGGGCTCTTCTGGGAATGTCCTCAGGTGAAAGGGTGACTGAGCACAGAAGAAAAGGGCTCGCACAATAACGGGGTCTATCTTCTGCATCCAACACTCCCCTGCCCAGCAAAAGGGAAAAGACCCCAGAAGGCAGGTGTGGGGTGCTGCTCCCCACCTCTGACTAAAGCCACCAGGTACCCACCAGGGAGAGGAAGGATGCAGATGCACAGCTGTGTGGCTCCTACTGCTCCAGGCCAGGGGCTCTGTGGTGCCCCCACCTCCCCATCCCTGAAGCTCCCCTTTTCCTGGAACATTGGCCACTAGGGATGAGGGAGGGACCCCCGGATGGACACCCACCTCCACCCCCACCCCTGGGGTGCATTTGTGGCAGAGCCAGGACAGACTTTGGGGCACGGGGGAGGTGCAGGCAGGAAGGGAGGGGGAGGCAAGAGGCAAAGGTCCAGGTCTGCGAGGGTGGGGAGAAAGGGTAGAGTGGGGGACGGGATATACAGGGGAGGTTGTGGGGTGCGGGGTGCAGGTCGGCCACTCACGTGTGCTGCTGGGAGAAGCTGTAGGCTGCGACTACGGGTGCATGCCAGGAGTCTGAGGACCGAAGGCCAGAACCAAGTCAGGGCCACAAGCAGGCCAGGGGCGCAACAGCTCCTCCAGGTGACTGCTAGAGGCAGCAGCCATGTTTGAACCACAGCACGGGCACATGGTGGAGCTGCGCACAGCCTCTGCTCCTCCTCAGCCACCACCGCAGACTCAGCGGCCTCCTAACCTGTGGCCGCCGCCGCCTCAGCAGACACTGCCATCACCGTGCTCCCCGCACCGGGACCTCAGACTCAGGGCCACCATGGCTGGGCGCCTCCGAGGGGCTGTGTGTGGCGATGTGCCTGCCATGCAGGCTCTGCATGCTCTGGGCTCCCACCCAGGACCCACACTATGATCAGAGCAGCCGCCAGCCACTGAAGCCGTTTCCACTGCTGCTAGTGCTCGTGCTCGGTCTTCTCCCAGCTCTCTCTTGGCCCCACACTCCTCTCCTGGGCCACCCCGCCCCTTCTGCACACACACCCCTGCCCCCTTGTGCCCCTGGCCATTGCTGCCACAAAAGCGTGCTCCTGAGCCCCGCCCCCTCATTCACTGGGCCCCGTCCCCAACTCCTAGCCACAATTGCAGTCCTGACTGGGCCCTGAGGCTTCTAGACCATGGCAATTGCAGCCTTACCTCAGCTTAGCACGACCCTCTACCCCCAGTACAGGCCCAGAGGATCGAATCTCCCCTCAGCCCCACCGCTGGGGAAAACTCTCCTCCATCCTCCTCCACTCCACACACCAAGCAGGTGCATGGTGACACTCGTGTGTGTATGTGTGTTTGTGTTTGTGTCTGTGTTATTGTTGGGGATAACCACCTCTCAAGGACCCAGAACATAGCACCCTTTGGGATGATTCAGCACACAGCACACTTCCAAAATCAGCACAAAGCACCCTGTGTAAATGACTCAGCACACAGCTCCCTTTGAAGGACTCAGCATGTAGTATGCTGGGTAGAGTACTCAGCACACAGCACTCTTTGAAGGAGGGAGTCTATAGCCCACAGTTTAAAGGACTCAGTGCATGGCCACTTTGAAACTCTCAGCACATAGCACACTTTTCCAGAGACTCATCACACTCTGTGTTGAAGCACGCTGTGTAAAACACCCAGTGCACAGCTTCCTTCGATAAACTCAGCACACAGAACAATTTTGAAGGACTCAGCACATACCACACTGTGGAAGCTCTCAGCACGCAGTACCATTTGAAGGACAGTACAGAGCACCCTTTGTAAAGGACTTAGCACACAACACTCAAAATACACCTCATCCCTCTCTTCTCAAGGGCTCACACATAGCAGGACCCTTTAGGATTCATTAGCACACCACACCTTTTGAAGGACTCAGCATACAGTACGTTGTGTAATGGACTCAGCACTAAACCCCCATTAAAAATCCCAGGATGGCCCACTCTTCTCAGGGACTCAGCACATAGCACCCTTTGGGATGACTCAGCAAACAGCACCTTTTTGAGGACTCAGCACATAACTCCCATGAGGGAAGGACCCAGTAAATAGCACCCTGTGAAGGACTCAGCACATAGCTGTATGTTACAAGTTCAGCTGTCATTAGAATTAGGGTGCTTTCTTCAGTATCACCATTCTTCAGAAACACTTCACAAATCCTACTAGTTCACATTTAGACAAGCTGTGTTTTATGGGGGAAGTCAGCTGGGGGTCTTGAACTCAAAGCTTGGGGCCCCTGTCCCTGAGCTCTTTGGTTCAATGCTAGAGCTCTAACATTTGGAGGCACAGCTCCAATTTTGTTTTTTTGGGTTGTTCCTTGACAGGTCTTATGGTGATAAGTAAGGCCAAGTTGGGGTATCTGTGGGCAAAGGCCCTTAGCTCAGCCTGGAGCTGACCTCTCCCTTCCCTGTGTCCCTGAAAGCTGGGCCTCCTGGAGCTCTCATGGCCTAGGGTGGAACAGACCCGCTCTGGCATTAGAAATGAGGGTGAGCAAAAGTCAGCTTGGCCCTAGTAACTTGCGCAAATTGAACTCTAGAGGATAATGGCATGGAACCGCATGTTCCGCATGTGGCCACCAGGGAGCAGGAGTGGCCCACCATAGGGATTGTACTTGAGAGTTGGGTTTACTCTTGCTTCTCTTGGGCCCCCATCATGATTCAAAGCCACCCTGGACAGGAAAGTCCTTGAGACTCTTACCTACATTAACCATTGAAAAGCAAGTGGGGCTGTTGCTCAAGTGGCACAGCACTAGTTTTGAGTGAGAAAACTCAGGGATAGAGCCTTGGCCCTGAGTTCACAAACACACACACACACACACACACACACACACACACACACACACTCTCACACACACACACACACACACACACACACAAACACACACACCACATACATGCAAAATCAGAGATTTCTACACTGCAGTCTTTGAGTATTCTCTAGTTTTTCCTCCACTAAGCCTGGTGGCTGCTGGCCTAGGGGTTTGGTGTATACAACATCACCTGGCATCTTCAATTTTGGGGGAACAGAATGGCTAGAAGGTCAACCTTCCCCCATACCAGCTCCTTGATTGGGTCATGGTCTATCCAGGCTCTTTTTGGCTCCTTTACAGACTCGCCAAGATGCCTTCAAAAGGCATCACATACTGGGCACTGGTGGCTCATGCGTGTCATTCTAGCTACTCAGGAAGCTGAGATCTGGAGGATCACAGTGCCAAGCCAGTCTGGGCAGGACAGTGTATGAGACTCTTATCGATGAACCATCAGAAAACAAAAGTGGCATTGTGGCTCAAGTGGTAGAGTGCCAGCCTTGAGAAAAAGAGCTCAGGGACAGCCTTCACGACCAACAACAACACGGAGAGGCATTGCATGATGTCTTTGGGATTGGCATGGGCCAAATATAATTGGAATTAATTATAATTGGAATTAATCAAGTCCTCCAAGACAAAGCAGTACCTCCTTTAGTCCTGCACTCCTCCATCTGGTCTCACCCCCTGGCCTTGTCTATGGTTTGGGTCAGAATGGGTCTGGCTTGACCGGAGGGCTCCAAGGAAGATCCCAGAGCAATCATCCCACTTCCTTCTGCCCTGCTCACCCTACTGTTCCTGCTGTTTTCCATAGACCTTCTTCTGGGAATCCATCCATGAGGTCATCAACACCAACATAGTGGTGAGTGGTGGGTCTGGCCTAACTAGGGGCAGTCAGAGGTGGAAGTAGGTCTGGGACTAGGAGCTTCCACTTTGGGTGTGGGCTGAGGCCAGGGCTGACTTTTATTTCATTCTGAGCCTTGCAGTGGTGGGGCGACAGTGTAGACTTTACAATGAGTCAGGTAAGATCACAATCTGGAGGACCACTTGTGTGTGGGATGATGTGGGACTCAGGGGTCCACGGTTTTTGTTACTCTCTTGGGACTACCCTCTCCCTCTCTCATCCCTCAATGTTAGAAGAGAAGCTTCAACTCAGGGTGTGGGAAGAGGGGGCAGGGGAATATTTTGGGGCGAACCAGAGTTATGCTTCATATTCATCCTAAGGCCTACTTCCTATTTATCTGAGGAATGGACATATGGGTTTGGGAGGGGGAAAAATCATCCTAGCTGAAAATGTGGCTCAGTGGTAGAGTGTTAACCTAGCATGCCTGAAGCCCTTGGTTCTATTCCACACAGAAAAAGCTGGAAGGGGAAGTGGGGCCAGCCTTGATCAAAAAGAGCTAAGGGACAGTGGCCAGGCCCTGAGTTCAAGCCCCAGGGCTGGAAGAACAAATCTTTGTTTTTAGGCTTTTGTTTTTTGCTTTGAAAACAATTTACTCTTTGTGATAAGCAAAACATAGGCCTCTTTCCTGGCCATCAATGGGCCATTAGATGTCCCTTGAGTTTGGGCCAACTCCCTTCAGCCTCTGCCCTACCCTACCCCCAGTTTAACCTTCCCGTTGTGCAGCAGATGGAGGCCTGAGAGAAAGCCACCTGGTCACCTACTTCTGGTGGCTGCCAAGGCTTTTGAGAGTCAGTATGTCACATAGAGAGAGTCATCATCTACATCAATCTACAAGAGAAAGTGAGAGAGCACTCCTCCCCTGAGCCTGGGAGTTGTGAGCAGATCTGGATGTGGGGCATCGGGGCAGGACATACTCCTTGAGGGAGTCCACTATGGGGTCGGGAACCCTGACCTCTCCTCTGGCAGTCTCCATGCTGTCTTCAAGTTGCTTCTGAAGCTGTGTTGGGGAGGAGGGTGGGAGGCTCAGCCTGTGCTGGCATCTGGAGACTGCTGTCTTTGCCTTCCCTGGCTAGGAGTGACAGCAGCTCCTCAACACTCTCCTCTTCTCGATCTTCTCCTGGGACAGCCAGTGCGTGCACTGGGCTTTCTCCCAACACAGCTCATTCAGGACCAACATCTGCTCTTTACACACCATGAGGGACTCCTTGATAGTTTAGATGTGTGCCGTCAGCTGGCTGCATCAATGGTGGAGCTCACCTGCTGGACTCTGGAAGTCCACCTCATCAGGCAGGTCATGGACGAAGCACATTTTCTTCTCAGATGCTCTTGACCCACTTTCCAATCCCACACATGCTGTGGTGGCAGCTCATGGGGTTGAGGGCCTGTGGCTCCAGCTCAGTCTGGCACTGAGCTTCTGGGTTGGCCAGGGGGTGCCTGCAGCTGGCCCGCCATTCTTGTGTCAGGACGTTCCCCCTGTGGACTCATCCTCCAAGAGGACTCTCAGAGCCATGTCACTCTTGGTCTGGAGAACATCTCCATCCTCTCTGATGGTCACATGGGGGGGGGATTCACCTCCTTACCTTTTGCTTCTCCAGGGCTCATGCCTTCCCCTGCCACAGGGAAAGCCAGGAAGCTCAGCTGGGACTGCAGGCACTCCTCCTGTGATCTGGTGGCTTCCAGGCACTTGAGAGTGTCCTGCCACTTCGGGGACATCACCTGGTCCCTCCAGTTTGGTGAGCCCTGCACTTGTTTCAGCTGCTCCAGCAGCTGGGTCTGCCTCTCTAAGTGCTGCTGCAGGGCCTCCTTCTCAGACCACAGTCGCTCATTGGAGACAATGTGCCATTCACAGGAGGTTCTGAACTCCTGCACTGGCCCAGGGACTGTTCCTGCTGCTCCTGAGCTACTTGTCTCTCTCTCTCAGCCACCACTATCCATTTCTCTATCTTCTCCTCTGAGCAGTCCTACTGTTCCTGCAGATGTTTCTTCATCTGCTGCTCTGTGTTCAGGATGCTGGCAAGCTCCTCCTTCTCACTGCTCACCCTGTGGAGAGCGTCCCACAGCAGGGCCAGCTTTTTCTCCGGTTGTCCATTCCAAACACGTGCACATCGTGGGGTCTCAGGGATCTCCTGCTGATCCTAGGCTTTCTCCTCCAGTCTCTGCAGTTGCTCCTGCTGCTCCACGTTCTGAAGATGGAGACTGGTTTTCCTGGACCTGGATGTGAAGTTGTTCCTCCAGGTTTTTCTTTTTTTTTTTCTTTTTTCTTTTTAATTTTCTTTTATTTGTGAACATACTGTACAGAGGGGTTACAATTACATGGGCAAGATAGTAAATATATTTCTTACCAAGCATTGCAACCTCCTCCTTTGTTTACCCTTCACCTCCCTTCCCAGCCTCTCCCCTCCTGCCCACCCAATCCTTCCCCCCTCCCTCCCCACCGACATTGTAAAGCTCATTTTTGACATGACAATTTGTACTTCTCATTGTTGCAACAGGTCCACCTGAATCCTTAAACAACTTGTTTTTTCCCATCTCCTCCACAAGTTATACTGACATCAAATATATTGAAAGCGGGGGTTATACTGTGGGGGAGGGACATACAAAGCAACAAAGAAATAATCTTATAAATGCGTTAGAAACACATGCATGAAAGAAAAAAAAAACATTAAAATACCTATCTAAGGAATCATTTTCCTAACATCACATTATCTGACTTTTTCCACTTGACTCATACATGTACTAGATATTGCAAATAAGGGAAACCATGGGACTTGTGTTTCTTTGTGCCTGGCTTATTTCACTTACTATAAATTTTTCCAAGTTTTTCCATTTCCTAACAAATGGGGCAATGTCATTCTTTCTGATGGAGGCATAGAATTCCACTGTGTATATATACCACATTTTCTTTATCCATTCATCTACTGAAGGGCATCTGGGTTGGTTCCATATCTTAGCTATGGTAAATAATGCAGCAATAAACATAGTTGTGCTGGTAGCTTTAGTGTGGTCTTGTTTGTAAACATTTGGGTAAATGCCCAAAAGTGGGATTGCTGGGTCATAGGATAGTTCTCCAGATTTTTCAACTCCATCTTCACTACCTCACACCCTCCAGTGCTTGTTGGAACTTGCATATTCTCTTCTTCATGTTGCTCCCTTGTATCTACAGGACTTCCACATTCTCCTGCAACTCTGTTTTCACTTGCTCCAGGTCATCAAAGTTTCTGCTCTTTTCCTCAACCTGAAGGGTCACATCATTCAGCTGTTTGAAGAATATTTTGGTCTCCTTTGCAGCAGTGACCACAGAAGCTGCTATCTCCAGCTCTGCCACGGGCCACTCTGTAGCTTGCAGGCAGCTGGTGACAGCTTCATGCTCCCTTTCTCTGTCATCAGTGGCCTGCTGCACTTGGGCCAGTGCACATTGTAAATCGCTTTCTGCTGAAACCAACCACTGTATGGGTGCCTCGTGGATCTCTACCTCCATTTTTGGTGCTGCATGTATCTGGGCTATCTTCTCCCTCTCTTACTCCCATTGACCCTGTGGGTCTGTCTTTCCCTGCTTCAGTTGTTGGATCTTGGCAAAGAGTGCCTGGTTTCTTCTTTTCTGTGGTCCAGGGTGGGCACCACATGAAGGTAGCACCTCTGTGGATCCTTGGTGGGATTGGGACCCTTGACACTCTGGACCCTGGTGGCTGTGACTGTGTCCAAAAGCAAGGTAGGCCCATGGTCGGCATCACCTTTCGCCGGACTCTCCATTCAATCTGGCTCCCCAGTGGTGTTTCTCTTGGGGATCCCTCCCTTTTTCGTGTTATTTGTTTTCTTCAATGTTTCAGGTCTGTTGGGAGGATACTGCTGGTGTTCTTGTGGCAGTTTCTTGCCCACAGTTCTCTCATTGATTCTTATTGTTTCAGACATCTGAGCAATGGGACGGGAAAGATGGGATGTCCACATTCCCAGGCTCTAGGAAATCCTCTATTCTCCCACTAACCGACTAGGACATCATTTCCTATTCTACCTCAAAGTCACCTGGAGTCTCTTGCTCACCACTCAGCCACCTCTACCTTCCTCAACTGCTGGTAGTGGTGTCAACCAACAGAGGGAATCCAGGTGTAACTGGGAAGCATGGAATGTGGGCATGGCCACTATTCTTGTATCCCATTGGCCAAAAAGAACCATGAAAGAATGGGGGTGTGCCTGGAATCCTGGGATGCATACAGAATGGACCGAGTCAAGATGACAGCAGCTCCTTTACCTGGAAACTCTGTCCAATCCAGTTGGGGACAAGAGTGAGACCTGCTTTAGCCAGATGGCTTCACAGATGGTGATGTATGTCTGTTTGTTGCCAATCCTGGACCTTGAACTCAGACTCTGGGCACAGTCCTTGAGCTGATCTTGCTCAAGATTAGCCCTCTACCACTGGAGCCACACAGCTCTACTTTTGCTTTGTTGGCATTGAGGTTGGACAGGGGTCTCAAGGACTTTCCTGCCTAGGCTGACTTTGACCATGATCCTCCTATCACAGCCTTGTAAGTGTCAAGGAGGACTGGTGAGAGCCACTGGTGCCTGACTAATCATTGTTCGGGATTATGGCTTCCCCAGTAGTCTGCAAGCCTTCAGCAATCCAAGGTGAAATTTCCTTTGGAGCCGGATCACTCAGACCCAGATGGCCATAGTGCAAAGGAAGAAAATGTAAAAATGCCATCCCGCCACTTTTTTTCTGTGCATTCCCCCACCTCCCTGCACAAGGCCTGAACTTCTAGGATCCCAGGATATGCTGTGTTTCCAGCGGCTGCACCCCAGCCTATGGTGATGAAAGCTGAGGCAAGGTTGCCATGACCTGAGTTCGAGACCGTGCTTGGCAAAAAAAGCAAAAAAAAAAAAAAAAAAAAAAAAGCTCCCTAGCTTGCAATTCACGCTGATTTTCCTACCTTTGAATTTGAACTTAAGACCTGGGTAACTCTGAAGCACTGTGGATGAAGGGGAAGCTCACCATGCTTGAAGACAAGAAAGTAAGGCCTGGTCCCTAGGCCTGAATTCAAGTCCCAGCCCTGGAAACATTCTCTTTATGTACATTGTAAAGGTATGATTTGTACTTCTGTATAAATGTTCAGTCTATGTCCTGTTTGTTATGTTTATTTATTGTATTTTTGTTTTCTTCATTTATTTTCCATTTTTGTATTGTGAAAATGTTGTACAGAGGGGTTACAATTACATGGGCAAGATAATGAATACATTTCTTATCAAGCATTGTAGCTTCCTCCTTTGTTTCCCCTTCCCATCCCTTCCCATCCTTCCCTCCGCCCCCACCCAATACTCCCCACTCCCCCCTGCCATTCCACACCAAAGTTGTAAAGTTCATTTTCGACCTAACAACTTGTACATCTCATTGTTGAAATGGGTCCACCTGTATCCCTGTTAAAATGAATTGTTTTTCCCCTTCCCCTCCACAAATTATACCGACATCAAATACAGTGAAAGCAGGGCTTATACTGTGGGGGAAGGACATTCAAAGCAACAAAGAAATAATCTTATAAATGTGTTAAAAACAATCACAAGAAAGAAATACACATTTGAGCACATATCTTAGGGTTCATTTCCCTAGCATCACCTTATCTAACCTTTTCTGCTTGACTCAGACATTTACTAGATATTGCAAATAAGGGAAACCATCGGACCTATGTTTCTTTGGGCCTGGCTTACTTCACTTAATATAATTTTTTCCAAGTCTTTCCATTTCCTCACACATGGGGCTATGTCATTCTTTCTGATGGAGGCATAGAATTCCATTGTGCATATATACCACATTTTCTTGATCCATTCATCTACTGAGGGGCATCTGGGCTGGTTCCATATCTTAGCTCTAGTAAATAGTGCTGCAATAAACATAGTCGTGCTGGTAGCTTTAGTGTGGTCTTGTTTGTAAACATTTGGGTAAATGTCCAAAAATGGGATTGCTGAGTCATAGGGGGGCTCTATATGGAGTCTTTTGATGAACCTCCATACTACTTTCCAAAGTGGTTGAACAATTTTACACTCCCACCAACAATGCAGTAATGTTCCCTTCTGTCCACATCCCCTCCAGCATCTGTTGTTATTAGAGTTCTTCATTCTAGCCATTCTAGCTGAGGTGAGGTGGTATCTCAATGTTGTTTTGATTTGCATTTCTTCTATGGCTAGGGAGGTTGAGCATTTCTTCATGTGTCTATTGGCCATCCTTCTGTCCTCTTCAGAGAAGCTTCTCCTTAAGTCTTTTGCCCACTTATTTATTGGGCAATTGTTTCTTTGAGGATTTATTGTTGGGGGATTTAAGTTTTTGAGTTCCAAGTATATTTTAGATATGAGATTTTTATTGACTGTGATGACACACATTCCATTTATGATATTGATGACAACCCATCACATAGTTTCTCGATTTGTACATGTGTTCTTCATCATGTGTGACACCCAGGACTCTCAGAGAAAAGGAAAACAGATATCACACTCAGCTTCTTACTCCATGATCCAATTGTTGGCAGTGCTGGGATCTGAACTCAGGGCCTGGCAGACCCAATTCCTACCCTGAATGGGTGTGTCAACATGGCAACCTCTAGCCAATGAAGCCCCAGGGCATTTCCAGACCCTGAGATTGAGCTGCAGGGGTGGACAAAATAGCCATACATGGAAAAACAGGTGGTAGAAAACCAATAAATATTTATTTGTACAGAGTACCAGAGACCTCTACCTAGGATTCAATGACATCAACTACGTTCCTACTAACTCTTAGGTCTTCATTATGCCACCATTGAAGGAATAGTATTCTTTTCATGCTTAATAAACCATTCATTAAGATGAATTATCATCCTAGGATCATTGCATGTAATTTGGGAGTACACCAATACACGCAGAAACTTCTCATTCAATCAAGAGTTTGCTAACATTTCATTGTTATTCCCATGCATAGGAACAAGTATCTTGGGATTTCTCCCCATTGGTAGGTATCAGGACCAGGATTCAAGCTCAGGGTCTATTTTGCCACATAGGCCTATGGCTTCCCTTATAGCCCGTTAGCCTTCACCAATGCAAGTTGAAGTACCCTTTGCAGCCGTGTAATTCAGACCCAGGGTGGTCACCGTGCAAAAGAAAATATTAAAAAATCCATCCTGCGACATTTTTCTGTCATTTTTCTGTCATCTTTTCCTGTCATTTTTCTGACATTTTTTCCTGCAAAGTTTCAGAGCCTAGGATCCCAGGATAGGCTACAGGCCCATGGGAGCCCGCCAGCCTGAGGTGATCGAAGCTGAGGCAGAGTTGTCATGAACTGAGTTCAAATCCCATGCTTGGCAATATTAATATTAATATTAATAATAATAATGATAATAACACACCCTGGCTCAGAATTCTCACCATTTTTCTGCCACCTCTGAGATTCCAACTCAGGACTGGGTAACTTTGTTGCACTGTGGGCTAAGGTGAAGCTCACCATCCTTGAAGACTACAAGGTCAGGCCTAGTCCCAGGGCCTGAACTGAAGCCCCAGCACTGGCAAAAATCATGTGCTCACCTATTTTACACATAGGATCTCTCTTTACATAGAGATGTGGAATGCATCATGCATTCAATGTAGTTATTCTTTTTATTGTGTGTCTTAGTCATGGATGCGTTTTGTATTTTATTACATATGATGACAGCTATAACTGTGCTGACATGGATGGCAACTGATTCCCATGAATATAGAGTTGCCTACATAGCATACTGCATCCTAGCTGAGACCCAGGACTTTCACAGGACAGAGAAACAGGTGCAACGATTGGCTTCTCACATCAGGATTCATCTTTTGGCAGTGCTGGGATCTGACATGGGGACTGGCAGGCCCAATAGGCGAATATGGGTCCAGGTAAGCACACCAGCATGTGAGCCACTGAGGAGCTAGGCCGTTCCCAGGACCTGAGATTGAGCCCCGCAGTGGGGGGGATAGTGGGGAGGACAATAGTCATCCATTCAAAATCTGAAGGTAGTATGTAAATAATTACATATTTGTATAGAGTAGGAGAGATGGCGACCAGTGATGGAATCCAATCTACCTTGTGACTAAAGATTCTTGGATCTTCCCCTATTACTCCATTTTATGAGTCTGATGATTATGGCCATGTTTCATCAACTCTTCATTAAGAAATAATCGATACCCCATGAGTCTTGCCTATCATTTCCTACTCGCATCAAGCAGGAACTACTCATTCAAAGATGAGATCCATCTAATTCCATGACTCTTCCTAGGTCTGCAAATGAATATCTCAGGATCTCCTTCCATTCCCTCAATGTATGGGTGCTGACCAGGAATTGAACTTGGGGCCTACATTGCTGGGTTGGCCTCTGGCTCTTCTGATAGCCAACAGACCATCAGCCACACCAGGTCACCTTCACTCTGCAGGCCACCGTGTTTGGTCCCAGCATGGTCAGCATGCAAAGGAAAATAAATGTAAAAGTGCCAGGTGGAACTTCCCACTGCTTTTATTCCCCCTCGAGGCTTTTTTTTTCCAGGAACCCCTGGGAACCTAGGGTCCGAGGTCTGTGGGTCCAGAGGCTGCAGCCTAGGATGATCACAGCTAAGGCAGAGTTGCCATGACTTGACTTCAAGTCCCGGGTCTGGCAAAAAAAAAAAATTGAAAAGTTACGAATGAAGCACTCTAGCTAAGAACTCACAGTGTTATACTGCTAGAGCTGGGATTTGAACTCAGGTCTGGGGAACCCCATTGCACTATGGGAAAAGGGGAAGCTCACCATCCTTGAAGACTAGAATGTCAGGCCTGGTCCAGGGCTTGATTTGAAGCCCAAGCACTGGACAAAATAACAAGCCCACCTCTTTAACACACAGGATCTCTATTTACATACAGGTGTGGTATGCATCTTGCTTTCAATGTGGTTATCTTTTTTTTATTTTGGGTGTTATTCATGGATGTATTGTGTATTTTATTGAGTATGCTGACAGGTATATCTGTGCTGACATGGATGACAATTATTCCCATGGCTATAGAGTTGCCATCCTCGCTGAGGCCCAGGACTTTCACAGGACAGGAAAACAGGTGGATCGATGCACTTCTCACATCAGGGTGAAGCTTTTGGCAGTGCTGGGATTTGAACTCAGGGCCTAGCAGGCCCAATTGGTGAATGGGTCAATTTGAGCACACCAGCCTGCGAGCCAGTACGGAGCTACGATGTACCCAGGTCCTGAGACTGAGCACTGGAAGCAGGGATCAATATAGTCATGAATTCATAATTTAAATACAGGATCTATATTATCATATATAGATGGGTGACATCTTGCATTCAGTGTATTTGTTCTCTTTATTTTGTGTCTTATTCATGGATGCAATGTGTATTTTATTGATTATGATGACAGATATTACTGTGCTGACATGGATGGCAAACCATTCCCTTGGGTATAGGGTTGCCTATGTAGTAATCTCTGTCCTCCCTGAGACCCAGGTATTTCTCAGGACAGGAAAACAGATGGATTGATGGGCTTCTCACATCAGGATAATCTTTTGACAGTGCTGGGATTCAAACTCAGGGCCTAGCAGGCCCAATTGGTGGATGGGCAAAAGTGAGCACACTAGCCTGTGAGCCACTAAGGAGGTAGGCCAGTCCCAGGACCTGAGATACAACCCTAGGAGGAGGGGATTGGGAGGGGTGGGAAATAGTCATGCATTTATAAGTGCAAGTTTGTATGCAAATAAGTACATATTTTTATAGTGTAGGAGAGATGGCGACTTGTGATGAAATCTACCTGTGACTACCAATTCTTGGATCTTCCCTGATGCCTCCATTTCATGACTGTGATGATTATGGTCATGCTTCATCAATTCTTCATTAAAAATAATCGATACCCCATGAGTCTTGCCTATCATTTCCTACTCACATCAAGCAGGAACTACTCATTCAAGGATGAGATTGATTGCATTCCACAACTCTTCCTAGTTCTGGAAACGAGTGTCCCAGGGTCTCTGGCCATTCCCTCATTGTAACAGGGCTGACTGGGATTCGTCCTTGGGGCCTCCATTGTCTGGTTAGCCTGTGGCTCCCCTGAAAACCAGCAGGCCTTCAGCCATGCCAGGTCAACTTCACTCTGCAGGCAGCCATGTTATGACCCAGAATGGTCACCATGCAAAGGAAAATAAACATAAGAGCGCCAGGTGGAACTTCCCACAGCTTTATTTCCCCTCCCGGCTTCTTTTTTTTTTTTTTTCCAATAAGCCCCAGGTCCTAGGGTCTGAGGACGGGCTGTGGATCCAGAGGCTGAACCCTAGGATGATCAGAGCTGAGGCAGAGTTGCCATGACTTGAGTTCAAGCCCCGAGTCTAGTAAAAAAAAAAAAATTAAAAAACTATGAACGAAGAACCCTAGCTCAGAATTTGTGCCATTTTACTGTGAGAGCGGGATTTGAACTCAGGTTTGGGTAACTCTGTTGCACTGTGGGGAAGGGTAAGATCACCGTCTTTAAAGACTGAAAGGTGTGGTATGCACCTTGTTTTCAGTGTAGTAAATCTTTTTATTTTGTGTTTTATTCATCTATGTATTGTGTATTTTATTGAGGATAGGATGGCATATATAACTGTGCTCACATGGATGACAACCTGTTCCCATGGGTATAGAGTTGCCTATGCTTTCTAGATCCTAGCTGTGACCCAGGACTTGCATAGGATAGGAAAACATCTGCAAGGTTTGGCATCTCACATCAGGATGAACCTTTTGGCAATGCTGGAAGTTGAACTCAGGGCTTAGCAGAACCAACTGCCAAATGGGTCAACATGAGCACACCAGCTTGTGAGCCACTAAGGATCTAGGCCATACCCAGGACCTGAGATCTAGCCCCGAGGTGGGGGTGGAGCACCATATTCATTCCATTCATAAGATGAAATTAGTATGCTAATAAAGGCCTGTTTGTATAACATAGGAGATGTGGTGATCTGTGTTGGAATCCTATCTTCCATGTGACTCTTGGTTCTTTCTCAATGCTTCGATTTTCTGAATGTAATCATTGTCACACTTCATGCAGTCTTAATTAAGATCTTGCCTATCATTTCCTATGTGAATCATGCATGAACTTCTCAACTCTTCCCTAGGCCTGAATTCAAGCACCAGTACTGAAAAACGTAACATTTATAGACATTTTAAATATTTCAGTTATATCTCTATATTCTTTTTAAATCGTGTTTGTTGGAGTGATTCATTATATTTTATTATTGATTGATTGATTGATTTAGCATTTATATTATGGACTGTGAGTACACCTATAATATTTATTACATTTGTCCCAATCTATTCCATAGCATATAGCTTTGCATACATAATATTTACATCATACCTGACACCCAACACTTGCACAGAAAAGGAAAACAGGTGTCACACATGGAATCTTACACCAGGAAGAAACTTTTGGCAATGATGGGACCTTGTCTGAGGGACTAGGAGGCCCAATTCCTGAAGGGGTGAGTGTCAGCACGGCAGCATCTAGCCCATGCAGGTGTCAAGTGGATCTGAAGACCTGGGGTCAAGTTCCAGGTTTGGCCAAAATAGCAAAAATGTTCTATGCAGATGATGGTATACAAATAAATATTAATTTAGATATTTACATATGGCCAGAAATGTCTATTTAGTGTTCAATGACGCATTCTACGCTCCTACAGATTCTCAGGTCTTTAGTGAGGACTCCATTTAAGCAATAGTATTCTTTTAGTGCATAATAAACTATGAATTAAAATCAGTCTATGTCCTGTGATCATTGGGTCTAATTTTCTGCTAGACTGATTGATGAACTACTCATCAAACCATGACATTGTTCACGTTCCTCTGGTGCTCCTATGGATAGGCAATAGTTTCTTAGGCTCCCCAGCCCTTTGTAAGTGGTGTGACCGGGATTCAAACTCAGGACCTAGTTGTTCAGGTTGGCCTATGGCTTCGCTGCCAGCCTACCTGCCTTCAGCAGTGCCAGGTAACCTACAGGTTGTAGCCATGTCATTTGGAACCGGGATGGTCACCATGCAAGGAAGGAAAAACCAAGAAACCGCCAACCATCCACAGATGGCCATTTTTTTCTTGCTGTTTTCATTTTGTTTTCCTGTCAGCCCCGGAGGCGTACCATCCCATGATCGGCTGTGGGTCCAGAAGCTGCACGATCCCAGCTTAGGGTGATGGAATCTCAGGCAATGTTGCCACAACTTCAGTTCAAGCCCTGTGATTGGCAATCAATCTATCAATAAAATATTAAAATATTAAAAATATCAGGGGGCCAGTGTCTCACACCTGTAATTCTAGCTACTCAAGAGGCTGAGGATTGTGGTTCAAATCCAACCCAGGCTGTACAGCCCATGAGACTCTTACCTCCAATAAAGCACTAGAAAACCAGAAGTGGTGCTGTGGCTCACGCGGTAGTGCACTTGCTTTGAGCTGAAGAGTGCAGGGACAGCAACCAAGGCCAGAGTTCAAGCCCCATGAAAAAAAAAATTGTAAAAATACTAATGAAGCTCCCCAGCTTGACATTCATACTTTTTATTTTTCCTCTCAGGCCTGGGATTTGAACTCAGAGTCTGGGTAAATCTAATGCACCGTGGGGGATGGGGAAACTCACCATCTTTGAAGACAAGCAATTCAGGCCTGTTCCCTAGGCCTGAATTCAATCCCCAGTCCTGTTAAAGTAATATTCATCCACATTTGAAATAATGATTAATATCTACATACTTATGTTTACCGCATATTATTTTACTGTGTATTTATTTTATTTTTTGCACTATTCATTCATTCATTATTTATGTTGACTATTATAACACTTATAACATGTATTAAATGGATTACATCTTTTGAGAAGTATACAGATTAGCATATGTATTATATATCTTATTTCAGACCCAGGACATTCACAGAAATTCTATAGTAGATGATCCCATGCTTAGAAAAACAGAAAGAATCCATCAACTAAAGTGGAATTCATCCCTACGCACCCCAGTGGCTCACATCTTTAATCCCAGCTACTCAAGAGGTGAGAACAGGAAGATGAAGTTTCAAAGCCAATCCAGGCAGATAAGCCTGAGAGATGACATCTCCAATTAACTGGCAAAAATCCAGGCTACAGGTATGGCTGAAGTGGTAGAAAATCAGCTATGAACAATCAAGCCAAGAAAGAGCAAGGTCAATTCAAGTGCAGAGAGAGGGGAGTAGGGGAAGAAAGCAGAGAGAAATCCTCCAAAAACAGAGAACAAAACAACAGTATAAACATCCCATCTAATTTATGGTACCAACAAACTGAAAATAAAAAATCAAGCTTGTGTAGTTGTATAACTTTACATGAGCACATATGCTTTTAGGTACACTTCAAAGCTATGTTTTAATAATATATATGTAGATATATTAAAATGTATATATATATATATATATTTAAATAAACTAAGAAAGCAGCCAATGAATAAATACTTTTGAATTAGTGTCTTAACCATGGCATTATAAATTATTTCTACTAAAAGTGTATTTCAAGTTTCTTTCCTCAGAATCAATCTTTAAGAAGTTTGTTCATGCACCAGGCAACAGTGGCTCATGCCTATAATCCTAGCTCCTGAGGAGGCTGAGATCTGAGGATGGTGGTTCAAAGCCAGCCTGGGCAGGAAAGTCCGTGAGACCCTTATCTCCAAAAAACCAAAAACGGCACTGTGGCTCAAGCGGTAGAGCACTTGCCATGAGTTGAAGAGTTGAAGGTGGGCAGCCAAGCTCAGAATTCATGCCTCACCACGGACAAAAAAAAAAAAAGAAGAAAGAAGTTTGTTCGTATGGATCATAAAATTCTAACCTTCTGAGCTTCAGGAAACTTGCCTTCCTTTTCTTCCAGGGTATTAGGCTCTTTAGGCAAGTACTCCACTACTGAGCTACATCCCAGTCCCAATGTGTTTGTTTTTCATTTTACAATTCACTTTATTCCCAAAATGCTTACAAGTACCTACTGTCCTCAAAGAAGTGAATTTTTGTTCAGAAACCCAACGTTTTGTGGTATGAGGACTTCCCTAGTGTATTTTGTGGCAGGCATGAGGAAAACTCACATGATACCATTGCAGAGAGTTTATAGTTACAGAAATAACTCTAAATAGAAATAACATCAACTGTCCCTCTAGGGAGGAATGATGTACTCATTTTCATTCTCACTCTTCATGGCAGATGGTCAAAAGGGAAACATCAATGTGCTATGCTGAAATATAAGTGTTTAAACCCCTTTTTGAACAACTCTCATGTTGTAAAATCAAAATGTATGAAATAAAGGTGAACCTTAAAGTGAACTTTAAAAAATATGAAAAAACCTAATGAAGCTCCCTGGCTTGGAATGTGTGCTATTTTTAGTCTGAAAGGCCTAGGATTTGAACTCAGGGTCTGGGTAACTCTGTTGCACTCTGGGGGAAGGGGAAGCTCTCTATGCTTGAAGATCAGAAAGTCAGGCCTCTTCCCCAGGCCTGAATTCAGGCCCCAACCCTGGAAAACATAGTCCTTACATGTATTTTAAAGATAGGATTGAACTTCCAGACAGGTGCTCAGTCTATATCATGTTTGGTGTGGTTATTCATTGTACTTTTTATTTTATTCATTTATTTACCATTTATTTTATTGACTGTGATGACACCTAACCATGTATTACATTATTTACACCCTATCACATAGCATTTAGATTTGTAGACTTGTTCTCCATCATGCCTGACACCCCTTACTCTCACAGAAAAGGAAAACAGGTGTCACACTTGGCTTCTTACTCCAGGAGGAAATTTTTGGCAGGCTTTGAGATCGAGCCCCAGGCGTGGCCAAAATAGCCATACATGGATAGGCAGGTGGTAGTACACCAATAAATACATATTAGTACAGAGTGCCAGAGCCGTGTATCTAGTATTCAATGACATCTGCTACATTCCTACCAAGTCTTAGGTAGTTATTATGCCTCCAGTGAAGGAGTATTATTCTTTTCACGCCTAATTAACCATTAATTAAGTTCAATCAGCATCCTAGGATTATTGCGTCTAATTTGAGTCTAGACCGCTGCACGAACTATTCAATCATGAGTTGGATACCATTCCATCAGAATTTCTAAGCACAGTAGGAGTCTCTTGGGATCCCCTGCCAATGGAAGGTGTCAGGACCAGGATTTGAACTCAGGGACTGTGTTGCGGGGTTGGCCTATGGCTTTCCTGACAGTCTGCCAGTCTTCAGCAATGACAGGTCAGCTGTGGGTGGCATTCATGTCATTCAGACCTAGGATGGTCACCTTGCAAGGAATCAAAGCCAAGAAACTGCCTACCATGTGTGGCTCGCAGCTTGTTTTAGTGTCATTATCATTTTGTTTTCCTGTCAGACATCAGGTCTTAGGCTTCCAGGATTGGCTTTGGTTCTGGAGGCTGCAACAGAGCTGTCACGATCTGAGTTCAAGCCATGGGCATGGCCAAAAATAAACAAAAAAATTAAATAAAAACATTAAAACAATTTAAAAATTAAAAAACAATTATTTATCTCCCTGTTTTGCAATTCATGCCATTTTTTCTGCCAGGCCTGGTATTTGAACTCAAGGTCTGGGTAAATAGCCGCACTGTCAGGCTAGGGGAAATCACGTCATATGTGAAGCCGAAAAAGTCAGTCCTGTTCCCTAGGCCTGAATTCAAGCCTCAGTCCTAGAAAACATACTCCTTGTATACATTTTATTTACATTTTAAAGACAGGATTTATACTACTATATAGTCAGACAATATCATATTTGGTATGGTTATTCATTTCATTTCTTGTTTTATTCATTCATTTACCATTCATTTTATTGACTCTTTTGACCCCTATCCCATTTATTACATTGTTTACTTCCTATCACATAGTATCTAGATTTGTAGCTGTGTTCACTATGATGCCTGACACACAGGACTCTCCCAAAAAAGGAAAACATGTGTCACACTCGGCTTCTTACTCCAAGAATAAATTTTTGGCAGTGCTGGGATCCGAACGTGGGGCCTTGCAGGCCCACTTCATGAATGGGTAAGGGTGAGCACGGCAGCCTCTAGCCAATGAAGCTGTGAGGTGGTTCCCAGGCACTATGATGGAGCCCCAGGTTTGGCCAAAACAGTGATACATGGATTGGCAAATGGTGGTAAACAATTAATACATATTGGTAAAGAGTGCCAGAGCCATCTATCTGACTGAATGACACCTACTACATTCCTACCAACTCTTAGGTATTTATTATACTGTCTTTGAAGTGATATTATTCTTTCCATCCTTAGTAAACTATCAATTAAAATCAATCAGCATCCTAGGATTATTACATCCACTTTTAGACTCGACTGATACATGAACTACTCTTTCAATCAGTATTCCTATGCATAGGAATGAGTCTCTTGTAATGTCCTGCCATTGGTAGGTGTCAGGACTTAGATTTTTAACCCAGGGCCTATGTTGACAGGTTGGCCTGTGTCTTCCCTGATGACCCACCAGCCTTCAGGAATAGCAGTATAGCAGTTCAGCTCCACTTTGCAGCCATGTCATTCAGAATCAGGATGGTCACCCTGCAAAGAAAAAAATAACATAAAACCCCCAGTCCCCTGCAGCTCGCCACTTTTTGTGCTGTCGCACTTTTTTTTTCTTCCTGCAAGCTCTGATCCTAGGATCCTAGGATCGACTATGGGTGAGAGTCTGCAGCCCAGTCTAAGGCAACTGAAGCTGACGTAGAGTTGCCGTGACCTGAGTTCAATCTCCATGGTTGGCAAAAAAAAAAAAAGAATAAATAAATAAATACTTTATTTAACTAAATTGAAAAAATTCCCCTGGTTTGGAATTTCTGCCAGTTTTCTTTCCTAACCTGGGATGTGGCTTAGTGGTAGAGAGCTTGCTCAACATGCATTAATGCCAGGGTTTGAATCCTCAGTGCCACATACTTAGAAAAAGCCAGAAGCTGTGGTGTGCTCAAGTGGTAGAACACTAGCCTTGAGAAAAAGAAGCACGGAGACAGTACCCAGGCCCTAAGTTCAAGCCCGAGCACTGGCAAAACAATAGACCAGATGCCAGTGGCTCACACCTGGAATCCTATCTTCTCAGGAGGCTGAGATCTGAAGACCACAGTTCAAAGACACCCTAGGCAAGGAAAGCCTGTTAGACTCTTATCACCAATGAACCAGCAAAAGACCCCATGTGGTGCTGTGGCTCAAGTGGTAGATTGTTCGCCTTGAGATGAAGGGCTTAGGAACAGTGCCCAGGCTCGAGTTGGAGACACACAATGGGAAAAAAGTGAGCGTTAATCAAAGTACTTTTTCTATTTGCTAATTAGGAGAACATTCTCTGGAAAATGATCGCTGACGCTGATGTACACCAGAATTGGAGTCAGAGCTCAAGGTTCCAGTTTAGCAGATCCATATGCCCAGCCTCTCAGACTCTAGCATTATAACCTTGTGTCCTACAGAGTTCTGAAAGGTCCATTGTTGAAAGGCTTAATATGCTCCCCAAGCCCTTTGTGATAAGCAGTTCACTTGTATTGTCAATGTCATTACAGTTCTGACCTAGCAGAGCACCAGTAGCTAAGGCCTATCACCCTTGCTCAGCGGGTGAGGTCTGAGGATCACAGGGTGAAGCCAGCCAGGGCAGGAAAGTCTATGACACTCTGACTTCCACTTCTGAAAGGGCAGCTGTTCAAAAACTTCCTGGGGTTCCGTTGGTGATGAGAAGTTACTTGTACTTGAGTTGAACTCAAGACTTGGCCACTGTCTCTAGCACTCTACTACTGGAGCCACAGCACCCATTCTGGCTTTTTCTATGCATGTGCTACAGAGGAGGGATCAAACCCTCTGTAGGGCTTCTTGCATGGCAGGGAAAAGCACTCTCTCACTAATCCACATTCCCAGCCCTCTCATGTTTTTCTTAATGGTAGTTTATACATAAGTATGCTACCATTTTACATCCCACAAGTTTAATTTTCTGAATACCGGTTATTTCAAAAACCCTGATCTTTTCTTCCCCTGCCTGATTTGTGACTGTTCCTGCCTTGGCCTCATAATAATATGTAAATAAAGGCAGCTGAGATCTTATGTTTGCATCATATAAGGACTCAGGCCTGGAACTCTGGAAGAAAAAAGCCATGGGCCTGAAAAGAAGAGAATGATGCAGTATTTGCAACAAGCCTATCTGAAAAATAAATCTGTACATAAAAGGAGAAGCAATACATAAAATCTGTTTGCACTCAGGGAGGTAATATACACACATAAGTAAGTAGGACACTGATACATAAACTTGGCCTTCTCTATTTGAATTTTTTTGGTGGCCATATCAGGGCTTAAACTCAGGGCCATATGTGTTCCTCAGCTGTTTTGCTCAAGGCTGAGACTCTACCACTGCCACAGCTCCACTTCTAGCCATCTGGCTTAATTGGACATAAGTGCCTGCCAGGTTTTCCTGCCTGGTCTGGATTGTATCTCCTGCTCGGCTTTCTTTCTCAAAGCTGGAGCTCTACCCTCTGGGCCACTGATTCACTTCTGGTTTTCTGATGGTTTATTGAAAATAAGAGTCTCCCAGATGTTCCTGCTCAGGCTGGCTTTGAACAGAGATCTCCTGAGACTTCAAGTGGCTTTTCTCAGGGATTCGCCGAGGATCTGCTCCATACAAACCCTTAGTCTAAATCTCGAGAGGTACTAGAGAAAAAAGGAAACATGAAGATGCTTCTAGTATGTTCTAGATACTTCAGGTTGGAGACACAAAACACTCATAAGTATTAGATAATTTTATAAGCCTAAGGAGCAATTCAGACAGTATGAGGATCGCTCCAGCTTTTGGACCTCTCGTCCTGAGACAGTAAATTCACTGCAGCTCAATGCTAAGTGAATGAACTGGCATGTCCTGTGGACATTTGCTGCCAAAATCATGTCACACTCATTTCTCACTCTTGGCTTCAAACCTGTGTACAGAGGAGAAGAGGAAGAGAGAAAATCCTTCTCAGAGAAAGAACTTATAAAGAACATTGAGTAGTTTACTTATAAATTCAAGGCATTGGAATGATGCTGTTAAGTAGTCAGATTGTCCAGATTAAAATATGAAGAAGAAAAGAAAGGCAGGTGCCAGTGTCTGCTGACTGTAATCCCAGCTCCTCAGGAGGCTGAGATGTAGAGAATCTGAGTTTGAATCCAGCCAGCATAGGAAAGTCCATGACACTGTTATTTCTAAGACATCACAGAAAACCCAGAAGTGGCGCTGTTGCTCAAGGTTAATGCACTACTCTTGAGCAAATGTAACTCAGGGACAAGGCCTATGCTCATAGTTCAACCCCAGGACCTGCTTCCATGTCTTTGTGTATGTGTGGATGTATTACTATAGGTGAAGCTCCAGAGTAGCTATGATGAAAGGCACCAAGCTAGAAAATTTGTTTTCAATATAATGATTTCATAACACAGAGACTGCTTTCATGACAGTGCATTTCCCTGGGTTCTCCTCACAGTTCCCAGTGCAGCCTCAGGGTTTCTCTGCCTCCCAGGCCTGCTGGAAGAAGTCTGTCTCACTGGCTGTACAGGCAGACAAAAGGCCTCAGTCCTGTGCAGCTGTGTAACAAACAACTCCATATGGGCCAATTAGTGAGGATGAGTTTGAATGGGCTCTGAAGGTCAGAACAAAAAGTCCTCTTTGTACCCCAAGCTATCTCTCTCCCCAGTGCTCCGTTTTAACAGGAAGCCTTCATTTGTGCCACCTCCTTTGGTAGGCCAAGTTCTCAGCACTAATCCTGCCTTTGTAAGACTATATTCTGGTGTTCAGATACAGTGCTCAATATAATTCAGGAGTCCTTCTGGCAGACAACTAGGGCACTTAACCTCAAGAAATGTTTCATTGTGGGTAATGATGGGCCTATGATGCCTCTGCTACTTTTCCGGAAGTTTTGGAACTCCAAGCACATGTCTGATCTCACCATACTTCCTGTCATCTAGGACTGCTGAAGCACATTAGGTTTTGAAACCTTTGACCTCTCCTAGTTGAGCCCTGGATGGCAAAGTTTTGGGGTTGAACACAGGGCCTGGGTGCTGACCATGAGCTCAGTGCAGGAGACCAGTGCTTTACCATTTTGTGTCACAGCTTTTACTTCTGGTCTGTGTGTGGGTGTGTGTGTGTTCGAGCGTGCACACATACACCAGTCCTGGAGCTTGAACTCAGGACCTGAGCACTGTACCTAACTTCGCTTGCACAAGAATAGCCCTCTCCCACTTGAGCCATAGAGACACTTCATGCTTTTTTCTAGTGATGTGTACCTGAGAAATCAAATCCAGAGTTTCATAGACGCAAAGCACTCTCCCCCTAGGCACATTCCCAGCCCTCTTCTTCAGGTTGGTTGTAGCAGTTGAAGTCTGGGCCTGTGTGCTGTCCCTCAAGTCTTGTGCTCTACCACTTGAGCCAAAGCACCATTTCAGGTTTTCTCATGGTTCATTGGAACTAAATGTCTCGAGGACTTTCCTGCCCAGGCTAGCTTTGAACCATGATCCTCAGATCTCATCCTCCTGAGGAGCTAGGATGACAAGCATGAGTGACAAGCATCCAGCTTCCACTTCAGGTTTCTTAGTGGTGAATTGGAGATAATAGTCTCATGGGATCTTTTGTGACTGGCATAGTTTGCAAGCCAGATCCTCAGATCTCAGCTTCCTGAGAAGGCAGGCTGACAGACCTCAGCTATAGAACCCTAGGCTGTGGCACTCTACTGCAAGGGGGTCCTTGGCTCCACATGTTGGAGTGCTAGCCATGTGCCCAAGAGGTAAGGGTCAGTGCCTATGCCGCGAGTTCAAGGTTCATGACTGAGAAAAAACAAAACAAAACAATTGTCTGCAGTAAACAACTCACTCACTCTTCAGTAATATATAATTTTGTCCCTGCCATGGGGACATATCTGCATCTCCATATTCTTGTCTGCATAATCATCTCAGTTGTGTAGCTCTTACAAGGACCATATGAAAGAATGCACTCTGTGAAGGACACAGCAGATGGCACTCTTTGAAGGACTCAGCCCACAACATCCTGTGAAGACTCAGCACCCAGCACCCAATGCAGGACTTAGCACACTTCACCCTGTGAAGAACTTAGCACACAGCACCCTATGCCAGACTCAGCACAGGGCACCCTATGAAGGACTCAGCACATAGCACTATTCCTCAAGCTGTCATTAGAATTAGGTTGCTTTCATCAGTGTCGCCATTCTTTGAGAAACATTTCCCAAATCACACAAGTTCACATCTAATGGTTTAGTGGGGTGTTTTTTGGGGGGGAGCAGCTACCCATAGGGCTTGAACTCAACGCATGGGGATACTGTTCTAATAACATTTGCTCAAGGCTAAGGCTCTACTACTTAGAGCCACATCTCCAAGAGTCTCACGTACTTCCTACCAGAGCGTGGTTTTAAAGCTCCCAAGCACCCAGGATGGTGGGGGTAAGCCAGCAGCATCTGCTTCTGTGGAGCTCAGTTGCAGCTGTTTACATATGCCTAAGTCAGGTAGGTGGCAACTGTCAGTGCCAGACTCCTAGCTTGTTCTGTGATGTGGTATTTGAAGTCCTGTTCTTCTATAATTGCAGTTAGAACATTCTACCATTTTTTCGTGGCACTGGTGGCGCTTGAGTAAGGGCTTAGACACTGTCCTTAAGCATTTGTTCTCCAGGCTAGCACTCAATTGATTGAAAGACAGCAGAACTTCCAGGTTTTCTGCTAATGTGGCACTGAGGAATCGAATCCAGGGCTTTGTGCTTACTAGAGGAGCACTCAATCACAGAGCCCCAGGAGTAAAGGAGGTATAAATAGATAGATTGTTTTATATAACTATTATATAGACAAAAGAGAGATGTCTATATTATTACATTATAGATAATATTGTTATCAATTATTAGGTATTAAATTATAACTCCATTTAATGATGTGTCCCAGCTAACAATTAATAAAGCATTAATTAATACTCAATATCTTGTTATTGTTTATCATATATGTACATACATCCATACATATAATTAAATATTTTATAGAATGAGACAGCTGTCTATATATTATTAAATTATGAATCATGTGCTACTACCAATTATTAGGTATTTATGTCTCCATGAAACTTTTATTCTGTTAATACTTAATAAAATATTAATTAAACTTAATCCACATCCTATAATTACTGCATCTAATTTTATCCTAGAATGATTCATTACTAATTCAATCTGTTTATCATTTATTGTAGTGACAATTCTTCCATCTATGACTTCTTTTACCTTTGTGACATTCTACTTACTCAACATATTGATTTGCATCCTAATTATACATCCTACTTGACACTGAGCACTTTCAAAGAAAAGAAAATCATGTGTCACGCCGGCTTCCCACTCTATGATTACATTTTTCGCAGTGCTGGGATCTAAACTCAGGGCCGAGAATGCTCAATTCATTTATGGGTGGCTGCCAGCACAGCAGCCTCTAGCCAATTCAGCTGCCAGGTTATTCCCAGGCCCTGAGATTCAGCCCCATATATTGACTCCATATTGTGCTTAGTGTATCTATTCATTTTTTTTTGTTTTATTCATTTATTTACCATTTATTTTATTGACTGTTCTTACACATGGACTATTTATTACGTTTATTACATAGGATAGATTTGTCTATGTATGAAACTTCACACCTGACATCCAGGACTTTCACAGCAAAGGAAAACCTGTGTCACCAAGGGTTTCTTACTCTATGAATCAATTTTTGTGAGTGCTGGCATCTGAACTCACAACCTACAAGGCCCAATTCATGAATGGGTGAGTGTCAGTACGCCAGCCTGGGGCATATGGAGCTGACAAGCAGTTTCCCGCACCTGAGATGGAGCCACAGGGGTTGACAAAATAAGAACAGATTGATATGCAGATGGTAGTACACAAATAAATATAGATCTTTATAGAGTGCCAGAGATGTCTATACATTATTCAGTTAAATAGGCTACATTCCTACCAATATTTGGGTATTTTTAATGCCTCTATGTAATTTATATTATTGTTTTCATCCTTAATGAATTGTTAATTAAATTGTTAATTAAAACTATTGAGTCCATGTAATTAATAGTATTCTTTTAATGTGTCAAAAATATTCATGAAAATCCATCGGCATCATTCAGGAACAACTTATTCAACCTTGACATTCATAACCTTACATCGGTATTCCTATGAATAGGAATGAGACTATTAGGATCTCCTACCATTTGTAGGGGTCAGGACCAAGCTTTGAACCCAGGGCCTATGTTGCCATGTTGGCCTATGGCTTCCCTGGTAGCCCTCCAGCCTTCAGCAATGCCAGGTTTCCAACACTTTTCAGCCATGTCATTCAGACACAGGAAGGTCACCTTGCAACGAAAACAAATGTAAAACTGGCAGCCATCTGCCAGTTTCAGGTTTTTCTTCTTTGTTTCTGTGTTGTTTTATGTATTTATTATTCCTGTGAGCATTTGTGCCCCGGGAACTCAGGTTTGGCTGTGGGTCCAGTGGCTGCACCCCAGCCTGGAGTGATCGATGCTGAGGCAGAGTTGCCATGCCCTGAGTTCAAGCTCTGTGCTTGACAAAATAAATAAATAAATAAATAAATAAATAAATGAACACATTAAAATATTTTAAAAATTATGAGGCTGCTTGGCTTGGAATTCATGCCATCTTTTCTGCCAGTCCTGGGATTTGAACTCAGGGCCTAGGTACATCTACAGCACTGTGGGAGAAGGGGAAGCTCACTGTGCTGGTAGACAAGAAAGTCAGGCCTGTCCCAGGGCCTGAATTCAAGTCCTAGCGCATGCAATAATAATATTCGTATGCATTTTAAATACAGGATTCATATTTACATACATATGTTTACTGCATATTGCAGTTAGTGTGGTTATTCATTTTATTTTGTGTTTTATTTATTTCTTATGTATTTTAGTGAGTATGATTACACACATAACTTTTTTTACGTCTTATTACATAAGATATAGATTTGCCAATGTACTATACCTCATTCCTGAGACTCAGGACTTTCACCAATAAGGAAGACAAGTGGGACATTTGGCTTCTTCCACCAGGATTACTTAAGTTTTGGCAGTTCTGTGATTTGAACTCAGGGCCTAGAAAGCCCACTTCATAAATGGGGTGCGGGTCATGTTAGCACACCTGTCTTATGCAAATGGAATTTTCGGTCAAATTTGGCCTTAGCAGTGGCCAATATATAAACACATAGATGTGTAAAATGCAGTGTGTGTGTATTTACATATGTATATGCATCTATAAACATATACAAAGAGAGACAGATAGACATTTATGTAGATTCTAGTGTATAACTCTATATAAAGAGTGATGTCTATATCTTACTTTTATATATTCTATTGCTACTAATTATTTGGTCTAAAATTATTCCTCCATTAATTAATCACGGTAGAAGACTTAATAAAGTATTAATTAAATTAATCAATGACCTATATTTAATGTATACAATCTTATATTAGAAAGACTAGTTAATTAGTAATTCAATTAGCACATTTGAAACATTCTATTAGTGTTCCTAAAAATAGGAACCAGTTTCCTAGGATCTTCAACCATGTGCATGTGGGAGTCCCAGGATCCAACTCAGGGCCCAGTTGTCTGCATTAACCTCAGGCTTCACTGACAGCCCACTAGCCTCAGCCATGCAAAGTCATGTACAATTTTTAAGCCAAGTCAGTGAGACCCAGGATGGTCACTGTGCAAAAGAAACAAAGGTAAAACTGTTGTGTAAAACTTTCTGGTTTTTCCTCTTCCATTTTGGTTTGTTTGTTTGTTTCTTGGCCAGTGCTGGGAGTTGAAATTGGGTCCTACGATCCTTGGATCATCTGTGGGTGTAAAAGCTGCACCCCAGCCTAGGGTAATCTAGGCTGAGGTAGAGTTGTGAAGACCTGAGTTCAAGCCCCGTGCCTGCTCCCCCCCCAAAAAAAGTTAAGGTCCTAGCTTGGAATTTGGGACATTTTATCTGCCATACCTGGGATTTGAAATCAGGGCCTGGGTAACTCTATTTTGCTGTGGGTGAAGTGGAAGCTCACCCTCCTTGAATAAAAGAAAGTCAAGAGCATTTCCTTGGGCATGAATTCTAGACCCAGGAATGGCAATATTATATTTATATACATTTATAATATACATCATATATATGTATTTGCATAGGTATTACATATTGTACTTAGGAAACCATATTTTCACAGACAGCAGAACAGGTCAACATTGGTTTCTTAATCCACCTATTGTCTTTGGCACTTCTAGGATTTGAACTTAGGGCCTGGAATGCCAATTCATCAAGGGATCAATGTAAGCACAGCAGCCTCAAACAAATTCACTGCCAGGGAGTTCCCAGGACCTAAGTTTAACCTCCAGGAGTGGCCAATATATAAATAGATAGATGCATAATTGCTGCAAATACATATATAGGCATAGAGAGGGAGAGAGAAAGAGATGTATATGTATATTCCAGTGGATATTTAAATATATAAATATATTTATATAGAATGTGAGATGTCTATATATCATTAAATTACATGTAATATATTACTAATAATTATTTGACATTAAATTATGCCTTCAATTAATGATGTATCATGGTTTAAGGCACAATAAAGTGCTTCCTTGTGAAAAAGGAGCTCAGGGACAATGTCTAAGCTCACAGTTCAAACAACAGGACCTGACCCCCCAAAAAAAATACAGCCAGTAACTCCTTGTGTCTGTGTATGTGTGAATGTATTTCTATTGGTGAACATCCAGAGTCGCTGTGAAGAAAGGCACCCAGCTAGGAAATTTGCTTTGCATAGAATGATTTCATAGCACAGAGGGTGCTTTCAAGACAGTGCATGTTCCAGGACACCCCTCCCTGTTCACAGTGTAGCCTGAGGGTTTCTCCACACCCAGGTTGCTGGAGGAAGTCTGCCTCATTGTTGGAACAGGCAGACAAAAGGTCTAACTCCTGTACAGCTCTGTAACAACTCTATCCAGGTCAACTAGTGATGGTGAGTGTGGGCAGGCTCTGAAGACCAGGAGAAAAAGCCCTGTTTGGACCCCAAGATATCTCTCTCCCCAGTGCTCTGTTTGGACAGGAAGCCTTCATTTGTGCCACCTCCCATGGCAGGCCATGTTCCCTGCACTTATCCTGTCTTTGTTAGACTGTGTTCCAGTGTTGAAACAAACTGCTACAATTAATTCAAGATTCCTTCTGGCAGACAACTAGGGAGCTGAACCTAATGCAGTGATTCATTATTGGCAACGGTGCCTACCTCGGTTTTTGGAAGCTTGCTACATCTAAGCACATTTGCAAAATCACATCTAAGCACATTTGCCAAATCACAATGTTCCGTTATGTAGGGCTGGTGGAGCTCATCAGGTTTGGAAACCTTTGACCTCTCCTAGTTGGTCCTTGGGTGGATAGGTTTACAGGTTGAACACAGGGCCTGAGTACTGACCATGAGCTCAGAACAGAAGCTCAATGTGTAATAGGAAGTCCCCTACTCAGGCAGGCAAACCCACATAGTCATCTGGAGTGACAGATCCCACCGCAACTAAGTTGTTAATAAAGAAGCAACTGTATTGAGAAGTTTTCTACACTGACTGGCCATGGCCACAGCACAGGCTCAGGATCTGATACTGCCACCCTGAGCAGCCCCCATTCTTTGGTTTTTAAAGGCAAAATCCATGAGGTCGAGCCTGGTCATGCACAGGTGACCAATGGGATCATACCAAACAAAAGGATTGCATGGTCATACCAGACCACACACAGGTGGCTAATAGGCAGAGTTTACTGTAAGCATGTGTGAAAGGCAGGGTTTACCACCATAAGCAGGTGGTGTCTGGTAGTTGGAGTCAGATTACAACCATCTGTTTTATGGGTCAGTCTTTCACTCAACAATCAAGTTGAGTTAGGTTGTTATGGAGAGGGGGAACTAGAGGTATATTCTTTCCATTCCAGGAACAGGGCTGGTTGGAGCCAAGGTCTAGTTTACCTTGTTTAAAGTTTTTTTTTCTGGGCTGGTGAGGTGGCTCAGTTGTAGAGTGCTTGCCTTGCACCCATGAGGCCCTGGGTTTGATTCCTCAGCACCACATAAAGAAAAAGAAAAAAGCCGGAAGTGTTGCTGTGGCTCGAGTGGTAGAGCACTAGCCTTGAACTGAAGAGCTGAGGGATAGCGCCTAGGCCCAGAGTTCAGGCCCCATGACTGACAAAAAAAAAAAAAAAGTTTTTTTTCTAAAATCCCCAAAACAAAGGCAAAGCCTGGAAAGAAGCTGTACCAGCTCAAGTCTCCTCTCAGGGCCTATTTCCCAGTGCTTTACCCTTTGATGTCACAGTTTCACTTCTGGTATCTGGGGGAGGGGGAGGTAATTTGTGTGCATATACCAGTCCTGGAGTTTGAACTCAGGACCTGAGCACTGTACTCGAGTTTCTCCTGTACAAGGATAGCACTCTACCACTTGAGCCACAGAACCAGTTTAGACTTTTTTTCTAATGAGATGCCACTGAGAATTCAAAGCCAGGGTTTCATACATGCAAAGCACTCTACCCCTAAGAACCATTCCCAGCACTGCACTTCAGGTTTCATTCTTTCTTTTCTTGTAAGTTGGAGGAGTTGAAGTCTGGGCCTGGGTGCTGTCACTCAGCTCTTCAGCTCAAGTGGAGAGCTCTACCACTTGAGCTACAGAGCACATTCAGGTTTTCTGGTGGTTCATTGGAGATAACATCTCAAGGAATCTCCTGCTCAGGCTGGCTTTGGACCATGATCCTGAGCTCTCAGCCTGCTGAGTAAGTAGCTAGCATGACAGGCATGAGTCACCAGCACCCAGCTTCCACTTCAAGTTTTTAAGTGGTGAATAGGAGATGATAGTGTCATGGGACCTTTTGTGGGGGATAATTTTGAACCCAGATCCTCAGCTTCTTGAGCAGGCAGGATGATAGAACTCAAGTAAAGACACCTAACACATGACACTTTGCTACAAGGGGGTCCTTGGCTCCACGTGGTAGAGTACTACCCATGAGCATAAGAGGAAAATGAGAGTCTAGGCTCTGAGTTCAAGGTTCATGATGGAGAAAACTAAACCAAAACAATTGTCTGCAGAAGACAAGTCAATAGAGTTCAATACATTCATAAATTTGGAACTGCCTTAGGAAATATCTGTGCCTCAAGTTTCTCACCTGCACAATCATCTTACTTGTGGAGCTCTAACAAGGATCAGATGAAAGAATACACCCCGTGAAGGAGTCAGCACATAGCACCCAGTGAACGACTCAGCACACAGCACTCCGTGAAGGACCAAGCACCCCAGGAAGGACTCTTCATATAGCTGTATCCCACAAGCTGTCATTAGAATTAGGATGCTTTCATCAGTATCACCATTCCTTCAGAAACATGTCACGAACCACACAAGTTCACATCTAATAGTGTAGATGGGTCGTTAGTAGGGGGTGGGGGGCGGGAAGGGGAGGAAGGATCATCAGACCCAGGGATTGCACTCATAGGTTGTGGGTACTGTCCTAAGATCTTTTCCTCAAGGCTAGAGCTCTACCACTTTCAGCCACAGCTCAGAGTCTCACAGACTTCCTGCCAGGCTGAGTTTTCAACCCACCAGTGTCAGATCTCATCCCCTGAGCAGCTAGAGATGAGCCAGCAGCGTCTGGTTGGATGGAGTTGGTTTGCAGCTGTTAACCTCTGGCTGTCAGGATAGATGGTAGCCGTCATCTTCACATTCCCGGCTTGCTCTGTCATGAAGTATTTAAAGTCCTGGCCTTGTATATTTGCAGTTAGAACATTCTAACTTTTCTTTGGTGCTTGAGTAACAGCACCACTTCTGGCTTTTTCTGTGCATGAGATAGTGTGGAAACGAACCCAGGGCATCATACATACTAGGCAAGCACTCTATCACTGAGCCCCAGGAGTGACAAGTGTAGAAATAGATATATACATAGCTTATATATATACCTATATGTATAAAATAAGAAAGATATGTATATTATTAAATTACATATACTATATTACTACCAATTATCCATAATTAAATTATTGCTTCCTTTATTTCTCATTGTTGAAAATATAATTAAGTATTAATTGAAAAATAGTCAATGTACTATGATTATTGTTTACAATTTTAAAATATAATCATATACTAGCTACTAATGTAATTGTTACTTTTACAACATTCCATTAATATGGAAGTATGTCAGAATGCGATTCTTAGGCTCTCCCGCCATTTGTAGTTGGCGGTCCCGGGATTTGAACCCTGGGCATACGTTCCTGGTTTTGGCTATGGCTTGCCTGATAGCCCACCAAACTTCAGCAGTGTAAGGTCACCTACTCTTTCCGGGCCCTTTCATTTAGACCCAGGATGGTCACAATGCAAAGGAAAAAACAAAGTAAAACCGCCTTCTGGAACTTCCCAGTTTTAGCCTTATTCTTCTTTTTCCCCCCCTCTCTTTCTTTTTTTTTTTATTTTTTGTTGGTTGTGGGGCCAGAAATGTGGGTCTGGACACTGTTCCTCAATTATTCACTCAAGAATAGTGTTCTACCACGAGCAATAGCACCACTTACAGCTTTTTCTGCTTATGTGGTGTTGAGGAATCAAGCCCAGGGCCTTATGCATTCAAGGCAAGCACTCTACTACTGAGCCACCTTCCCTGACCTTGTCCTTTTTTTATCAGTCCCGAGATTTGAACTCGGGTCCTAGGATCTCAGGATGTGCTGTGGGTCCATTGGCTGCACCCCAATCTAGGGTGATCAAAGCTGAGGCAGAATTGCCACAAGCTGAGTTCAAGCCCAGGGCCTGGACAAAATAAATTAAGGCTGTGACTTGGAATTTGCTCCATTTTTCTGGCAGGCCTGGGATTTGAACTCAGGGTCTGGGTAACTCTGTGACACTGCAGAAGAGTGGAAGCTCACTGTTGTTGAAGACAAGAATTTCAGACCAGTTTCCATGCCTGAACTTAAGCACCAACACTGAAAAAATTAATATTCATATATGTGATCTTTTTACATACATGGGCTTACTGCATATGACATTTATTACCCTTATTTATTCATTATTTATTTTATTTTGTATTATTACATATATAACATTTATTTCATTTTTTGCATCTTATCACATGGATATATTTGCATATGGATTATACTTCATACTGAGACCCAGGATTTTTACAGAGAAGTAAAAAAAATGTGTCAAAGTAGGCAGGATGACAGATATCAGCCACAGATGCCTAGACTGTAACACTTTTGTACGGGTGTCCTTGGGTGCCCTTGGTAGGGTGCTAACCATGAGCCCAACAGTGAAGAGTCAGTGGATAGGCCATGAGTTCAAGGTTCATGACCAAGAAAATTAAACCAAAAAAATTGTCTGCAGGAGACAACTCACTAGAGTTCAGTACATACATCATTTTGGCCCTGACATGGGGACATATCTGAGCCTCAAGGTTCTCATCTGCACAATAATCTGTGGAGCTCTTACAAGGACCAGATGCAAGAATGCAAGAATGTACACCATTCCTCATATAAGACTCATGACATAGCTGTATCCCACACGCTGTCATTAGAATTAGGGTGCTTTCATCAGTGTCAAAAAACTACACAAAGTTCACATCTAATGATTTAGAGGGGTGGATTTTTTTGGAGGGGGCGGGGACTCAGCCACGGAGATTCCACTGAAAGTTTGGGGGTACTGTCCTAAGATCAAGGCTAGAGCTCTACCACTTTGAGCCACAGCTCAGAGTTTTGCAGACTTCCTGTCAGGGCTGGATTTTAAAACTACCAGTGTCTGATCTCGGCCCCCCAGTATCTTGGATGACAGGATTGTTCGAGCCACAAACATCTGGTTCTATGTAGCTGGTTTGCAAGCAATTTACCTCTGGCTAATTCAGGTTAGATGGCAGCTCTCAGCACCAGACTCCTAGCTTGCTCTACGATGATGTATTTGCAGTCCTATCCTTATATCTTCGTAGTCAGAACATTCTATCGTTTTGTTTTGGTGCTAGTTCCGCAGCTTGAGTAAGTGTCCAGACACAGTCCCTAAACTTTTATGCTCAAAGCTAGTACTCTGCTGCTTGAGTAACAGCATGACTCCTGGATTTTTCTGTGCAAGTGGTAGTGAGGAATGGAACCCAGGACTTTGCACATACTCGGTGAGCACTCTAACACTGAGACCCAGGAGTGACAAGTGTATAAACAGATAAATGTGTAGATTGGTAGATAGAGATAGATAGATAGATAGATAGATAGATAGATAGATAGATAGATAGATGATAGGTAGATAAATAGATAGATAGATGTATATGTATAAAACAAGAGATATCTGTATATTGTGAAACTGCATATATGATATTACTACCAATTTTTGGCAATTAAATTATTCCTTCCTTTTTTAAGTATCATGATTGAATACATAATAAAACATTAATTGAAAATTAGTTAATGTAGAATAATTGTTGTGTACAATTTTAGAATATAATCATACACTAACTACTAATTTAAATGTTACTTTTATAACATTCCATTTGTACGGATGTATATCAGAATGCGTTTCTTAGAACCTCCCACCATTCATTAGTGGCAGTTCTAAGATTCCTCCAGGCCTAAGTTGCTGGTTTCAGCTAAGGCTTCCCTAATAGCCCACGAAACATTAGCAATGCAATGTCATGTACACATTCTGGGGCTTGTCATTTAGACCCAGGATTGTCACAATACAAAGGAAAAAAAAGTAAAACCACCTTCTTGAACTTCTCAGTTTTATCCTTCTCCTTTTTATTTATTTATATTTTTTTGCCAGCTCCGAAATTTGAAGTAGGGTGGTAGGATTCAATGATCAGCTGTGGCAGAGATGCGAAGACCTGAGTTCAAGCCCTGTGCTAGGCCAAAAAAAAGTAATAATAACAATGAGACCCTGGCTAGGAAATTGCACCAATTTTCTATCAGGCCGGGATTTGAACTCAGGGTCTGGGTAACTCTGTGACACTGTGTGTGAAGGGGAAATCTCACCGTCCTTGAAGACAAGAAATTCATGGGGCTGGGAAGGTGGCTCAGTGGTAGAGTGCTTGCCTTGCATGCATGAGGCCCTGGGTTCAATTCCTCAGCACCCCATAGGCAGAAAAAGCTAGAAGTGGCTCAAGTGACAAATATGTCACTGGTCCTTTCATCCTAGCTACTCAGGAGGCTGAGGTCAAAGCCAGCCAGCACAGAAATGTCTGTGAGGCTCTTATCTCAAATGAACCACCAAATAGCCAGAAATGGAGCTGCAGCTCAAGTGTTAGAGCATTAGCTTTGAGTACAGAAGCATAGGAACTTCACCTAGACCCTGAGTTCAAGGCCCAGGTCTTCTACATCCAAACACCCAGACACAGACACACACAGACAAAAGACACACGAACACACAGATACACAGACAGTGGTAGCCCAAAGCCTCAGCAGTCCCTGAGCACCCTGAATATTCCACCCCAGAGATGATGGCACTACCATCATCAGACCAACTGTAGACAAAACTCAGAGCCTCTCACATGTCTGGAATGGTTCACAACACATCATGGCATTTCTACTGTACACACTGTTATGCAGAAAATTCAGCTACCTTTTATTTGGTTGTAGGTTATGGGGTTTGAACTTTGAGCCTGCCAGCAGGGTCTCAGCTCTTCAGATGAAGGTGTGCACACTACTACTGGAGCCACAGCACCACATCCAATTTTCTGGTGGTTCATTGGAGATAATGTCTCACAGACTTTCCTGCCCAAGCTGGCTTTGAACCGTGATCCTAAGATCTCAGCCTCCTGAGTAGCTAGGATGACAGTTATGAGCCACTGGCAGCGCCCGGCTACTCGCAACCTTTTTTTTTTTTTTGTCAGCTGTTTTCTTTCTTTCTTTTTTTATTGTGAAAATACTGTACAGAGGGGTTACAATTACATGGGCAAGATAAGGAGTACATTTCTTATCAAGCATTGTAGCCTCCTCATGCAGCCACCTTCTTATACCAAGGGAAAACCCAACTCATCAAAACACAAACCAAATGTAACCCTACACATCAGACTTTGTCACCAGCATCCAAAACCATTCTTTCATGGATGGACTGGGAGCACTAGAAGAAGCTGGCAGAACTGGGAAATGTGATCACCCAGTCAGAACTGTTGAATGCTGGGTTTGGGGGTGCAGGCCGGTTGTATGTGTGTCAGAGGGGGTGTGTTTCCCTCCCAAATACCCACCTTCTATCTGACCCCAGTGCCCTCACTTCTCTAGTGGGCTCTTCTGGGAATGTCCTCAGGTGAAAGGGTGACTGAGCACAGAAGACAGGGCTCACACAACAACGGGGTCTATCTTCTGCATTCAACACCCCCCTGCCCAGCAAAAGGGAAAAGAACCGAGAAGGCAGGAGTGGCGGTGCAGCTCCCCACCTCTGACTAAAGCCACCAGGTACCCACCAGGGAGAGGAAGGGTGCAGATGCACAGCTGTGTGGCTCCCACTGCTCCAGGCCAGGGGCTCTGTTTTACCCCCACCTCCCCATCCTTGCAGCTCCCCATTTCCTGGAATACTGGCCACTAGGGATGAGGGTGGGATCCCCGGGTGGACACCCACCTCCACCCCCCACCCCTGGGGTGCATTTGTGGCACAGCCAGGACAGACTGTGGGGCACAGGAGGAGGCGCAGGCAGAAAGGAAGGGGGAGGCAAGAGGCAAGGGTCGGGGTTCGCGAGGGTGGGGAGGAAGGGTAGAGTGAGGGATGGGGGTTTAGGGGGGGAGGTCATGGAGTGCGGGAGTGCAGGTTGGCAACTCACGTGAACTGCTGGGAGAAGCTGTAGGCTGAGACTCCGGGTGCGCGCCCGGAGTCTGTGGGCACAACAGCTCCGCCAGATGACTGCTAGAAGCTCCTTGGGTCCGAGCCAGCAGTGCCCTGTTTGAAAAGCAGCATGGGCACGTGGTGGAGTTGCGCACAGCCTCTGTTCCTCCGCAGCAGCCTCCTAACCTGTGGCTCCCACCTCAGCAGCCACTGCCTCTGCCGTGCTCCCTGCACCGGGACCTCAGACTCAGGGCCACCATGGCTGGGCGCCTCCGAGGGGCTGCATGTGGCGATGGGCCTGCCATGCAGGCTCTGCATGCTCTGCACTCCCGGCCAGGACCCACACTATGATCAGAGCAGCCTCCAGCCACTGAAGCCGTTTCCATGGGTGCTAGTGCTTGTGCTCACTCTTCTCCCAGATCTCTCTGGGCCCCACACTCCTCTCCTGGGCCACCCCGCCCCTGCTGCACACACACCCATGCCCCCATGGGCTCCTGGCCATTGCTGCCATCAAAGTGTGCTCCTGGGCCCCGCCCCCTTCTCCCCTGGGCCCGCCCCCAACCCTGGCCACAATTGCAGCCCTACTGGGCCCTGAGGCTTCTAGACCATGGCAATTGCAGCCTTACCTCAGCTCAGCACCAACCCCCCACCCCCAGTACTGGCCCAGGGATTGAATCTCCCCTCAGCCCCACCGCTGGAGGAGACTCTCCTCCATCCCCCTCCACTCCACACACCAAGCAGGTGCATGGTGACACTCGTGTGTGTATGTGTGTTTGTGTTTGTGTGTGTGTGTTGGGGATAACCATCTCTCAAGAACTCAGAACATAGCACCCTTTGGAATGTCTCAGCACAAAGCACTCTTCCAAAATCAGCACAAAGCACCCTGTGTAAATGACTCATCACACAGCTCCCTTTGAAGGACTCACCATGTAGTATGCTGGGTAGAGCACTCAGCACACACCACCCTTTGAAGGAGGGAGTCCATAGCTCCCAGTTTAAAGGACTCAGTGCATGTCATGCTTTCAAAAACTCAGCACATAGCACTCTTTCCCAGGGACTCATCACACCCTGTGTTGAAGCACACTGTGTAAAACACCCAGTGCACAGCATCCTTCAAAAAACTCAGCACACAGAACAATTTTGAAGGACTCAACACATACCACACTGTGGAAGCAGTCAGCACACAGCAACCTTTGAAGGACAGTCCAGAGCACCCTGTGTAAAGGACTCGGCATACGGCACTCAAAAAACACCTCATCCCTCTCTTCGCAAGGGCTCAGCAAATAGCAGGACCCTTTGGGATGCAGTAGCACACCACACCCTTTGAAGGATTCAGCATACAGTATGTTGTGTAATGGACTCAGCATACAGCACCCATTGAAAAACCCAGGACAGCCCACTCTTCTCAAGGACTCAACACATAGCACCCTTTGGGATGACTTACCAAACAGCACCTTTTTGAGGACTCAGCACAAAACCCCCATGTGGGAAGGACCCAGCAAATAGCACTCTGTGAAGGACTCAGCACATAGCTGTATGTCACAAGTTCAGCTGTCATTAGAATTAAGGTGCTTTCTTCAGTATAACCATTCTTCAGAAACACTGCACAAATCCTACTAGTTCACATTTAGACAGCCTGTGTTTTATGGGGGAAGGTCAGCTGGGGGTCTTGAATTGAAAGCTTGGGAGCCCTGTCTCTGAGCTCTTTGGTTCAATGCTAGAGCTCTACCACATGGAGGCACAGATCCAATTTTGTTTTTTGGGGGTTTTTCTTTCACAGGTCTTATGGTGATAAGTAAGGACAAGTTGGGGTATCCCTGGGCAAAGGTTCTTAGTCAACCTGGAGCTGACCTCTCCCTTGTGTCCCTGGAAAGCTGGGCTTCCTGGAGCTTTCTTGGCCTCGTGTTGAACAGACCTGCTCTGGCATCAGCAATCAGGGTGAGCAAAAGTCAGCATGGCTCTAGTCACTTCCCCAAATTGAACTCTAGAGGATAATGGCATGGGGCCGCATGTTCCTTGTGTAGCCACAAGGGGGCAGGAGTAGCCCACCATAGGGATAGTACTTGGGAGTTGTGTTTACTCTTGCTTCCCTGGGGGCCCCAATTATGATTCAAAGCCACCCTGGAGAGGAAAGTCCTTGAGACTCTTACCTACAATTAACCAACCAAAAGCAAGTGGGGCTGTGGCTCAAGTGGCAAAGCACTAGACTTGAGCAAGAAAACTCAGGGATAGAACCTAGGCCCTGAGTTCACACACACACACACACACACACACACACACACACACACACACGCACACGCACACGCACATACCACATGTATGCAAAATCAGAGATTTCTACACTGCAGTCTTTGGATATTTTCTACTTTTTCCACAATAAGCCTGGTGGCTGCTGGCCTAGGTGTTTGGTGCATACAACATCACTTGGCATCTTCAATTTTGGGGGAACAGAATGGCCAGAAGGTCAACCTTCCCCCATCACAGCGCCTTGATTGGGTTATGGTCTATCCAGGCCCTTTGGGGCTCCTTTACAGACTAGCCAAGATTCCTTCAAAAGGCATCACATTCTGGGCACTGGTGGCTCATGCCTGTCATTCTAGTTACTCAGGAAGTTGAGATCTGGAGGATCATGGTGCCAAGCCAGTCTGGGCAGGACAGTGTATGAGACTCTTATTGATGAACCATCAGAAAAAAAAAGTGCCATTGTGGCTCAAGTGGTAGAGTGACAGCCTTGAGAAAAAGAGCTCAAGGACAGTGCTCACACCCAACAACAACAAGGAGAGGTAATGCATGCTGTCTTTGGGATTGGCATGGGCCAAATATAATTGGAATTAGTTATAATTGGAATTAATCAAGTCCTCTAAGACAAAGAAGTACCTCCTTTATTCTTGTGCTCCTCCATCTCGTCTCACCCCCTGGCCTTGTCCCTGCTTTGGGCCACCATGAGTCTGGCTGGACGGGAGGGCTCCAAGGAAGATCCCAGAGCAATCTCCCCACCTCCTTCTGCCCTGCTCACCTGGCTGCTTCTGATCTTTGCCATAGACCTTCTTCCTGGAATCCATCCATGAGGTCATCACCACCAACATAGTGGTGAGTGGTGGGTCTGGCCTAACTAGGGGCAGTCAGAGGTGGGAGTAGGTCTGGGACTAGAAGCTTCCACCTTGGGTGTAGGCTGAGGCCATGGCTGACCTTGATTTCTTCCTGAGCCTTGCAGTGGTGGGGAGACAGTATAGACTTCACATTGAGTCAGATAAGATTGGAATCTGAAGGACTACTTGTGTGGGGGAGGATGTGGGACTCAGGGGGCCACTGTTGTTGGTACTCTCTTGAGACTCCCCTCTCCCTCTCTCATCCCTCAATGGTAGAAGAGAAACTTCAACTAAGAGTGTGGGAAGAGGGGGCGGAGGAATATCTTGGTGTGAACCAGACTTGTGATTCATATTCATCCTAGCCCTTACTATCTATTTATCAAAAGAATGGACATATGGGTTTGGGAGGGGGGAGAATCATCCTAGCTGAGAATGTGGCTTAGTGGTAGAGTGTTCACCTAGCATGCCTGAAGCCCTGGGTTCTATTCCACACAGAGAAAGTGGAAGGGGAGGTGGGACTAGCCTTGATCAAAAAGAGCTCAGGGACAGTGGATAGGCATGGGTTCAAGCACCAAGGCTGGAAGAACAAATCTTTGTTTTTAGGCCTTTTTTTTTTGTTTGAAAACAATTTATTCTTTGTGATAAGCATAACATGGGTCTCTTTCCTGGCCACCAATGGGCCATTAAATGTCCCTTGAGTTTGGGCCAACTCCCTGCAGCCTCTGCCCTACCTACCCCCAGTTTATCCTTCCTGTTTCCTGGCAGATGGAGGCCTGAGAGAAAGCCACTTGGCCACCTACTTCTGGTGGCTGCCAAGGCTTTTGAGAGTCAGTATGTCACATAGAGAGTCATCATCTGCATCAGTCTACAGGAGAAAGTGAGGGAGCACTCCTCCCCTGAGCCTGGGAGCTGTGGGCTGATCTAGATGTGGGGCATCTGGGGCAGGACATGGTCCTTAGGGGAGTCCACTAAGGGGTCGGGAACTCTTTCCTCTCCTCTGGCAGTTTCCATGCTGTGTTTAAGTTGCAATTCTTCATAACCTTTCTGCTCCTCCCTCATTTCACCCACCACAGGCCCTGTGGCCTCTGAAGCAGTGTTGGTGGTGGGGGGCTCAGCTTGTGCTGGCATCTGGAGATTGCTGTCTGTGCTTTCCCTTGCGAGGAGTGACAGCAGCTCCCACAGCACTCTCCTCTTCTCCAGCATCTCCTAGGACAGTGAGTGCATGCACTGGGCTTTGTCCCAACACAGCTCATTCAGGACCAACATCTGCTCTTTACACACCATGAGGGACTCCTCGATAGTTCGGATGTTTGCTGACAGATGGCTGCATCAATTGGGGAACTCACCTCCTGGACTCTCGAAGTCCATCTCATCAGGCAGGTCATGGACAAAGCAGATTTTCTTTTCAGATGCCCATGTGTCCTGCTTCCCATCCCCACACATGCTATGGTGGCAGCTCATGGGGCTGAGGCATTGTGGCTCCAGCTCAGTCTGGCACTGAGCTGCTGGGTCGGCCAAGGGGCGACTGCAGCTGGCCTGCCATTCTTGTGTCAGGAGTTTCCCCCTGTGGATCTCATCCTCCAAGAGAACTCTCAGGGACATGTCACTCTTGTTCTGGGGAACATCTCCATCCTCTGTGATGGTCACATCACGATGGGGGGCGGGGGGCAGAGAATCGCCTCCTTATCTTTTGTTTCTACAGGGCTCATGCCTTCACCTTGCACAGGAAAAGCCAGGAAGCTCACCTGGGCCTGCAGGCACTCCTCCTGTGATCTGGTGGCTTCCAGGCACTTGAGAATGTCCTGCCACTTCGGGGACACCACCTGGTCACTTCAGTTTGCTGAGTCCTTCACTTGCTTCAGCTGCTCCAGCAGCTGGATCTGCCTCTCTAAGTGCTGCTGCAGGGCCTCCTTCTCAGAGCACAGCCGCTCATTGGAGGAGATGTGCCATTCACAGGAGGCTCTGAACTCCTGCACTGTCCCAGGGACTGCTCCTGCTGCTCCTGAGCTGCTTGGCTCTCTCTCTCAACCACTACTACCGATTTTCCTATCTTCTCCTCTGAGCAGTCCTACTGTTCCCGCAGATGTTTCTTCATCTGCTGCTCTGAGTTCAGGATGCTGGCGAGCTCCTCCTTCTCACTGCTTACCCTTTGGAGAGCTTCCCACAGCAGAGCCAGCTTTTCTTCCGGTTGTCCATCCCACACACATGCTCATCGTGGGGTCTTAGGGATCTCGTGCTGATCCTAGGCTTTCTCCTTCAGTCTCAGCAGTTGCTCCTGCTGCTCCATGTTCTGAAGACGGAGACTGGCTTTCCTGGACCTGGATGTGAAGTTGTTCCTCCAGGTTTTTCAACTCCATCTCCTTGCTGTAGGCCTGGGCTTGCAGATGCCACTAGGCCTGAGATGGTCCCGTGGGGGCTGTGGCTTTACCAGCTTCCTTCTCAGTTCCTGCAGCTCATTCCCTAGGTCCAACACATGCCTTGACCCTCATTCCTTAGGTCCAACACATGCCTGGACCCTCATTCCTTCTCTTCTGTCAGTTGGTTCAGCCATTGGGTCAGCCGCCATGCCTCCTCCCTCCGTGCGGAACTCTCAATGCACACGTCCTACATGAAGGTTTCTCTCTCCAGATTCGCTGTGGTCACCAGCCAGCTCAGGTTGTCCAGTAGTCTCTTTAGTACCCCATGTCCCTCCAGCGCTTGTTGGAACTTGCATATTCTCTTCTTCACGTTGCTCCTCTGTATCCACAGCACTTCCAGCTTCTCCTGTAACTCTGTGTTCACTTGCTCCAGGACATCTTAGCTTCTGGTCTTTTCCTAGAGCTGAAGGGTCACATCATTCAGCTGTTCGAAGAACATTTTGGTCTCCTTCTTTGCAGCAGTGATCATAGAAACCGCTATCTCCAGCTCTGCCATGGGCAACTCTTTAGCTTGCAGGCAGCTGGTGAGAGCTTTGTGATCCCTTTTTCTGTCATCAGTGGCCTGCTGCACTTGGGCCAGTGCACATTGTAAATCGCTTTCTGCTGAAACCAACCGCTGTATGGGTGCCTTGTTGATCTCTACCTCCATTTTTGGTGCTGCATACAACTGGGCTATCTTCTCCCTCTCTTACTCCCATTGATCCTGTGGGTCTGTCTTTCCCTACTTCAGTGGTTGGATGATGGCACAGAGTACCTGGTTTCTTCTTTCTGTGGTCCAGGGTGGGCACTACATGCGGGTAGCACCTCTGTGGATCCTTGGTGGTATTGGGACCCTTGACACTCTGGATCCTGGAGGCTGTGACTGTGTCCAAAGGCAGGGGAGGTCCATGGTCCGCATCACCTTTGGCCCGACTCTCCATTCAATCTGGCTCCCCAGTGGTGTTTGTCTTGGCGATTCCTCCCTTTTTCGTATTCTTTGTTTTCTTGAATGTTTCAGGTCTGTCGGGAGGATACTGCTGGTGTTCTTGTGGCAGTTTCTTGCCCACAGTTCTCTCATTGAGTCTTATTGTTTCAGACATCTGAGAGCTGGGATGGGAAAGTTGGGCTGGCTACATTCCCAGGCTGTAGGAAATCCTCTCTTCTCCCACTCACTGACTAGGATGTAATTTCCTACTCTACCTCAAAGTCACATGAAGACTCTTGCTCACCACTCAGCCACCTCTACCTTCCTCAACTGCTGGTAGTGGTGTCACCCAACAGAGGGAATCCAGGTGCTACTGGGAAGCATGGAATGTGGGCGTGGCAACTATTCTTGTATCCCATTGGTCAAAAAGAACCATGAAAGAATGGGGGGGTGCCTGGAATGTTTGATGCAGACATAATGGATGGAGTCAAGATGACAGCATACCCTTTACCAGGAAACTATGTCCAATCCAGTTGGGGACAAGAGGGAGACCTGCTTTATCCAGATGGCTGCACAGATTGTTTTTTATGTCTGTTTGTTGCCAGTCCTGAAACTTGAACTCAGGATCTGGGCACAGTCCGTGAGCTGATCTTGCTCAAGATTAGCCCTCTACCACTGAAGCCACACAGCTCTACTTCTGGCTTTGTTGGCATTGAGGTTGGACAGGGGTCTCAAGGACTTCCCTGCCTAGGGGGACTTTGACCATGATCCTCCTATCACAGCCTTGTAAGTATCAAGGAGGACGGGTGAGAGCCACTGGTGCCTGACTAATCATTGTTCGGGATTATGGCTTCCCCAGTAATCTGCAAGCCTTCAGCAATGCAAGGTGAAGTACCCTTTGGAGCCGGATCACTCAGACCGAGATGGCCACCGTGCAAAAGAAGAAAATGAAAAAACACCATCCCACCATTTTTTTCTGTGCATCCCCCCTCATCCCCAGCCCTCACCCCCCACCTCCCCACCCCCCTCCCCCGGCACAAGGCCTGAATTCTAGGATCTCAGGATAGGCTGTGTTTCCAGGGGCTGCACCCCAGCCTATGGTGATGAAAGCTGAGGCACGGTTGCCATGACCTGAGTTCAAGACTGTTTTTGCCAAAAAAAGCAAAAAAAAAAAAAAAAAAAGCTCCCTGGCTTGCAATTAACGCCGTTTCTCCTACCTTTGAATTTGAACTTAAGGCCTGGGTAACTCCGAAGCACTGTGGATGAAGGGGAAGCTCATCATGCTTGAAGACAAGAAAGTAAGGCCTGGTCCCTAGGCCTGAATTCAAGTACCCAACCCGGAAACATTCTATTTATATACATTGTAAAGGTAGGATTTGTACATACGTATAGATGGTCAGTCTATATCCGGTTTGTTGTGGTTATTTATTGTATTTCTGTTTTATTCATTTATTTTCCATTTTTTTTTATTTTGAAAATACTGTATAGAGGGGTTAGAACTACATGGTCAAGATAATGAGTACGTTTCTTATCAAGCATTATAGCCTACTCCTTTGTTTCCCCTTCCCATACCTTCCCATCTTCCTCCCAGCCCCCACCCAAAATCCTCCCCGATCTGCCCCCCCTCCGCCCCTGCCACACCAAAGTTGTAAAGTTCGTTTTCGACATAACGACTTCTATATCTCATTGTTGCAATGGGTCCACCTCTATCCCTATTTAAACGATTTGTTTTTCCCCTTCCCTTCCACAAATTATACCTACATCAAATGCAGTGAAAGCAGGGGTTATACTGTGCGGAAGGCACATACAAAGCAACAAAAAGTAATCTTATAAATGTGTTAGAAACAATCCCAAGAAATAAAAAAAAAAAACATTTGAGTACATATCTTAGGGCTCATTTCCTTAGCATCACCTTATCTGACCTTTTCTGCTTGACTCAGACATATTCTAGATATTGCAAATAAGGGAAACAATGGGACCTATATTTCTTTGGACCAGGCTTACTTCACTTAGTATAATTTTTTCCAAGCCTTTCCATTTCCTAATAAATGGGGCAATGTCATTTTTTCTGATGGAGGCATAGAATTCCATTGTTTATATATACCACATTTTCTTGATGCATTCATCTACTGAGGGGCATGTGGGTTGGTTCCATATCTTAGCTATAGTAAATAGTGCTGCAATAAACATAGTCGTGCTGGTAGCTTTAGTGTGGTCTTGTTTGTAAACATTTGGGTAAATGTCCAAAAGTGGGATTGCTGGGTCATTGGGGAGATCTATGTAGAGTCTTTTGAGGAACCTCCATAATACTTTCCAAAGTGGTTGAACAAGTTTACACTCCCATCAACAATGCAGTAAAGTTCCCTTCTGTCCACATCCCCTCCAGCATCTGTTGTTATTAAAGTTCTTGATTGTAGCCATTCTAACTGGGGTGAGGTGGTATCTCAATGCTGTTTTGATTTGCATTTCTTTTATGGCTAGGGAGGTTGAGCATTTCTTCATGTGTCTATTGGCCATGCTTCTTTCCTCTTCGGAGAAAATTCTCTTTAAGTTGTTAGCCCACTTTTTTATTGGGCAGTTGTTTCTTTGAGGATTTGTTGTTGGGGGATTTAATTTTTTGAGTTCCAAGTATATTTTAGATATGAGATTTTTTATTGACTGTGATGACACATATTGCATTTATGATATTGATGACAACCCATCACATAGTATCTAGATTTGTCGATATGTTCTCCATCATGTGTGACACCCAGGACTCTCAGGGAAAAGGAAAACAGGTATCACATTCAGCTTCTTTCTCCATGATCCAATTATTACCAGTGCTGGGATCTGAACTCAGGGCCTGGCAGACCCAATTCAGACCCTGAATGGGTGTGTCAACACGGCAACCTCTAGCCAATGAAGCTGCCAGGGAATTTCCAGACCCTGAGGTTGAGCTATAGGGGTGAACAAAATATCCATACATGGATAGACAGGTGGTAGAACACCAATAAATATATATTTGTACAGAGTGCCAGAGACATCTACCTAGGATTCAATGACATCAACTACATTGCTACTACCTCTTAGGTATTTATTATGCCACCGTTGAAGGAATAGGATCCTTTTCTTGCTTAATAAACCATTCATTAAGATGAATCATCCTCCTAGGATCATTGCATCTAATTTTGGACTAGATTAATACAAGCAGAAACTTTTCATTCAATCATAAGTTTGCTAACATTTCATTGTTATTCCCATGCATAGGAACAAGTATCTTGGGATCTCCCCCCACTGGTAGGTGTCAGTACCAGTATTCAAGCTCAGCCCCTATGCTGCCACATGGGCCTATTTCTTCCCTGATAGCCCCTGAGCCTTCTCCAATGCAAGGTGAAGTACCCTTTGCAGCCGTGTAATTCAGACCCAGGATGGTCACCGTGCAAAAGAAGAAAATATAAAAAATCCATCCTGCCACATTTTTTCTGTCAATTTTCTGTCATTTGTTCCTGCAAACGTAGGAGCCTAGGATTCTAGGATCGGCTACGGGTCCATGGGAGCCCACCAACCTGAGGTGATCGAAGCTGAGGCAGAGTAGTCATGAACTGAGTTCAAATCCCATGCTTGGCAATAATAGTAATAATAATAATAATAATAATGATGATAATGATAATAACACACCATGGCTCAGAATTCTCACCATTTTTCTGTCACCTCTGACATTCCAACTCAGGTCTGGGAAACTTTGTTGCACTGTGGGGGAAGGTGAAGCTCACCATTCTTGAAGACTACAAGGTCCTAGGACTAGGGCCTGAACTAAAGCCCCAGTACTGGCAAAAATCATATGCTCACCTGCTTTACACATAAGATTTCTCTGTACATAGAGATGTGGAATGCATCATGCATTTAGTGTAGTTATTCTTTATATTGTGTGTCTTAGTCATGGATGCATTTTGTATTTTGTTACATTTGATGACAGCTATAACTGTTCTGACATGGATGGCAACTGATTCCCGTGAATATGGAGTTGCCTATACAGCATACTGAATCCTAGCTGAGCCCCAGTACTTTCACAGGACGGAAAACAGGTGCAAGGATTGGCTTCTCACATCAGGACTCATCTAATGGCAGTGCTGGGATCTGACCTCGGGGACTGGCAGGCCCAATAGGCGAATGGGTCAAGGTAAGCACACCAGCCTTTGAGCCAGTAAGGGGCTAGGCCATTCCCCGGACCTGAGAATGAGCCCCACAGTGATGGCGACCAGTGATGGAATCCAATCTACCTTGTGACTAATGATTCTTGGATCTTCCCCAATGCCTCCATTTCATGACTGTGATGATTATGGTCATGTTTCATCAACTCTTCATTAAACATAATCAATACCCCATGAGTCTTGCCTATCATTTCCTACTCACATCAAGCAGGAACTACTTATTCAAGGATGAGATTGATTGCATTCCACGACTCTTCCTAGGTCTGGAAACGAGTGTCCCAGGATCTCCAGCCATTCCCTCATCGTAACAGGGCTGACTGGGATTCGTCTTCAGGGCCTTCACTGTTTGGTTAGCCTGTGGCTCCACAGAAAATCAGCAGGCCTTCAGCCATGCCAGGTCATGTTCACTCTGCAGGCAGCCATGTTTGGGCCCAGAATGGTCACCATGCAAAGGAAAATAAACATAAAAGAGCCAGATGGAATTTCCTCTGCTTTTTTTCCCCTCGAAGGTTTTTTTTTTCCAGCAAAGCCCAGAGTCCAAGGGTTCGAGGACTGGCTGTGGATCCAGAGTCTGCAGCGTAGGATGATCAGAGCTGAGGCAGAGTTGCCACGACTTGAGTTCAAGCCCTGGATCTGGTTAAAAAAATAAAAAATAAAAAACTATGAATGAAGAACCCTAGCTCAGAATTTGTGCCATTTTGATGCTAGAGCTGGGATTTGAACTCAGGTTTGGGTAACTCTGTTGCACTGTGGGGGAAGGGAAGCTCACCATCTTTGAAGACTAAAAGGTCAGGTCTGGTACTGGGCCTGATTTGAAGCCCCAGCACTGGACAAGCCCACCTCTTTTAAACCTAGGATCTCTATTTACATATAGGTGTTGTATGCACCTTGTTTTCAGTGTAGTTAATCTTTTTATTTTGTGTCTAATTCATCTATGTATTGTGTATTTTATTGAGGATAGGATGACATATATAACTGTGCTCACATGGATGACAACCTATTCCCATGACTATAGAGTTGCCTATGCTTTCTAGATCCTAGCTGTGACCCAGGACTTGCACAGGATTGGAAAACATCTGCAAGGTTTGGCATCTCACATCAGGATGAACCTTTTGGCAGTGCTGGAAGTTGAACTCAGGGCCTAGCAGAACCAACTGCCAAATGGGTCCATATGAGCACACCAGCCTGTAAGCCACTAAGGAGCTAGACCATACCAGGACCTGAGATGTAGCCCCGAGGTGGGGGTGGAGCACCATATTCACACATTCATAAGCTGAAATTAATATGCTCATAAAGGCCTGTTTGTATATAGTTAGAAATGTTGTGAGCTCTGTTGGAATCCTATCTTCCATGTGACTACTGATTCTTGGATCTTTCCTAATGCCTCGAGTTCCTGAATATAATTATTATTGTCACACTTCATGCACCCTTAAGATCATTTCCTATGTGAATTATGCATGAACTTCTCAACTCTTCCCTAGGCCTGAATTCAAGTACCAGTACTGAAAAACATAACATTTATAGACATTTTAAATATTTGAGTTATATCTCTATATTCATTTTAAATCGTGTTTGTTGGAGTGATTCATTATATTGTATTATTATTGATTGATTGATCGATTTAGCATTAATTTTATGGACTGTGAGTACACCTATAACATTTATTACATTTGTTCCAATCTATTCCATAGCATGTAGCTTTGCAGACATAATACGTATATCATACCTGACACCCAACACTTGCACAGAAAAGGAAAACAGGTGTCACACATGGAATCTTACACCAGAAAGAAGCTTTGGTAATGATGGGACCTTGACTGAGGGACTAGGAGGCCCAATTCCTGAAGGGGTCAATGTTAGCACGGCAGTATCTAGCTCATGCAGGTGCCAAGTGGATCCCAAGACCTGGGAACAAGTTTCAGGTTTTGCCAAAATAGCAAAAATATTCTATGCAGATGACGGTATACAAATAAATATAAATTTAGATATTTACATACTGCCAGAAATGTCTATTTAGTATTCAATGACACATACTACGCTCCTATGGATTCTCAGGTCTTTAGTGAGGGCTCCATTTAATCAATAGTATTCTTTTAGTGCATAATAAATTATGAATTAAAATTAGTCGGTGTCCTGTGATTATTGGGTCTAATTTTCTGCTAGACTGATTGATGAACTACTCATCCAACCATGATATTGTTCACATTCCTCTGGTGCTCCTATGGACAGGCAATACTTTCTTAGGCTCCCCAGCACTTTGTAAGTGGCATGACCTGGATTCAAACTAAGGACCTAGGTGTTCAGGTTGGCCTATGGCTTCGCTGACAGCCTGCCAGCCTTCAGCAGTGCCAGGTAACCTACAGGTTGCAGCCGTGTAATTTGGACCCGGGATGGTCACTATGCAAAGGAGGAAAACCAAGAAACCGCCGACCATCCACAGATCATGGTTTTTTTAGGTGCTGTTTTCATTTTGTTTTCCTGTCAGCCCCCGAGGCATAACAACCCATGATCGGCTGTGGGTCCAGAAGCTGCACCATCCCAGCCTAGGGTGAAGGAATCTCAGGCAGTGTTGCCACAACCTAAGTTCAAGCCCCGTGATTGGCAATCAATCAATCAAAAAAAATTAAAATATTAAAAATAGCCGGACGCCGGTGGCTCACACCTGTAATCCTACCTACTCAAGAGGCTGAGGATTGAGGCTTAATCCAACCCAAGCTGTAAAGCCCATGTGACTCTTATCTCCAATAAAGTACTAGAAAACCAGAAGTGGTGCTGTGGCTCAAGTGGTTGTGTGCTAGCCTTCAGCTGAAGAGTGCAGGGACAGCACCCAAGGCCAGAGCTCAAGCCCCACGAAAAAAAAATTGTAAAAATACTAATGAAGCTCCCCAGCTTGACATTCGTGCCTTTTTTTTTCCTCTCAGGCCTGGAAATTGAACTCAGAGTCTGGGTAACTCTAATGCACTATGGAGGATGGGGAAACTCACCGTCTTTGAAGACAAGCCATTCAGTCCTTTTCCCTAGGCCTGAATTCAATCCCCAGCGCTGTCAAAGTAATATTCATGCACATTTGAAATAATGATTAATATCTACATACTTATGTTTACTGCATATTATTTGACTGTGTATTTATTTTATTTTTTGCACTAGTCATTCATTCATTATTTATATTGACTATTATTACACTTATAACATGTATTAAATGGATTACATTATGAGAACTATACAGATTGGCATATGTATTATATATATTACTTCATACCCAGGATATTCACAGAAATTCTATATTAGATGATCCCATGCTTAGAAAAACAGAAATAATACACCCACCAAATTCGAATTCATCCCAGTGGCTCACATCTGTAATCCCAGCTACTCAAGAGGTGAGAACTGGAAGATGAAGTTTCAAAGCCAATCCAGACAGAAAAGCCTGAGAGGCGACATCTCCAATTAACTGGCAAAAAGCTAGGCTACAGGTATGGCTGAAGTGGTAGAAAATCAGCTATGAACAATCAAGCCAAGAAAGAGCAAGCTGAATTCAAGTGTGGAGTAGCGGGGTAGGGAAAGAAAACAGAGAAAAATCCTCCAAAAACAGAGAACAAAACAACAGTACACACATCCCACCTAATTTATGGTACCAACAAACTGAAAATAAAAAATCAAGCTTGTGCAGTTGTATAAATTTACATGAGCACATATGCTTTTAGATACACTTCAAAGCTATGTTTTAATAATATATATGTATATATATTAAAAATGTATATATATATATATATATCTTTCAATAAACTAAGAAACCAGCCAATGAATAAATACTTCTGAATTAGTGCCTTAACCATGGCATTATAAGTTATTTATATTATAAGTGTATTCCAAGTTTCATTCCTCAGAATCAATCTTTAATAAATTTGTTCATGTGCTGGGCGTCAGTTGCTCACACCTATAATCCTAGCTACTCAGGAGGCTAAGATCTGAGGATGGCGGTTCAAAGCCAGCCTGGAAAGGAAAGTCCATGAGACTCTTATCTCCATTAAACCAGAAATTGCACTGTGGCTTATCTCCAACAAATCGGAAATGGCACTGTGGCTCAAGCTGTAGAGCACTTGCCATGAGTTGAAGAACTGAAGGTGGGCAGCCAAGCCCAGAGTTCAAGCCCTACCACCAACAAAAAATTAAAAAAAGAAAGAAAGAAGTTTGTTCATACAGATCATAAAATTCTAACCTTCTGAGCTTTAGGAAACTTGTCTTCGTTTTCTTCCAGGGTCTTATGCTCTTTAAGCAAGTACTCCACTACTGAGCTACATCCCACTCCCAATGTTTTCGTTTCTCATTTTAAAATTCACTTTATTTCCATAATGCTTACAAGTACTTCCTGTCCTCATAGAAGTGAGTATTTATTCAGAAACCCAACCTTTTGTGGTATGAGGTCTCCCCTAGAGTATCTTGTGGTAGGCACTGAGGAAAAATCATATGATACAATTACAGGGAGTTTATAGTTATAGAAATAACTCTAAATAGAAATAACATCAACTGTCCCTCTAGGGAGGAATGATGTACTCATTTTCATTCTCACTCTTCATGGCAGATGGTCAAAATGGAAACACCAATGTGCTATGCTGAAATGTAAATGTTTAAACACCTTTTTGAAAAACTCTCTTGTTATAAAATCAAAATATATCAAATAAAGGCCAAGTGAACTTTAAAAAATATGAAAAATGCTAATGAAGCTCCCTGGCTTGGAATGTATGCTATTTTTTGTCTGCAAGGCCTGGGGTTTGAACTCGGGGTCTGGGTAACTCTGTTCCACTGTGGAGGAAGGGGAAGCTCTCTATGCTTGAAGATCAGAAAGTCAGGCCTCTTCCCTAGGCCTGAATTCAGGCCCCAACCCTGGAAAACTTAGTCCTTACATGTATTTTAAAGATAGGATTGAACTTCCAGACAGGTGTTCAGTGTATATTATGTTTGGTGTGGTCATTCATTGTACTTTTTGGTTTATTCATTTATTTTTACAATTTATTTTATTTACTATGATGACAACTAACCATGTATTACATTGTTTACACCCTATCACATAGCATTTAGATTTGTAGACTTGTTCTCCATCATGCCTGACACTCCGCACTCTCACAGAAAAGGAAAACAGGTGTCACACTTGGCTTCTTACTCCAGGAGGAAATTTTTGGCAGGCTCTGTGATCGAACCTCTGGCGTGGCCAAAATAGCCATACATGGATAGGCAGGTGGTAGTACACCAATAAATACATATTAGTACAGAGTGCCAGAGCCATGTATCTAGTATTCAATGACAACTGCTACATTCCTACCAAGTCTTAGGTAGTTATTATGCCTCCATTGAGGGAATATTATTCTTTTCATGCCTAAGTAACCATTAATTGAGTTCAATCAGCGTCCTAGTATTATTTTTTCTAATTTGAGTCCAAACAACTGCAAGAACTATTAAATCATGTGTTGGATACCATTCTATCGGAATTTCTATGCACAGGCAGGAGTCTCTTGGGATCTCCTGCCATTGGTAGGTGTCAGTACCAGGATTTGAACTCAGGGACTGTGTTGTGGGGTTGGCCTATGGCTTTCCTGACAGTCCACCAGCCTTCAGCAATTAAAGGTCACAGGGGCATGGCATCCATGTCATTCAGACCTAGGATGGTCACCATGGAAGGAACCAAAGCCAAGAAACTGTCTACCATGTGCGGCTCATCACTTGTTTTAGTGTCATTTTCATTTTGTTTTCCTGTCAGACATCGGGTCTTAGGATTCCAGGATTGGCTTTGGTTCTGGAGGCTGCACCCCAGGCTAGTGTGATGGAAGCTGAGACAGAGCATCATGATCTGAGTTCAAGCCACGTGCATGGCCAAAAACAAATAAGAAAATTAAATTAAAAATATTAAAACAATTAAAAATTTAACAATTAAAAAATTTTAACAAACAATTCTTTTTCTCCCTGTTTTGCAATTCGTGCCATTTTTTCTGCCAGGACTGGCATTTGAACTCAAGGTCGGGGTAAATAGGCAGCACTGTCGGGTTAGGTGAATCACACCATACTTGAAGCCAAGAAAGTCAGGCCTGTTCCCTAGGCCTGAATTCCAGCCTCAGTCCTGCAAAACATACTCCTTATATACATTTTATTTACATTTTAAAGACAGGATTTATACTTCCATATAGTCAGACAATATCATGTTTGGTATGGTTATTCATTTCATTTCTTGTTTTATTCATTTATTTACCATTTATTTTATTGACTCTTTTGACCCCTATACCATTTCTTACATTGTTTACTTCCTATCACATAGCATCTAGATTTGTAGATATGTTCACTATCATGCCTGACACCCAGGACTCTCCCAGAAAAGGAAAGCATGTGTCACACTCGGCTTCTTACTCCAAGACTAAACTTCTGACAGTGCTGGGATCTGAACTTCGGACCTAGCAGGCTCAATTCATGAATGGGTAAGGGTGAGCATGGCAGCCTCTAGCCAATGAAGATGTGAGGTGGTTCCCAGGCACTGAGATAGAGCCCCAGGTTTGGCCAAAACAGTGATACATGGATTGACAGATGGTGGTATACAATTAATACATATTGGTAGAGTGCCAGAGCCATCTATCTGACTGTATGATGCCTACTACATTCCTACTAACTCTTAGGTATTTATTATACTGCCTTTGAAGTAATATAATTCTTTTCATGCTTAATAAACTATCAATTAAAATCAATCAGCATCCTAGGATTATTACATCCACTTTTAGACTCGACTGATGCACGAACTACTCTTTCAATCAGTATTTCTATGCATAGGAATGAGTCTCTTGTGATGTCCTGCCATTGGTAGGTGTCAGGACTTAGATTTTTAACCCAGGGCCTATGTTGGCAGGTTTCGCCTATGGCTTCCCTGATGGCCCACCAGGCTTCAGCAATAGCAGTATAGCTCCACTTTGCAGCCGTGTCATTCAGACTCAGGAAGGTCACCCTGCAAAGAAAAAAATAACGTAAAACCACCAGTCCTCTGCAGCTCGCCACTTTTACTGCTGTCCCACTTTTTTTTTTCTTCCTGCAAGCTTTCTGGTCCTAGGATCCCAAGATTGACTATGGGTGAGAGGCTGCAGCCCAGTGTAAGGCAATCGAAGCAGAGGTAAAGTTGCCATGGCCTGAGTTCAAGCTCCATGGTTGGCAAAAAGAAAAAGAATAAATAAAAAAATTAATTAATTATTTAACTAAATTCAAAAACATCCCCCTGGTTTGGAATTTCTGCCAGTTTTCTTTCCTAGCCTGGGATTTGAACTCAGGATCTTGGTAAATCTGTAGAAATGTGAGGGAAGGTGCAAAGTTTCTTATACTTGAGTTCAAATCCTGTGCCAAGCCAAAAACAAAAACTTAAGTCACTGACCTCAGCTGGGGGTTTGGGGGATAGCTGTGGAGGTGGGAGGGAAGGGATGGCAAGGGGAAAACAAAGGAGGAGGCAACAATGCTCAGTAGTAAATGTACTAATTACTTTGCTCATGTAACTGTAACCCCTCTATACAACATTTTTACAACAAAAATGTACAAAAAAGGAAACAATTTAGAGCTCGGAGAAGCACTTTGCAGGTAAGGGAAGGATGTCCCAATAGATATACAAAATTATACACTGCTGTTTTTAAAATGTTCAGTATGGAACTGAATAAAAATAACGCTTTCATTAAAAATAATTAAGTCACAGTATTAGAACTGGGGCTAGTATTTCTGCCACTGCTGTTATTTGATCTCACCATCCGGGTAACTCTTTTGCATCATAGGTGAAGGGGAAGCTCACTGTCCTTGAGGAAAAGAAATTCAGGGTAGAGTTCCTAGTGCTTGGGAAGTAATATTTATGTACGTGTGTAATATATGTTATGTATTATATGTGTATGTTTAATACACGCTATGATTTTTTAATTATTGATTTTGTATTTCTGTATTTCTATATTTTATTCATTTACATATTGTTTATTGTATTAGTATTATTATACACATAATATTTATTACATTTTTCACATCTATTATAGAATTATACACAATAATTTAGGACATTGACTCATTTTTCATTAATACATTATTAAGTGTTGAAACATGATACATAATTAAATGGAGGCATTTGTCACAGGCTTCACATGTTTAAAGTCTTTCCCAAATATGAGATTTGTCTTGTTTATCTTTAACAACTTCCTATAGGAATTTCTTTAGATGATTTATACTCAGAAGCTGTTCCTTGAGGATAGGCAAGTTGAGGGATAATATTGTAAGGGTGGGACTGGGAATGTGGCTTAGTGGTAGAGAGCTTGCTCAACATGCATGAATGCCAGGGTTTGAATCCTCAGTGCCACATACTCAGAAAAAGCCAGAAGCTGTGGAGTGCTCAAGTGGTAGAGCACTAGCCTTGAGAAAAAGAAGCATGGAGACAGTACCAAGGCCCTAAGTTCAAGCCCCAGCACTGGCAAAAACAATAGGCCAGATGCCAGTGGCCCACACCTGCAACCCTATCTTCTCAGGAGGCTGAGATCTGAAAACAGCCTAGGCAAGGAAAGCCTGTTAGACTGTTATTACCAATGAACCACCAAAAGGCCTCATGTGGCGCTGTGGCTCAAGTGGTAGAGTATTCGCCTTGAGATGAACGGCTCAGGGACGGTGTCCAGGATTGAGTTTGAGACCCACAATGGGAAAAAAGTGAGGGTTAATTAAAGTACTTTTCCTATTAGCTAATTAGGAGAACATTCTTGGAAAATGAACGCTGATGTACACCAGAATTGGAGTCAGACCTCAAGGTTCAAGTTTAGCAGATCCATATGCCCAGCCTCTCAGACTCTAGCATTATAACCTGTGTCCTACAGAGTTCTGAAAGGTCCATTGTTGAAAGGCTTAATATGCTCCCGAAACCCTTTGTGATAAGTAGTTGACTTGTATTGTCAATGTTATTTCAGTTCTGACCTAGCAAGCACCAGTAGCCAAGGCCCATTACCCTACCTCAGGAGGCTGAGATCTGAGGCTCACAGGATGAACCAGCCAGGTCAGGAAAGTCTATGACACTCTGACTTCCACTTCTGAAAGGGCTGATGTTCAAGAGCTTCCTGGGTTTCCCTTGGTGATGAGAAGTTACTTGTACTTGAGTTGAACTCAAGGCCTGGGCACTGTCTGTAGCACACTACTACTTGAGCCACAGCACCAATTCTGGCTTTTTCTGTGCATGTGCTACAGAGGGATGGAACCCAGGGCTTCTTGCATGCTAGGCACTAATCCGCATTCGCAGCCCTCTCATCTTTTTCTTAATAGTAGTTTCTACATATGTATGCGACCATTTTACATTCCCCAAGTTTAATTTTCTGAATACAGGTTATTTCAAAAGCCCTGATTTTCTCTTCCCCTGCCTGATTTGTGACTGTTCCTGCCTTGGCCTCATAATAATATGTAAATAAAGGCTGCTGAAATCTTAAGTGTGTATCATATGAGGACACAGGCCTGCAACTTCTTTTCAGGCCATGGGCCTGAAAAGAAGAGAATGATGCAGTATGTGCAACAAGCCTATCTGAAAAATAAATCTGTACATAAAAGAAGCATTACATACAATCTGTTTGTACTCGGGGAGGTAATATACACACATAAGTAGGTAGGACACTGACACATACACTTGGCCTTCTCTTTGATTTTTTTTTGGTGGCCATACCAGGACTTAAACTTAGGGCCCTATGTGTTCCTCAGCTGTTTTGCTCAAGGCTGAGACTCTACCACTGCCACAGCTCAACTTCCAGCCATCTGGGTTAATTGGACATAAGCGCCTACCAGGCTTTCCTGCCTGGTCTGGCTTGTATCTCCTGCTTGGCTTTCTTTCTCAAAGCTGGAGCTCTACTCTCTGGGCCACTGATTCACTTCTGGTTTTCTGGTGGTTTATTGGAAATAAGAGTCTTGCAGACTTTCCTGCTGGGGCTGGCTTTGAACAGAGATCTCCTGAGGAGACTTCAAGTGGCTTTCCTCAGGGATTCACCGAGGATCTGCTCCACACAAACCCTTAGTCTAAATCTCGGGAGGTACTAGAGAAAAATGGAAACATGAAGATGCTTCTAGTGTGTTCTAGATACTTAAGGTTGGAGACACAAAACACTCAAAAGTATTAGATAATTTCATAGGCCTAAGGAGCCATTCAGAGAGTATGAGTATCACTCCAGCTTTTGGTCCACAAGTCTTGAGACAGTGAATTCACTGCAGCTCAATGCTAAGTGACTGAACTGGCATGTCCTGTAGACATTTGCTGCCAAAATAATGTGACACTCATTTCTCACTTTTGGCTTCAAACCTGTGACGAGAGGAGAAGAGGAGGAGAGAAAAATCTTTCTCAGAGAAAGAACATTGGGTAGTTTACTTATAAATTCAAAGCATTGGAATGATGCTGTTAAGTAGTCAGATTGTCCAGATTAAAAAATGAAGAAGAAAAGAAAGGCAGGTGCCAGTGGCTGCTGACTGTAATCCCAGCTCCTCAGGAGGCTGAGATGTAGAGAATCTGAGTTTGAATCCAGCCAGCATAGGAAAGTCCATGACACTGTTATTTCTAAGAGATCACAGAAAACCCAGAAGTGGGGCTGTGGCTCAAGGTTAATGCAATACCCTCGAGCAAAATAACTCAGGGACAACGCCTATGCTCATAGTTCAACCCCAGGACCTTCTTCCATGTCTTTGTGTATGTGTGGATATATTTCCATAGGTGAAGCTCCAGAGTAGCTATGATGAAAGGCACCAAGCTAGAAAATTTGTTTTCAATACAATGATTTCATAACACAGAGACTGCTTTCATGATACTGCATGTTCCTGGGCTCCCCTCACAGTGCCCAGTACAGCCTGAGGGTTTCTCTGCCTCCAAGGCCTGCTAGAAGAAGTCTCTCTCATTGTCTGGACAGGCAGACAAAAGGCCTCAGTCCTGTACAGCTGTGTAACAAACAACTCCATATGGGCCAATTAGTGAGGATGAGTGTGGATGGCCTCTGAAGGTCAGGACAAAAAGTCTTCTTTGTACTCCAGTGCTCCTTGTGAGAGGAAGCCTTCATTTGTGCCACCTCCTTTGGAAGGCCAAGTTCCCAGCACTTATCCTGCCTTTGTGAGACTATATTCTGGTGTTCAGATACAGTGCTCAATATAAATCAGGAGTCCTTCTGGCAGATAACTAGGGCACTTAACTCAAGAAATGTTTCATTGAGGATGATGATGGGCCTATGATGCTTCTGCTAGGTTTCTGGAAGCATTGGAAATCCAAGCACATGTCTGATCTCGCCATACTTCCTGTCATCTAGGACTGCTGAAGCACATTAGGTTTTGAAACCTTTGACTTCTAGTTGAGCCCTGTGTGGCAAGGTTTTGGGGTTGAACACAGGGCCTGGGTCCTGTCCATGAGCTCAGCGCAGGAGCCCAGTGCTTTACCATTTTGTGTCACAGCTTTATTTCTGGTCTGTGTGTGGCTGTGTGTATGCGGGGGCACATGCAGACATACACCAGTTCTGGAGCTTTAACTCAGGACCCGAGCACTGTATCTAATTTCTCTTGCACAGGAATAGCCCTCTCCCACTTGAGCCACAGAGCCACTTCAGGCTTTTTTCTAGTGATGTGTTCCTGAGAAATCAAGTCCAGGGTTTCATAGATGCAAAGCATTCTATCCCTAAGGCACATTCCCAGCCCTCTATTTCAGGATTGTTATTCATGCCATTTTTTCTGCCAGTCCTGGGATTTGAACTCAGGGCCTAGGTACATCTACAGCACTGTGGGAGAAGGGGAAGCACACCATGCTGGTACACAAGAAAGTCAGGCCTGTTCCCAGGGCCTGAATTCAAGTCCTAGCTCTTGCAAAAATAATATTCTTATAGATTTTAAATATAGGATTCATATTTACATACACATGTTTACTGCATATTGCAGTTAGTGTGGTTATTCATTTTATTTTGTGTTTTATTTATTTCTTATGTATTTTAGTGAGTATGATTACACACATAACCTTTTTTATATCTTATTACATAGGACATAGATTTTCCAATGTACTATACATCATTCCTGAGACCCAGGACTTTCACCAATATGGAAAACAAATGCGACATTTGGCTTCTTCCACCAGGATTACTTAAGTTTTTGGCAGTTCTGTGATTTGAACTCAGGGTCTAAAAGCCCACTTCATGAATGGGGAGTGGGTCAATATTAGCACACCAGTCTGAAGCTAATGAAGTTGTCGGGCAAATTTGGCCCTAGGAGTGGTGGCCAATATATAAACAAATAGATTTGTAAAATGCAGTGTGTGTGTATTTACATATATATGCATCTATAAACATATACAGAGAGAGACAGGTCGACATTTATGTAGATTCTAGTGTATAACTCTATATAAAGAGTAATGTCTATCTTACTTTTGTATATTCTAGTACTACTAATTATTTGGTCTAAAATTATTCCTCCATTAATTAATCACGGTTGAAGACTTAATAAAGTATTAATTAAATTAATCAATGACCTATATTTAATGCATACAATCTTACATTAGAAAGACTAGTTAATTAGTAATTCAATTAGTACATTTCAAACATTCTATTAGTGTTCCTAGAGATAGGAACCAGTTTCCAAGGACCTTCAGCTACGTGTATGTGGCAGTCCTAGGATTGAACTCAGGGTGCAGGTATCAGGGTTAACCTCAGGCTTCACTGACTGCCCACCAGCCTCAGCCATGCAAAGTCATGTACAATTTTCAAGCCAAGTCAGTGAGAACCAGTATTGTCACTGTGCAAAAGAAACAAAGGTAAAACTGTTGTGTAAAACTTTGTTTTTCCTCTTCCATTTTGGTTTGTTTGTTTGTTTCTTGGCCAGTGCTGGGAGTTGAAATTGGGTCCTAGGAACCCTGGCTCATCTGTGGGTTTAAAAGCTGCACCCCAGCCTAGTGTAATCAAGGCTGAGGCAGAATTGTGACAACCTGAGTTCAAGCCCTGTGCCTGCCCCCCCCCCACAAAAAATTAAGGTTCTGTCTTCGAATTTGGGACATTTTATCTGCCATACCTGGGATTTGAAATCAGGGCCTGGGTAACTCTATTTTGCTGTGGGTGAAGTGGAAGCTCACCCTCCTTGAATAAAATAAAAAGTCAAGAGCATTTCCCAGGGCATGAATTCTAGCCCCAGGACTGGCAAAATAATATTTATATACATTTATAATGTATACCATATGTATGTATTTGCATACGTATTACATATTGTACTTAGGAAACAATATTTTCACAGACAGCAGAACAGGTCAACATTGGCTGCTTAATTCACCTATTGTCTTTGGCACTGCTGGGATTTAAACTCAGGGCTTGGAATGCCCAATTCATCAATGGATCAATGTAAGCGCAGCAACCTCAAACAAATTCACTGCCAGGGAGTTCCCAGGACCTAAGTTTAACCTCCAGGAGTGGCCAATATATAAATAGATAGATGTGTAAATTACTGCAAATACATATATATGCATAGAGAGTGAGAGAGAAAGAGAGATAGATGTATATGTATATTCCAGTGTATGTTTAAATATATAAATATATTTATAGAATGTGAGATGTCTATATATCATTAAATTACATGTAATATATTACTAATAATTATTAGGTATTAAATTATGCCTTCATTTAATGATGTATTATGGTTTAAGGCACAATAAAGTGCTTCCTTGTGCAAAATGAGCTCAGGGACAATGTCGAAGCTCACAGTTCAAGCCTCAGGACTTGTACCAAAAAAAAAAAAATTAGAGCCAGTAACTCCATGTGTCTGTGTATGTGTGAATGTATTTCTATTGGTGAACATCCAGAGTCGCTGTGAAGAAAGGCACCCAGCTAGGAAATTTTCTTTGCATAGAATGATTTCATAGCACAGAGGGTGCTTTCAAGACAGTGCATGTTCCAGGACTCCCCTCCTTGTTCCCAGTGAAGCCTGAGGGTTTCTCCACACCCCAGATTGCTGGAGGAAGTCTATCTCTTTGTTGGAACAGGCAGACAAAAGGCCTCACTCCTGTACAGCTCTGTAACAACTCTATCCGGGCCAACTAGTGATAATGAGTGTGGGCAGACTCTGAAGACCAGGAGAATAAGGCCTCTTTGTACCCCAAGATATCTCTCTCCCCAATGCTCTGTTGTGACAAGAAGCCTTCATTTGTGCCACATTTTGGGGCAGGCCAAGTTCCCTGCAATTATCCTGTCTTTGTTAGACTATGTTCCAGTGTTGAAACAAACTGCTACAATTAATTCAAGATTCCTTCTGGCAGACAACAACTAGGGAGCTGAACCTAATGCAATGATTCATTATCGGCAAAGGTGCCTACCTGGGTTTTCGGAAGCTTGCTACAGTTAAGCATCTTTGCAAAATCAAAATGTTCCCTGTTATGTAGGGCTGGTGAAGCTCATCAGGTTTGGAAACTTTTGACCTCTCCTAGTTGGGCCTTGGGTGGATAGGTTTACAGGTTGAACACAGGGCCTGAGTACAGACCATGAGCTCAGAACAGAAGCTCACTGTGTAGTTGGAAGCCCCCTACACAGGGAGACAAACACACCTAGTTGTCTGGAGTGACAGAGCCCACCGCAACAAAGTTGTTAACAAAGAAGCAACTTTATTGAGAAGGTCCCTACACTGACTGGCCAGGTCCACAGCACAGGCTCAGGAGCTGATACTGCTACTCTGAGCAGCCCCCATTCTTTGCTTTTTAAAGGCAAAATCCATGAGGTTGAGTCTGGTCATGCACAGGTGACCAATGGGATCATGCCACACAAAAGGATTGCATGGTCATACCAGACCACACACAGGTGGCCAATAGGGAGAGTTTACTATAAGCATGTGTGAAAGGCAGGGTTTACCACCATAAGCCTGTGGTGTCCGGTAGTTGGAGCCAGATTACAACCTATCTGTTTTATAGGTCAGTCTTTAACTCAACAATCAATATGAGTTAGGTTGTTAAGGGGAGGGGGACCTAGAGGCATTCTTTCCATTCCAGGAACAGGACTGGTTGAGGCAAAGGTCTAGTTAACCTTGTTTAAAGTTTTTCTAAAATCCCTATAAACAAATGCAAAGCCTGGAAAGAAGCTGTACCAGCTCAAGTCTTCTCTCAGGGCCTACTTCCCAGTGCTTTACCCTTTGATGTCACAGTTCCACTTCTGGTATCTGTGGAGGGGGTGGGGGGTAATTTGTGTGCATATACCAGTCCTGGAGCTTGAACTCAGGACCTCAGCACTGTACCCGAGTTTCTCCTGTACAAGGATAGCACTCTACCACTTGAGCCACAGAGCCACTTCAGGCTTTTTTTCTAGTGATGTGCCACTGAGGATTCAAAGCCAGGGTTTCATACATGCAAAGCACTCTACCCCTAAGAACCATTCCCAGCACTGCACTTCAGGTTTCTTTCTTTCTTTTCTTGTAAGTTGGAGGAGTTGAAGTCTGGGCCTGGGTGCTGTCACTCAGCTCTTCAGCTCAAGTGGAGAGCTCTACCATTTGAGCTACAGAGCACATTCAGGTTTTCTGGTGGTTCATTGGAGATAACATCTCAAGGAATCTCCTGCTCAGGCTGGCTTTGGACCATGATCCTGAGCTCTCAGCCTGTTGAGTAAGTAGCTAGCATGACAGGCATGAGTCACCGGCACCCAGCTTCCACTTCAAGTTTTTAAGTGGTGAATAGGAGATGATAGTGTCGTGGGACCTTTTGTGTGTGGGATAGTTTTCAACCCAGATCCTCAGCTTCCTGAGCAGGCAGGATGATACAACTCAGTTAAAGACACCTAACCCATGACACTTTGCTGCGAGGGGGTCCTTGGCTTGGCGTGGTAGAGTGCTAGCCATGAGCATAAGAGGAAAATGAGAGTCTAGGCTCTGAGTTCAAGGTTCATGATGGAGAAAACTAAACCAAAACAATTGTCTGCAGGAGACAAGTCAATAGAGTTCAGTACATTCATAAATTTGGAACTGCCTTGGGAAATATCTGTGCCTCAAGTTTCTCATCTGCACAATCATCTTACTTGTGGAGCTCTAACAAGGACCAGATGAAAGAATACACCCCATGAAGGACTCAGCACATAGCACCCTGTGAAGGACTCAGCACAGAGCACCCTGTGAAGGACCTAGCACCCCAGGAAGGACTCTTCATATAGCTGTATCCCACAAGTTGTCATTAGAATTAGGATGCTTTTGTCAGTATCACCATTCCTTCAGAAACATGTCAGGAACCACACAAGTTCATATCTAATAGTTTAGATGGGTCGTTAGTCAGGGGTGGGGAGGTAAGTGAGTGAAGGGTCATCAGACTCAGGGGTTGCACTCATAAGTTGTGGGTACTATCCTAAGATCTTTTCCTCAAGGCTAGAGCTGTACCACTTTGAGCCACAGCTCAGAGTCTTACAGACTTCCTGCCAGGCTGAGTTTTCAACCCACCAGTGTCAGATCTCATCCCCTGAGCAGCTAGAGATGAGCCAGCAGCGTCTGGTTGGATGGAGTTGGTTTGCAGCTGTTAACCTCTGGCTGTCAGGATAGATGGTAGCCGTCATCTTCACATTCCCGGCTTGCTCTGTCATGAAGTATTTAAAGTCCTGGCCTTGTATATTTGCAGTTAGAACATTCTAACTTTTCTTTGGTGCTTGAGTAACAGCACCACTTCTGGATTTTTCTGTGCATCTGGTAGTGTGGAAACGAACCCAGGGCTTCATACATACTAGGCAAGCACTCTACCACTGAGCCCCAGGAGTGACAAGTGTAGAAATAGATATATACATAGCTTATATATATACATATATATATGTATAAAATAAGAAAGATATGTATATTATTAAATTACATATACTATATTACTACCAATTATCCATAATTAAATTATTCTTTCCTTTATTTCTCAATGTTGAAAATATAATAAAATATTAATTGAAAAATAGTCAATGTACTATGATTATTGTTTACAATTTTAAAATGTAATCATATTCTAGCTACTAATGTAATTGTTACTTTTACAACATTACATTCATATGGATGTATGTCCGAATGGGCTTCTTAGGATCTCCCGCCATTCCTGGGTGGCAGTCCCGGGATTTGAACCGTGGGCATACGTTCCTGGTTTTGGCTATGGTTTGCCTGATAGCCCACCAAACTTCAGCAGTGTAAGGTCACCTACTCTTTCCGGGCCCTTTCATTTAGACCCAGGATGGTTACAATGCAAAGGAAAAAACAAAGTAAAACCGCCTTCTGGAACTTCCCAATTTTAGCCTTATTCTTCTTTTTCCCCTCTCTGTCTTTCTTTTTTTTTCTTTTTTGTTGGTTGTGGGGCCAGAAATGTGGGTCTGGACACTGTTCCTCAACTATTTACTCAAGACTAGTGTTCTACCACTTGAGCCATAGCACCACTTACCGCTTTTTTCTGCTTATGTGGTGCTGAGGAATCAAGCCCAGGGCCTTATACATTCAAGGCAAGCACTCTACTACTGAGCCACCTTCCCTGCCATTCTACATTTTTTTTATCAGTCCCGAGATTTGAATTCGGGTCCTAGGATCTCAGGATGGGTTGTGGGTCCATTGGCTGCACCCCAGCCTAGGATGATCGAACCTGAGGCAGAATTGCCACAAGCTGAGTTCAAGCCCGGGGCCTGGACAAAGTAAATTAAGGCTGTGACTTGGAATTGCTCCATTTTTCTGGCAGGCCTGGGATTTGAACTCAGGGTCTGGGTAACTCTGTGACACTGCGGGGGAGGGGAAGCTCACTGTTGTTGAAGACAAGAATTTCAGACCAGTTTCCAGGCCTTTATTTAAGCGCCAGCAATGGAAAAGATAATATTCATTTATGTGATCTTTTTACATACATGGGCTTCCTCCATATGATATTTATTACCCTTATTTATTCATTATTTATTTTATTTAGTATTATTACATATATAACATTTATTTCATTTATTACATCTTATCACATGGATATTTTTGCATATGGATTATACTTCATACTGAGACCCAGGATTTTTACAGAGAAGGAAAAAAAATTGTGTCAAAGTAGGCAGGATAACAGATATCAGCCACAGAGGCCTAGACTGTACCACTTTTGTAAGGGTGTCCTTGGGTCCCCTCAGTAGGGTGCTAACCATGAGCCCAACAGGGCAGGGTCACTGGTTAGGCCCTGAGTTCAAGGTTCATGACCAAGAAAAATAAACCAAAACAATTCTCTGCAAGAGAAAACTCATTAGAGTTCAGTACATACATCATTTAGGCCCTGACATGGGGACATATCTGAGCCTCTAGGTTCTCATCTGCACAATAATCTGTGGAGCTTTTACAAGGACCAGATACAAGAATGCACTCAGTACACCATTCCTCATATAAGACACATGACATAGCTGTATCACACATGCTGTCATTAGAATTAGGGTGCTTTCATCAGTGTCACCAAACTACACAAAGTTCACATCTAATGATTTAGAGGGGTGGGTTTTTTGTGGGGGGGGTGGTGAGTCAGCCACCGGGTTTCCACTGAAAGTTTGGGGGTACTGTCCTAAGATCTTTTGCTCAAGGCTAGAGCTCTACCACTTTGAGCCACAGCTCAGAGTTTTGCAGACTTCCTGTCAGGGCTGGATTTTAAAACTACCAGTGTCTGATCTCAGCCCCCAGTATCTTGGATGACAGGGCTGAGCGAGCCAGAAGGATCTGGTTCTGTGTAGCTGGGTTACAAGCAATTTACTTCTGCCTAGTCAGGTTAGATTGCAGCTCTCAGCACCAGACTCCTAGCTTGCTCTATGATGATGTATTTGCAGTCCTATCCTTAAATCTTTGCAGTCAGAACATTCTATCATTTTGTTTTGGTGCCAGTTCTGCATCTTGAGTAAGTGTCTAGACACGGTCCCTAAACTTTTGTGCTCAAAGCTGGTACTGGACTGCTTGAGCAACAGCATGACTTCTGGATTTTTCTGTGCAACTGGTACTGAGGAATAGAACCCAGGGCTTTGGACATACTCAGTGAGCATTCTATCACTGAGCACCAGGAGTGTCAAGTGAATAAACAGATAAATGTGTAGATTGGTAGATAGAGATAGATAGATAGATAGATAGATAGATAGATAGATAGATAGATAGATAGATAGATAGAGATAGATAGATAGATAGATAGATAGATAGATAGATAGATAGAGATAGATAAATAGATAGATAGATGTATATATATAAAACAAATGAGATATCTGTATATTATGAAACTGCATATATGATAATACTACTAATTTTTGGCAATTAAATTATTCCTTCCTTTTTTAAGTATCATGATTGAATATATAATAAAGTATTAATTAAAAATTAGTCAATTTAGAATAATTGTTGTGTATAATTTTAGGATATAATCATACACTAACTACTAATTTAAATGATACTTTTTTAACATTCCATTTGTACGTATGTATATCAGCATGCGTTTCTTAGAACCTCCCACCATTCATTAGTGGCAGTTCTAAGATTCGACCTCCAGGCATAAGTTGCTGGTTTCTGCTATAGATTCCCTAATAGCCCACCAAACATTAGCAATGCAATGTCATGTACACATTCTGGGGCTTGTCATTTAGACCCAGGATGGTTACAATACAAAGGAAAAAAAAAGTAAAACCACCTTCTTGAACTTCTCAGTTTTATCCTTCTCCTTTTTATTTATTAATTTTTTTTTGCCAGCTCTGAAATTTGAAGTAGGGTGGTAGGATCCAATGATCAGCTGTGGCAGAGATGCGAAGACCTGTGTTCAAGCCCTGTGCTATGCCAAAAAAAAGTAATAATAACAATAAGACCCTGGCTAGGAAATTGCACCATTTTCTAGCAGGCCGGGATTTGAACTCAGGGTCTGGGTAACTCTGTGACACTGTGTGTGAAGGGGAAATCTCACCGTCCTTGAAGACAAGAAATTCATGGGGCTGGGAAGGTGTCTCAGTCATAGAGTGCTTGCCTTGCATGCATGAGGCCCTGGGTTCAATTCCTCAGCACCACATAGGCAGAAAAAGCTAGAAGTGGCTCAAGTGGTAGAGCTTTGAAATGAAGAGCTGGGGGACAGTGCCCAGGCCCAGAGTTCAGGCACCTTGATTGGCAAAAAAAAAAAAAAAGAAAGAAAGAAAGAAAAAAAAAAAAAGAAATTCAGACCAGTTCCCAGGGCCTGAATTGAAGCCCCAGCACTGGAAAAAATAATATTCATGTATATAAGATCTATTTACTTATATGGGTTCTACTGCATATGACATTTATTACCCTTATTTATTTATTATTATTACACATATAACATTTCCTTTATTATATCTATCACATAGGATATATTTGTATATGGATTATACATTGTATTGAGACCCAGGACTTTCACAGAGAAGGAAAAAAATGTGTCAAATTGGCTTCTTACTCCACAAATAAATTTTTGGCGATGCTGGGATTTCAACTCACCTACAATGCCCAATCCATAAATGGGGTCAGTTTTAGCACACCAGCCTCTGGCAAATTGAGCATCCAGGAAATTTTGAGGACCTGTAATCAAGCCACCATATTATATATATATAATATATATATATACACACATATACAAAGAGAGAATGTGAGGATATTATTAAATTATATATATGATCTTACCTATTACTAGTTACTAAATTATTACTCCATTTAATGAAGTATCATGGTTGAATATTTATGAAAGCATTAATTACAAATTAGTCAATTTCCTTAATCAGACCATGGTGCTAGAATGAAGATATAAATCCAATAATTTTTTTGTGGCATTCTAAAATAGAATCATGAATTAACTGCAAATTTAATTATTACTTTTATTACATTCCATTAGCATTCACATGAACAGGAATGAGTTCATCAGGATCTCCCTCCATTTGTGGGTGGTAGTCATAGCATTCGAATTCCAGGCCTGGGTAGATTACTTTGAATGCAAACCATTGGAATGACACCTTGAATATTTCAGATGGTCACGATTTAAAAAAAGAACAAGAAGAAAAGAAAGCCAGGTGTCAGTGGCTCCTGCCTATAACCCTAACTCCTCCTGAGGCTGAGATGTACAGAATGCCAATTTGAATTCATCTGGGGCAGGAAAGTCCACAACACTCTTCACTGTAAGAGATCACAGGGGGAAAAAAACCATGAGTGGGGCTGTGGCTCAAGGGCAGAGTGCTATCCTTGAGCAAAAGGAGCTCAGGGACAGGGCCTATTCTCATAGTACAACCATGGACCTGCCTCACCCTCCCCCCCCCCAAAGGAAGCAATACCTCCATGTCTCTGTGTATGGATGGATGATGTATGGATGATGGGCTTTCAGCAGGTTTCCCCTGTCCATCCTCCCAACTTGTGCAAGGCCTCAGAGAGTCCTAAGTCTGAGCCAGCACGTTGAACAAAGCATCCTTCTCTGCCATTTAATAACTGAAGCCCAGCGGGCTTTGCCAGGGCTGTGCAATGGGTGCCTTATGTTCTGGCTGAGATGTCCTATCAGGACACCTAGGCTGTAGGAGTTGTCAAAGGTTCTGGCTCCATATTCTCTATCCCTCTGAAGGATATTTGAGCCTACTCCTCTGGGGCCTGGTGGCTATCCCTCATTCACCATTCCTCATTGCTGAGTCACAGGCTGGTCCCAAATCTTGGCAAAGATATGAAATAGCCAGCTATTTCTGCACCCAAAGGGGCAAGCCAATAAATTCCACCCTCATAGTTCCTGTCAGAAGTGAGCCTTGGGCTGTGAATGTGGCTTAGTGGAAGAGTGCTTATCTAGCACGCACAAAGCCCTCAGTATCACAGAAATAGAAAAAGCCAAAAGTGGCACTGTGGCTTAAGTGATAAGGGTGCTAGCCTTGACCAAAAGAAACTCAGGATCATGCCCAGACTCTGAGTTCAAGCCCCAAGTCTGGCAAAACCTGATCCTGGTGAGACATATTCTTCTGGTACTCATAGGAGGGCCAAGGTTAGAGGTAAGAAGTAGGGTAGCGGACAGTTGCTGGTGGCTCACAGCTGTAATCTTAGCTACTCAGGAGGCTGAGATCTGAGGATCACAATTGCAAGCATGAAAGTCTTTATGAGACACTTTTCTCCAATCAAACACCCAAAAAGTCAAAAGTAGAGCTGTGGTTCAAGGAATAGAGTGCTAGCCTTGACCACAAAACCTCAGGGATAGCATCCAGGCCATGAATTCAATCCTCAGGACTGGCACAAACACACACACACACACACACACACACACACACACACACACACACACACACACACACACACACACACACACACACACACACACACCAAGCTAGAGCATTTGCCAGTCAGCCTGCACAAGTTCCATCTCTAGCAACTCAATATTAAAAAAAAAAAGAGGGAAAAGGGAAGGAAAGACTTGCTCCGGGAGGTGAAATAACCATTGCCAAAATTCCACAGGCATTCTAAGATGTGGAACAAGATACAGAGCCTCAGGCAGAAGGTACAACATGCACAAAGTTTCCTGAGGTGTGATGTAGAATAGGTGGTGTGGGTGGAATGAAGGTTCTGTGGCTTAAGTCTGGCAGGACATTCAAAGCTGGGTCAAGGTTTGTACTTGAACCACAGGAAGGGCAGATGGAGGAGGTCCCAGTATGGGGCCCAAGGGGAAGATTACCTTGGCTTTTCACCATGGATCCTAGCCATTTCCTGTGGCTGGAAGCCTATTTTTCACAGTTCCTGACCCTCAGACCTCCTTTACATGGAGGAGTCATGGCAAATGCAGGGAAGAACACTTGTTTAAGAAAAGCTTCTAGCCCAAAGCCAGTGGTGATTCAACCCCTGCAAATCCTAGCTACTCAAAAGACTGAGATCAGAAGTTGTGGGTCAAAGCCAGCTCAGGGGAGGAAAGTTAGTGAGACTCTTCTTGCGGATGAACTACCAAAATCAGAAAAGGAACTGTGGCTCAAGTGGTAGCGTGTCAGGCTTGAGGCAAAAATTAAAGAGACTAGAGTCCAGAATCTAAGTTCAAGCCCCAGTACTGGCACATAAAAAATAAAGAAAAGCTTTCAGGAGTTGTTAGTCCACTGTGGTGAAAGTCCAAATCAGTTGGGTGCTGTTGGCTCATGCCTATCCTCCTAGCTCCTCAGGAGGCTGAGATCTGAGGATCATGGTTCAAAGCCAGCCCAGGCAGGAAAGTCCGGGAGACTCTGATCTCCAATGAACCACAGGAAAACTGAAAGTGTTACTGTGGTTCAAGTGGTAAGCTGAAGAGCTGAAGGGACAGTGCCCAGTCCCAGAGTTCAAGCCCCATGACCAACACCTGGCCTGCTTGAACCTCACTCTGTGGCTCTAGGCAGAGAAATTTCCAGTGGGCCTCTAAGGGTCTCCCAAGATGTAGGTGTCCTACAAGTCTTGAAAGCAGCCTCTTTGGGAGCCTTTGCCTACAGAGCAGGCCAAAGTATCAGAGAAGGGTCTAGCCTTGGGGCACGGAGATCATTGGTCAGGTCATCAGAATGGCATCTGTCATGGGTGCACTGTGGATCTGAGCTGTGAATCAATATTTCAGACCAGGTTTCTGGGCCAGGAGAGGCAAGAGCTGCAAGATGGCATGGGGGGAAAATTTGTCAGGCACACTTTGGGTGGGTGTTGAGTTGGGCTCATGAAACACTTGTAGGCTCAGGAATCCACAGCTGGCTGGCTGCTGCTTGTAGCAGTGGCTATCCCAGGAGTTCCAGGGCTCAGAGCCCTGCTTTCCTCACCAATGTTCTGCGGCAGATGAAGGTCTGCAATCATGCACCGAATATAAACGATCATCCATCGTGTTCTTCCCTTGATCCTGTACCCTAGACATGGATGGAGGTGCAGGTTCCATGCACCAGACCCCTCAGCCCAAGAAAGAGTTGGGGAGAAATAACTGATGTGTCAAGAGTTTACTATGACTGTGCCTCTGAACTGCCCCCAGTTATAGCTCAGCTCATCATTACTACCTTCCTCTGTGTGTGTGTGTGTGTGTGTGTGTGTGTGTGTGTGCATGGGCACATCTTGGTACTAGGGCTTGAACTCAGGATCCAGGCTCTGACCCTCACTTTTCATTCAAGGCTAGCAACTCTACCACTTGAGCCACAGCTTTTCTTCCAGCTTTCAGGTGGTTATTGGGAAAGGAGAGTCTCACACACTTTAGAAAAATGAGCTGGTGATAAGAAATGTACTCATTATCTTGCCCATGTAATTGTAACTCCTCTGTACAGTATTTTCACACACACACAAAAATAGATCCTACTGATACTAAAAATAAAGAAAGAAAGAAAGAAAGAAAGAAAGAATGAAAGAAAGAAAGAAAGAAAGAAAGAAAGAAAGAAAGAAAGAAAGAAAGAAAGAAAGAAAGAAAGAAAGAAAGAAAGAAAGAAAGAAAGAAAGAAAGAAAGAAAGAAAGAAAGAAAGAAAGAAAGAAAGAAAGAAAAATGAGCTGGGCTGCCTCTGAATGCCAATCCTTAGATCTCAGCCTCCTGAGGAGCTAGGAATATGAGAGCATAAGCTATTAACATCTGACCACACTTTCCTTCTTGGCTAAGACAGTGTACTTCTCTCCCAGCCTAACACCCAGCTACAGCTAACCTTCCTCCCCGTCCCACTATTCCTCCAGGCTTCAGAGGAAACGTACCCTCATCTGAGGACATAGAAATTGGATGCTTGACAGGTTTGAGCTTTATGTTCTCCACACAGTCAAGGGCTGCTGGGAGCTGATGTGGAGATCAGAGATCTAGGCCAGGGCAAGTACACACCTGTTAGAACAGAAGAAAGTATGAAGAGACAGCCTTGCAGCTGGATGCCAGTGGCTCATGCCTATAATCCTAGCTACTCAAGGCTGACACATGAGGATCAATCAAGATTCAAAGCTAGCCTGGGTGGGCAGACTCTTATCTCCAATGAATCACCAAAAAGCTGGGAAGCAGAGCTACTGGAGTACAAGTGGTAGAGCACCAACCTTGTGCAAACAAGCTAAAGGACACCACCTAGGCTCTGAGTTCAAGCCCTGGTAAACACACACACACACACACACACACACACACACACACACACACACACACACACACTCACACACACACACTTCCTTAACAGGTGCCAGTGGGTCATACCAGCAATCCTAGTTACTTAAGAAGCTGAGCTCTTAAGATGGCAGCTTGAAGCCAGCCCAGGCAGGAAAGTTTGTGAGACTCTTGTCTCCACTAAACCACTAAAAAAAAAATGAAATGTGAGCTGTGATTCAAGGGGTAGAGTGTTAGATTTGAGCAAAGGAAGCTCGGTGCCTAGGGCCTGAGTTCCAGCTCTAAAAGTTTTGTTTTTTTAAAGACATCTTTTGACCCCCCCCTCTCTCAGGCCATAAATCCAGATATTGGTCATCCTAGATCTCACTTCCACTCCTGCTACTTCCACAGCACCACCACAAGTGACCTGTTTCTGGCCAGCTCTGGGTTAAGAAGTGACGTGCACAATGGGTGCATACCCAGGTCAAGACTAATGCCCCAGAACATTGAGGTATTGGCCACAACAGTGTCTCCTCCCCCAATTCCCTGGCCCTGGAATCTAAAGTCTGTGCCTCTGTATTCTGGGCATCCAGAATTCTCTAGAAGGATTGGAGAGAGCTGCGGCTGGAAGATAGACTTGGCTGCGATAAAGTACATTGACATTTCCTAGACACTAACAGATACTTCCAACCCACCTTGGCATCACCTCCAATGCAGCCCGGAATCCTCCTTGGTTGGGCGGCCTTCAGTCCACTATCAAGCTGGAGTTGGCCAGAGCCACCGGCAACCCCCTTCCCCCACTCCAAAGACAGCCTGCTGAGAGGGACATGCAGCCAGAAGTCTAGCTGAGGAAAAGGGCAGGACATCCTATGTCTGAGTTCCCCACCCAGAGACAGGCAAGACTTTATTACAGCTGCCCAGGCTGACCCAGAATCCCCTGCAGGCAACCAAAGATTTGGACAGCTGGACTTGGGCTCCAAAGAAAAGCTTGAACTCAGGTCTCTGGCAATTTAAGACTCAGTGTAGACCCTGATAGGAGGATAAAGACAAGGTCAGTGTGGAGGATGGGCACCATCCGAGGTCAGAAAGAGGCAGACAGGCACCCAGGAAGGGGACAGAAAAAGATGAGGGAAACACACACACACACACACACACACACACACACACACACACACACACATATGGCACTGGTGTCTCACACCTGTCATCCTAGCTACTCCTAGCTACTGGCTGAGGTCAAAGCCAGCCAGCAGAGAAATGTCTGTGAGGCTCCTATCTCCAATGAACCACAAAATAGCCAGAAATGGAGCTGCAGCTCAAGTGTTAGAGCACTACCTTTGAGCACAGAAGCATAGGAACTTCACCTAGACCTGAGTTCAAGGCCCAGGTCTTCTACATCCAAACACACAGACACAGACACACACAGACACACACACGAACATACAGACACATACACTTGTAGCCCAAAGCCTCAGCAGTCCCTGAGCACCCTGAATATTCCACCCCAGAGATGGTGGTACTACCATCATCACACCAAATGTAGACAAAACAACTCAGAGCCTCTCACATGTCTGGAATGGTTCACAACACATCATGGCATTTCTACTGTACACAGTAATGGAGAAAATTGAGCTACCTTTTGTTTGGTTGTAGGTTATGGGGTTTGAACTTTGGGCCAGCCAGCAGGCCCTCAGCCCTTCAGATGAAAGTGTGCACTCTACTACTGGAGCCACAGCAACACATCCAATTTTCTGGTGGTTCATTGGAGATAAAGTCTCACTGATTTTCCTGCCCAAGCTGCCTTTGAACCGTGATCCTTAGATATCAGCCTCCTGAGTAGCTAGGATAACAGTTGTGAGCCACTGGCAGTGCCCGGCTACACCCAACTTCGTTTTTTTTTTTCTTCATCTCTTTTCTTTCTTTCTTTTTTTATTGTGAAAATACTGTACACAGGGGTTACAATTACATGGGCAAGATAAGGAGTACATATCTTATCAAGCATTGTAGCCTCCTCCTTTGTTTCTGCTTCCTATCCCTTCCCAGCTTCTCCCTACCCCCAACCAACCTTCCCTCCCCACCAAAGTTGTAATTTTCTTTTTCGATATGACAACTTGTACTTCTCATTGATGCAAGAGTCAGCCTGTTTCCTTACTTAAAGGACTTCTTTTTCCCCTTCCCCTCCACAAATTATACCATAATTAAATACAGTGAAAGCAGGGATTGTACTGTGGGGGAGGGACATACAAAGCAACAAAGAAATAATCTTATAAATGCATTAGAAACAAATGCATGAAAGAAAAAAAGCATTTAAATATAAACCTTAGGGTTCATTTTCCTAACATCAACTTACCTAACCTTTTCTGCTTGACTCGTATATATAATAAATATTGCAAATAAGGGAAACCATGGGACCTAAGTTTCTTTGGGCTTGGCTTACTTCACTTAATATAATTTTTTCCAAGTCTTTCCGTTTCCTAACAAATGGGGCAATGTCATTCTTTCTGATGGAGGCATAGAATTCCATGGTGTATATATATACCACATTTTCTTGATCCATTCATCTACTGAGGGGCATCTGGGTTGGTTTCATATCTTAGCTATGGTAAATAATGCTGCAATAAACATAGTTGTGCTGGTAGCTTTAGTGTGGTCTTGTTTGTAAACATTTGGGTAAATGTCCAAAAGTGGGATTGGTGGGTCATAGGGGCACTCTATGTGGAGTCTTTTGAAGAACCTCCATACTACTTTCCAAAGTGGTTGAACAAGTTTACACTCCCACCAACAATGAAGTAAGGTTCCCTTCTGTCCACATCCCCTCCAGCATCTGTTGTTATTAGAGTTCTTGATTTTTGCCATTCTAACTGGGGTGAGGTAGTATCTTAATGTTGTTTTGATTTGCAACCTACTACTTCAACATCTCTTGCAAGCAAGGAAGAGGTATCTTTCCTTCTTGTTTGATTTTTTGTTTTTTGTTTTGGTTGAGGGGCTTGAACTCAGGGCTTAAGTACTGTCCCTGATGTCTAATTTTCCTCAAGGCCAGTGCTCTACCATTTGAGCCACAGTGCCACTTCCAGTTAGAGATTGGAGATGAGGCTCTGGAGGGACTTTCCTGCCTAGCTGGGAAATGATGTACCCTGGATCTCAGCCTCCCAAATGGCCAGGATGACACGTGTGAGAGGACAGGTGTTAGTCACCGGCTCATGGCTTAAGGTGTCTGAAGGACTAGACACCTTAAGCCAAAAATGGCAAAAACTCCCATGCTCTTGGATTGAAAATATTAACATTTTGAAAATGGCAATACTTCCCAAGGCTATCTACAAATTCAATGTGATACCTATCAAAATTCCAACCTCATTCTTCAAGGAAATAGAAGAGGCAATCCAAAAATTCATATGGAACAATAAAAGACCTTGAATAGAAAATACGCTCCTCATCGGAAAGAACGCTGCTGGAGGAATATCAATACCAAATTTCAAACTCTACTATAAAGCCATAGTAATCAAAACAGCTTGGTACTGGCACAAGAACAGACCTCAGGACCAATGGAATAGAATTGAAACCCCAGAAATGAACCTAAAGACCTATAGCCATCTAATCTTTGATAAGGGAGCTAAAAAAATAGAATGGAAGAAAGACGTCCTCTTCAGTAAATAGTGCTGGCAAAATTGGTTATTACCTTGTAGAAAACTAACACTAGATCCCTACATAACACCCTGCACCAGAATCAACTCCAAATGGATCAAAGACTTCGGAGTCAAAGCAGACAATCTGAAAACATTACAGGATGGAATAGGAGAAACCCTAGGTCTCCTTGGTGCAGGCCAAAATGTTCTTAATAGAGACCCAGAAACACAACAAATCAAAGAAAGGTTGGAGAAATGGGATTGCATGAAGTAGCAGAGCTTCTGCATGGCAAAGAACATAGCTCGCAAGATCAATAGAAAGCCTACGGATTGGGAGAAGATCTTCACTATCCATACAATGGACAAGGGTCTCATATCTAAAATATACTTGGAACTCAAAAAATTAGATCCCCCACCAACAAATCCTCAAAGAAACAACTGCCCAATAAATAAGTGGGTTAAAGACTTAAAGAGAAACTTCTCTAAAGAAGAAAAGTATGGCCAATAGACACATGAAGAAATGCTCAACCTCCCTAGCCATAAAAGGAGTACATTTCTTATCAAGCATTGTAGCCTCCTCTGCAGCCACCTTCTTATACCAAGGGAAAATCCAACTCATCAAGACACAAACCCAATGTAACCCTACACTTCAGACTTTGTCACCAGCATCCAAAACCATTCTTCCATGGATGGAGAGCATATAATTGACACTACCATTCCAACCCAGGTCCCATTCACCCACTCCCTGCATGCCATAGCCATAACCTCTGGAGTTCTTGGTAAGGCACCACCCACCCTGCTTTGGCTTCACACTGGGGTAAAGCTGGGGACTTATTAGAAATGTCTGTACTGTGAGGTCAGCACCTGGTCTCACAACCACAGAAACCCTGCTACTTCACCATCTCTTGCAAGCAAGGAAGGGGTGTCTTTCTTTATTGTTTGGTTTTTTGTTTTTTTTTTTTTGTTTTTTTTTTTTTTTTTGGTTGAGGGGCTTGAACTCAGGGCTTGGGTACTGTCCCTGATGTCTAATTTTCCTCAAGGCCAGTGCTCTACCAACTTCAGCCACAGTGCCACTTCCGGTTGGAGTTTGGAGATGAGGCTATGGAGGGACTTTCCTGCCTGGGCTGGGAAATGAGATCCTCTGGATCTCAGCCTCCTGAGTGGCCAGGATGACAGGTGTGGGATGACAGGCATGAGCCACCAGCTCATGGCTTAAGGTGTCTAGTCCTTCAGAATTTCCACCTAGTCCTCCTCTAGAAGCTACCACCTAGACACCCCTCTACCTCGCTCAAGGACAGCCAAGGGAGTCTCGGAATCTGGGTGGGGCCATGGGGATTAAAGGGCCCCCTCCACATCACTAGCCCTCTCTAAGCTCCCATCTGCCTCCTCCAGATTGCCTGGTCTTCCAGGGCAGATCAGACCCACTAGGAGTTCTGGCGCCTGACCTATGTCCCCCTGCCCCACCCAACCAATACCTGAGGACCACTGGTGCCAGCTGCTCCATGTCCCAGTGGAAGACGTTGGGAGGGTTGCTGATAACGGGGCCCAGGGGTGCCCAGGGCAGGAGGAGTATCCAGCTCCCCTCTGTCAAAGGAGACACAAAGCATGGATGGATCTACTGAGAGCTTCAGGGCATAGCCAACCACCTGTCACCAAGGTCCTGGGAGAACTGTTTTATGGTGACAGCCCTGGGGCCTGACATTGGGGCCCTAGTGCTGTCCCCGACTTTCTTTGTCTCTAGGGGAACACTCTTTCACCTGAGCCACGGTGCCACTTCCACCTTTTTCTGTGTATGCAGGACCTAGGAATCCAACCCGTGCTTTCTTTCATGCTAGGTGAGCCCTCTACCTCTAAGACACAATCTCAGCCCTGGATAGCTGTTCTTCTATGACCCCTCAGACCTGTATAGGGACAGTCGCACACATCTATACCAAGTCACACATCTATACCGAGTCTTGCACCAGCAGCCCTGGCTGGAAATGAACACGCTCTGCTGTGTTGTCCATCATATTCAGCACCTTTGTTCTCTGTGCTTCCTGTCAGATCCTCCTTGTTAAGCAAGACCCCCTTTTCAAGTGCTGCCTCCAAAAAGACCATTCCGATCACCTTGGCAGAGCTGGAGCCTCTCCACTCTGCAGGCTTCCGGCCTTTTCAGGCTCTGCCTTCCAGCCAGTGTGGGTTGACAGTGCATAAAGGGGAAGGCCTGGATTCCACCACCAGATTTCTGAAGGCCCTGATACACCTCCCAGGGACAGGTGTTGTATCACACCCCATGAGAGGGGGCTTGAGGCCCTGGCAATGTTTGGGCAACAAGATGGGGCCATTTCTTTGTGTGGGCTTGAACTGAGGATCTGGGAGTTGCTCTCTGAGTTTTATTGTTCAAGGCTGGTGCTCTACCACTTGAGCCACAACTCCACCTCTAGCTTTTTGGTGGTTCCATGGAGAGTAGAGTTTCATGGGCTTTCCAGCTTATGGCTGGCTTCAAACTGTGATCCTCAGATCTCAGCATCTGGAGTAGCCAGGATGACAGGCATGAGCCTGAGCACCAGGTGATGGGCACCAAAGGCTTTTTTTTTTTTTTTGCTCCTGTTTATCTCCTGTCATCTAGCAAGCCCAAGTTTAAATAATCAGTTACAGGGGATCAAAATTCTCTCTTAGGTCAGTTAATCCAAGGAGATAAAGTGTCTTTGGAAAAGGCTAGTCTGAGTTGGCTTAGGGGTATTTGTGTTTTTGTGTGTATGGGTGTGTGTGTGTGTGTGAGTGTGTGTGTGTGTGTGTGTGTGTGTGTGTGTGTGTGTGTGTGTGTGTGTGTGTGTGTGTGTATAAGCGTCCAGGATACCTACCCTCATCTCTGTGGTGCCTCATCCTCCCAGCAGGGAGTGCATCCAGAATCCTGACCCCAAAGAAGGTGGTTGGGGGAGGGTAGCTAAGGTCACATCCAGGGGGATGATCTGAATTCTGTCCTGCAACCTAAGCCTGGACAGATAAAGGAGAGGAGAGTTTTAGGGGCACATCAAGGGAAGCCCCTTACCTTTGGCTACAAGTACAGCAGAAAAATGTATCCATCTTTCTTGGTAGTCAGATAAAAGGTGTACACTGTTCATTTATTTTATGATTATGTTAGTCTTAGGACTTGGATTCAGGGTCTGGGTGTTATCCCTTAGCTTCTTTTGTTCAAGGCTGAGGCTCTACCACTTGAGCCACAGCACATCTGGCTTGTGTGTGGGTTTGGGGAGGGATGTAGTTTATGGAAGATAAGAATCTCCTGGACTTTCCTGCCCGGCCTGGCTCTGAGTCATGACCATCATACCTCAGCCTCCTGAACAGCAAGGATGATGGATGGGAGCCATGAGCCTCTGATCACCACCATCCATTTATAATCCCTTAGGCCAGGGCTGGGCCACCCACACTACACCTCCTTGTTGGGAGTACGAAGCAGACATGAATGGGTTTGATACTTCAACAGCCTACCTATCTTTGAGCATTGTTCTGGGTCAGTCTGATGCGGCTTCCTCCTTATCCATAGCAATGACTTGGCTCTGTCACAAGAACAAATGTCCTCCAGGAGGTGTCAGGTCTGGGGTCTTTCCTCTGCACCCCAACCCCCTAACCAAAACTACACTCGCCAGCAAAGGGTAGTAGACACGCAGTGTTTTTATTGTCTTATAGCCAGGCCCTGACCAGATAGGTGGGGGTATGGGTCAGAGTCCCGGGATCATGCTGGGCAGGGGGACAAGGCAACATCTCCTCATCAACTTTCCTTCAACGGTGTAGCAGAGGGATGTGAGGAAGGACTCAAGGGATGGACAATGAATAGTCATCACAGTCTAGCTGGGGCACAGAGGGGCTTACCTCATGAAGCTAGTTCAATAGGCTGAGCGAAACAGCTCCTGACCCTCAGCCCACCTCCAGAATGAGAGGGCAACCTTGGGTTCCAGCCACATGGGGATGCTGGGCCACCTCTTCCAGCACCTATTTAACCAGTTCCTGAAAGAGAAAGAGAGATGGATAGAGAGAGAGGGAAAGAGGGGGGAGAGAAAAAGAGAGGGAGAGAGGAGAGGGGGGAGGAGGGGATGAGAGAGAGAGAGAGAGAAAAAGAGGAAGAGAGGGCCAGAATTACACTTAAGCCAGGTGCTGTTGGCTCAGACCTATAATTGTAACTACACAGGAGGCTGAGATATGAAGATCATGGTTCACAGCTAGCCCAGACCGGAATGTCTGTGAGACTCTTATATTCAAAGAACCAACAGAAAGCCGGAAGTGATGCTGTGACTCATGTGGTAGAGCGCTAGCCTTGATCTAAGGAGCTCAGGCACAGCATCCAGGCCTCAAATTCAAGCCTCAAAAATGAAAAAGTGGAAGTCCCACCACAAGAAGTGGACTGAATAACATTCACTGTCCTAGGAAGTATGGCAGAGTAGTCAGGCTGAGCTTCCTGTCAGCTGGACGTCATGAGTAGGTCACCAGGCTTCGCAATGCCTCATTTTCCCCAGCTGCAAGACTGAATACAGTGAAGGATCCCCTTCCTCATGGGGATAGGTTAATGATGAAAGACAGCCATATTTTGTTTCATAATCCTACACCTGTTGCATGATAATAACAGACCCCATCTGAGCCCTTTCTGGATAACTTCCTGTCATATTCTCACAGAATTTTTGAGAACCATATCAGACATCCGCTCCCTCTGTGCTTGGCCCAGCTCTAGGGAGCCCTCTGTATTAATCCCTTGTTTCCTCACAACTGTCACGTGAGGAAACTGAGGTCCGATGATCGACATCCAACCCAGAGCTTCACCTGTGGTCAAGAATCGGCTGCCATGGACTAAGAGATTTTGACAATCCCTCTAAAACGATAACTGAGTGGGGTGCTAAATATTGACAACCCCCCCCCCCACACACACACACAAACACACCTCCACCGTCCTTTGCAGGGGAAGATGTTTTACTTTCTTTCTTTTTGTTGGTTGTGGGGTTTGAACTCTGGGCCTGGGTGCTATCCCTGAGCTCTTCAGCTCAAGTCCAGCACTGTACTACTTGTGCCACAGCACCACTTCCAGTTTTCTGGTCCTTTATTGGAGAGAAGAGTCTGAGAGTCTTTCCTGCCCAAGCTGGCTTTGAACCATGATCCTAAGATCTCAGCTCCTGAGTACTTAGGATGATAGCCATGAGCCATTGGCAACCAGCCAAAGATGCTTTTCCATGCCTGTCATCCTATCCCCTCAGGAGACTGAGATCTGAGGACTGCAGTTGGATGCACCCTTGGTAGCAAAGTCATTGAGAACTCTTATCTCCAATTAAACACCCAAAAACTTTGCAAGTGGAGCTGTGGCTCAAATGGTAGAGTGCTAGTTTTGAGCATGAAACAAGGGATGGTACCCAGGCCCTAGTTTTAAGCTTTTTCTAGCATAGACCCACCCAAGAAAAGGAAGCAGGTGAGCACAGGGGAGCTCAAAGGGCACACATAATACTCAACACTCACAGACTAGATCCCATCCTGCTCTGAGTCTCTCGATTCTATGTCCTAGGTCATGGCAGTCTTAGATGGGACTCACCATGCACCAAGTCAGGATGTTCAAGTACATTCTCATACTGAGGATCCCATGACCTCATCAAGGACTCAAGATCTCTCACTGTCCTGCCTTGACACTGGGCAGTCAGGTGAGGTCTAGTTATCCAACCACAGGATATGGGAATGAAGTGATTTCTCAGCCAAGGGATGCAGACTGGAGGCTCTAGGTCCCTCTCTCTCAGGGAGGAGAAAAGGGCCCATCCATCCCAGGAATGTTCCTGGGTTGTGAGTATCCTCAAAGAAACAACCCTGCTCCGAGCCCACTGCCTCTGGTTTTCCCACTAGCCTCGACCTTCAGTCCGCCCTCTCTGAATCCCAATCTGCCATCTAGACTAAAGGCTGAGCCAGCAAAGAGACCCACCTCTACTTCTGAGGATGGCAGTAATGGGGCCCTAGAGTCCCCTAGAGGAACTCTGGGGGCAGCACAGGTCTGACTCTCACCCTCATTCCCTGGGTGTCCTGTTCTAGTAGCACGCTTACCTCTGTCTCTAGTCAAGGAATGATCACTGGGGGTGTCATCTTCAGATTGAGCCAGCAAAAGTCCCAGTCCCCAAGGATGTACTGCACAGGCATCCTGCAGCAGATGACATCCAGTTCGTCAATGGTGAACCCAGAGTACCAGGAGTATTAATAGGCATGTGGCTGGGTTGAAGGCTCTATCACTGATGGTCTAGGTTGCCAGATGAGGTCATGGCTCCCATGGCCTGACACACTTGATCTGAGATTGTCCTCTCTCTTCATCTTCCTGCTTATCCTTTACCACAACCCTCTTGACACTCCCTCACCCTATACTTCCCTAGCCCTTGGACAGTTTCTTCTTATCTGACCAGAAAATAAACTCCTTGAGCCAGGGTAGACTGAAATTCTGTGACCCACCCTGAGCTCTAGGGTCTACCCGAGGCTGTTTCCCTCTGCAGTCAGTGACCACTCAGATCTTGGATGTCATGGAGTTGCTGATGCCATGAACAGGTCAGTGGCTTGGTCCTACATACAAGCTTTAGGCTCTGAAACTGTCCCCACAGAGATTGTGAATGGTTGGCTCCCTTGATCCAGGGACTCCAAACCAAGGCTTACACGCTCCTTTCTTCCTTCCTTTCCTCCTTTTCTCCCTCCATCCTTCCCTCCTCTCTTTGTCCTTCCTTTCTTTGTGTCACTCCTGGGCTTGAACTCAGAGCTTGGGTGCTGTCTCTGAGCCTTTGTACTCAAGGCCAACACTCTACAGCTTGAGCCTACTTCTGGCATTTTCTTTTTGGTAGTTAGTTGGAGATAAGAGTATTACAGGATTTTCTGCCTGGACCTTAAACCTCAATCCTCCTATCTCAGCCTCCTAAGTAGCTAGGATGACAGGTGTGAGGCACCAACATCCAGCTCAAACCAAGATTTCTTCATGTGTGTGGAACCAGCACTGGAACCTTTCATCATGTATGACTCCCACCCCTTCCCCCCCCCCGCCAGGACCTGGCACACACTGTAATGGTTTGTTGGATAAATGAGCATCTGTCTATGACAATACTACAGAAAAGTCCCATCTAATTCAGGTAAGCATTCTGGGTGGGGGTAAATCCGGATGTAGCTCTCCAACAGTTCTCCCTCCACCCTCTTCCCACCCTTCTGGTGGACCGCACTTAACTGTTTTGGTTGCAAGGACGTGAGCCATGATGTCCTCACTGTATTCTGGGGCCTCTGGGATGCCTATCTTCTGAAAGATCTCTGTCCAGCCACTGACCAGCTGTGTGGTACTGAATTCCCCACTCAGCTGTGAACAAGATTGCCGTGAGGCAAATGCCTGGCTCAAGGGGCCTCCTCTCCACTCCCTGGGGCCAGACAGGATGGTCCACCATATCCGGCCCCCAAGTATCATGTTGCAGAGAAAGGATTCCTGAGGCATCCTGGGTCTCTGAATCTCCCAGAGTCCAGTACAGGTGCTGGGAATTGTCTCTGCTCACACCTAGTAGGCTGCAGATGGTGAGGTCACAATCTCTGCTCCCTACGACATCCTCTACTGTAGTGATCACCCTAGAGAGAGCCAGAGGAGAATCGGCAGCTGCCAGAGAAAGGCAGTCAAGGCACAACGTTCACAGCAGGAGACCATGTGGCTTGGGAACTCTGCTTGTGCTGTTTGAACGTCATTGTTTGGTGGCTGAAATGGTCCATCTAATTTGACCCAGAATCCCAAGCATTAGTAGAAATTGCCAACTTCAAGGAAGAAACCCTGGAAAAGCTGGCATTTCACATGTCCCAATCAAACTTAAAGGGTTCCAAAGTCAGTAATCCCCTTTTCCTTCCAGACAGCCTATAGCAGGTTACAGAAAATGACATACAGAGAGCCTTAGCTAACTGCCATGTCCTGATCCCAAGCAGGCTCCAGCCATGGAACACACTTGCCTACTATTGCCCAGCTAGAAACAGCCCAGGAGGGACACACATTGGAGTCTGCAGGACTCCAGGGAGGACTACCCACCAGTGCACTGCCCCTGAAGGGAATCCATACCACCATTGGGGGCCCGGAGACCCCTGCCCAGATGTACATGGACACCTTCAATGCCTTGGGTATGATTCCCCTCTTATCCTCGGACGTGGTGAACTATCTGCCGTGTCAAACGGTTCATCAATTCCCAGCCCCTGCCCTACTCCCCCCATCTCGTTTCCTATTTATGTTTGGCAGACACATTCCTAACCTTGAATTAGCTCCAACTATACACACCAGAGCAGACTGGCTGGCTGGAAGAATGCAGCTGTGGTCACAGTAGCCTCATGAGCCTTCTGGCTGAAGACAGAAGGGCAGGTATCCACTCTGGTCTGTGGTTCACACAGGCCTCCTAGGGGAGACCCACGCAGGCCCAGCAGCTACTATGGGCTGCAGGAAAGGGGAAGAAAGAGGTGGAAAGGAACATCTAATGAAACCTTCCCTAAAGGAGCCATGAAACAGTGAAAGAGAAAACAAAAATTATGGCTGGAGTCATACTGGGCATTAATGAAAAAAGGATAACAAATACACACATACACACAAATAAAATGCTTTTGCTCTTTTCAGACATGGTGAGTGTACAATGAGAAAGATGATCACTCTCTCTCTCCTCTCTCTCTCTCTCTCTCTCGCACACACACACACACACACACACACACACTCACACACACACACACACACACACACACAGATTCAGAGCAGTGTCTCTCCTGAGTTTGTGGGTTTCTCATCTGGGCAATGTACTAGCTGGAGCACAGGTGTTCCCTTGTCAGAACCAGGGGATCTCACCCAAGGGGAACAATGCTCTAATAACACAGAACCACCCTGATTCGATCTTTCTCCAGGGCCAGACCCTTCCCCTTGGGAACAACCAACTTGACTCCCCATTCACCAAAACCCTAGGCTAGGACTCTGGGCGAAGGAGTATGGAGACACGTGGCTCCTCAGAGCCTGGACAGAAAACAAAGCAGGGGGTCATGGTGCCTCCAGAGAAGTGTCTGACCTGGGGTGGGGGCGTTGTTGGGTACTTTGATGGGCCTAAAGGATATATACATGGTTGGACTCCCTACTTCCAGCCTACATACTTCTGGGCGACTTGGCAGATTCTTGAGGAGGACAAGGAGACCAGATGGACTGGGAGCACTAGCAGAAGCTGGCAGAGCTGGGAAATGTGATCACCCAGTCAGAACTGTTGACAACTGGGGTTTGGGGTACAGGCCGGGCATATGTATGTCAGGGCAGGTATGTTTTTCTCCCAAATATCCACCTTCTATCTGACCCCAGTGCTCTCATCTCTCTAGTGGGCTATTCTGGGAATGTCCTCAGGTGAAAGGGTGACTGAGCACAGAAGACAAGGGCTCACACAGCAAGGGGGTCTATCTTCTGCATCCAACACCCAGCAAAAGGGAAAAGAACTGAGAAGGCAGGTGTGTGGTGCATCTCCCAACCTCTGACTAAAGCCACCAGGTTCCCACCAGGGAGAGGAAGGATGCAGAAGCACAGCTGTGTGGCTCCCACTGCTCCAGGTCAAGGGTTCTGTGGTGCCCCCTCTTCCCCATCCCTGCAGCTCCCCTTTTCCTGGGACACTGGCCACTAGGGATGAGAATGGTCCCCGGGTGGACACCCACCTCCAAACCCCACCCCTGGGGTGCACTTGTGGCAGAGCCAGAACAGACTGTGGGGCACAGGGGAGGTGCAGGCAGGACTGGAGGGGGAGGTGAGAGGCAAGGTCCAGGTCCCTGAGTGTGAGGAATAAGGGTAGAGTGCGGGGTGGAGTTTATGGGGGAGGGGGAGTTGTGGGGTGCAGGAGCACAGGTCAGCCACTCAAGTGTGCTGCTGGGAAAAGCTGTAGGCTGCAACTCTGGGTGCGCACCGGGAGTCTGAGGACCCAGGGCTGGAACCAAGTCAGGGCCACAAGCAGGCCAAGGGTGCACCAGCTCAACCAGGTGACTGCTAGAGACTCCGGGGGTTTGAGCCAGCAGCACCATGTTGCTGCGCGCAGCCTCTGCTCCTCCTCAGCCACCACCGCAGCCTCAGCGGCCTCCTAACCTGTGGCAGCCACTGCCTCAGCTCCCACTGCCTCTGTTGTGTTCCTCACAGAGGGACCTCAGACTCAGGGCCACAATGGCTGGGCGCCTCCCAGGGGCTGCTTGTGGCTATGTGCCTGCCTTGCAGCTCCCCGTGCTGTGTGCTCCTGGCCAGGACCCATGCTATGATCGGAGCAGCCGCCAGCCACTGAAGCCCTTTCCACTGGTGCTTCTGCTTGTGCTCGCTCTTCTCCCAGCTCTCTCTCGGCCCCACACTCCTCTCCTGGGCCACCCCGCCCCTTCTGCGCACACACCCCTGCCCCCTTGGGACCCTGGCCATTGCTGCCAACAAAGAGAGCTCCGGCGCCCCCCCCATCCTCCCCTGGGTACCACCCCCCACCCCTGGCCACAATTGCAGCCCTGACTGGGCCCTGAGGCTTCTAGACCATGGCAATTGCAGCCTTACCTCAGCTCAGCACTACACCCCACCCCCAGTACAGGCCCAGGGCATCCAATCTCCCCTCAGCCCCACCGCTGGAGAAGACTCTCCTCCATCCCCCTCCAATCCACACACCAAGCAGTTGCATGGTGACACTGGTGTGTATGTGTGTTTGTTTGTGTTGGGGTGTGTGTGTGTGTGTGTGTGTGTTGTGTGTGTGTGTTGGGGATAACCACCTCTCAAGGACTCAGAACATAGCACCCTTTGGGATGATTCAGCACACAGCACACTTCCAAAATCAGCACAAAGCACCCTGTGTAAATGACTCAGCACACAGCTCCCTTTGAAGGACTCAGCATGTAGTATGCTGGGTAGAGCACTCAGCACACAGTACTCTTTGAAGGAGGGAGTCCATAACCCACAGTGTAAAGGACTCAGTGCATGGCACACTTTGAAAAACTCAGCACATAGCACGCTTTCCCAGGGACTCATCACACCCTGTGTTGAAGCACACTGTGTAAAACGCCCAGTGCACAGCCTCCTTCGAAAAACTAAGCACACAGAACAATTTTGAAGGACTCAGCACGTACCACACTGTGGAAGGACTCAGAACACAGCACCATTTGAAGGACAGTACAGAGCACCCTGTGTAAAGGACTCAGCACACAGCACTCAAAAAACTCACCTCATCCCTCCCTTTGCAAGAGCTCAGTACATAGCAGGACCCTTTGTGATACATTAGCACACCACACCTTTTGAAGGACTCAGCATACAGTATGTTGTGTAATGGACTGAGAACACAGCACCCTTTGAACAACCCAAGATGGCCCACTCTTCTCAGGGACTCAGCACATAGCACCCTTGGGATGACTCAGCAAACAGCACTTTTTGAGGACTCAGCACATAACTCCCATGAGGGAAGAACCCAGTAAATAGCGCCCTGTGAAGGACTCAGCACATAGCTGTATGTCAGAAGTTCAGCTGTCATTTTAGGGTGATTTCTTCAGTATCACCATTCTTCAGAAACACTTCACACATCGTACTAGTTCACATTTAGACAACCTGTGTTTTATGGGGGAAGGTCAGCTGGAGGTCTAGAACTCAAAGCCTGTGGGTCCTGTCCCTGAGCTCTTTGGTTCAATGCTAGAGCTCTACAACTTGGAGTCACAGCTCCAATTTTGTTTTTTTGGGTTGTTCTTTGACAGGTCTTATGGTGATAAGTAAGGCCAAGTTGGGGTATCTGTGGGCAAAGGCTCTTAGCTCAGCCTAGAGCTGACCTCTCCCTTCCTTGTGTCCCTGGAAAGTCAGACCTCCTGGAGCTCTCTTGGCCTAGGGTGGAACAGACCTGCTCTGGCATCAGCAATCAGGGTGAGCAAAGGTCAGCTTGACTCTGGTCACTTACCCAAATTGAACTCTAGAGGATGATGGCACCGGGCTACATGTTCTGTGTGTGGCCACCAGGCGGCAAGAGTAGCCCACCATAGGGATTGTACCTGCAAGTTTTGTTTACTCTTGCTTTCCTAGGGCCTCCATCATGCTTCAAAGCCACCCTTGACAGGAAAGTCCTTGAGACTCTTACCTACAATTAACAATCGAAAAGCAAGTGGGGCTGTGGCTCAAGTGGCACAGCACTAGCCTTGAGCAAGAAAACTCAAGAATAGAGCCTAGTCCCTTAGTGTACACACACACACACACACACACACACACACACACACACACACACACACACACACCACATGCATGCAAAATCAGAGATTTCTACACTGCAGTCTTTGGCTATTCTCTGCTTTTCCCCCACTAAGCCTGGTGGCTGCTGGCCTAGGTGTTTGGTGCATACAAAATCACCTGGCATCTTCACTTTTGCGGGAACAGAATGGCTAGAAGGTCAACCTTCCCCCATCCCAGCTCCTTGATTGGGTCATGGTCTATCCAGGCCCTTTGGGGCTCCTTTACAGACTCGCCAAGATGCCTTCAAAAGGCATCACATACTGGGCACTGGTGGCTCATGCCTGTCATCCTAGCTACGCCAGAAGCTGAGATCTAGAGGATCACAGTGCCAAGCCAGTCTGGGCAGGACAGTGTATGAGACTCTTATCGATGAACCTTCAGAAAAAAAAGTGGCATTTGTGGCTCAAGTGATAGAGTGCCAGCCTTTAGAAAAAGAGCTCAGGGACAGTGCTCTCGGCTAACAACAAAGAGAGGCATTACATGATGTCTTTGGGATTGGCATGGGCCAAATATAATTGGAATTAATTATAATTGGAATTAATCAAGTCCTCCAAGAAAAAGCAGTACCTCCTTTAGTCCTGGGCTCCTCCATCTTGTCTCACCCCCTGGCCTTGTCCCTGCTTTGGGCCACCATGAGTCTGGCTGGACGGGAGGGCTCCAAGAAAGATCCGAGCAATCACCCCACCTCCTTCTGCCCTGCTCACCCTGCTGCTTCTGCTCTTTGCCATAGATCTTCTTCCTGGAATCCATCCATGAGGTCATCACCACCAACATAGTGGTGAGTGGTGGGTCTGGCCTAACTAGGGGCAGTCAGAGGTGGAAATAGGTCTGGGACTAGGAGCTTCCACCTTGGGTGTGGGCTGAGGCCTGGGCTGACCTTTATTTCATCCTGAGCCTTGCAGTGGTGGGGAGACAGTGTAGACTTCACATTGAGTCAGGTAAGATCAGAATCTGGAGGTCCACTTGTGTGGCAAAGGATGTGGGACTCAGGGAGCCACTGTTGTTGGTATTTTCTTGGGACTCCCCTCTCTCTCTCTCATCCCTCAATGGTAGAAAAGAAACTTCATTTAAGGGTGTGGGAACAGGGTCGGGAGAATATTTTGATGTGAACCAGACTTGTGCTTCATATTCATCCTAGCCCCTACTTCCTATTTATCTGAGGAATGGTCATATGGGTTTGGGAGGGGGGAGAATCATCTTAGTTGAGAATGTGGCTCAATGGTAGAGTGTTCGCCTTGCATTCCCGAAGCCCTGGGTTCTATTCCACACAGAAAAAAGTTGGAAGGGGATGTGGGGCCAGCCTTCATCAAAAAGAGCTCAGGGAGAGTGGCCAGGCCCTGAGTTCAAGCCTCAGGGTTGGAAGAACAAATCTTTGTTTTTAGGCTTTTTTTTTTTTTTTTTTGCTTTGAAAATTTATTCTATGTGATAAGTATAACATGGTCTCTTTCCTGGCCACCAATGGGCCATTAGATATCCCTTAAGTTTGGGACAACTCCCTGCAGCCTCTGCCCTACCTGACCCCCAGTTTAACCTTCCCGTCACCTGGCGTATGGAGGCCTCAGAGAAAGCCACTTGGCAACCTACTTCTAGTGGCTGCCAAGGCTTTTGAGAGTCAGTATATCACATAGAGCATCATCATCCACATCAGTCTACAGGAGAAAGAGGAGCACTCCGCCCCTGAGACTGGGAGCTGTGGACGTATCTGGATGTGGGGCATCTAGGGCAGGAGGTGCTCCTTGTGGGAGTCCACTATGGGGTCGGGAACCCTGACCTCTCCTCTGGCAGTTTCCATGCTGTCTTCATGTGGCAATTCTTCAAAACCTTTCTGATCCTCCCTCATTTCACCCACCACACGTCCTGAGGCATCTGAAGCAGTGTTGGTGGTGGGGTGGGGGGGGGGGGGTTCAGCCTGTGCTGGCATCTGGAGACTGCTGTCTGTGCCTTCCCTTGCTAGGAGTGACAGCAGATCCCGCAGCACTCTCCTCTTCTCCGTCTTTTCCTGCGACAGCCAGTGCATGCACTGAGCTTTCTCCCAACACAGCTCATTCAGGACCAACATCTGCTCTTTACACACCATGAGGGACTCCTCCATGGTTTGGATGTGTGCCGACAACTGGCTGCATCAATGGTGGAGCTCACCTGCTGGACTCTGGAAGTCCACCTCATCAGGCAGGTCATGGACGAAGCACATTTTCTTCTCAGATGCCCTTGTGTCCCATTTCCCATCCCCATGCATGCTGTGGTGGCAGCTCATGGGGTTGAGGGCCTGTGGCTCCAGCTCAGTCTGGTACTTAGCTGCTGGGTCGGCCAAGGGGTGCCTGCAGCTGGCCCACCATTCTTGTGGCAGGAGTTTCCCCTTGTGGATCTCATCCTCCAAGAGCACTCTCAGAGCCATGTCACTCTTGGTCTGGGGAACATCTCCATCTTCTGTGATGGTTACATGGGGGGGGGGGGTGGAGGGAATTGCCTCCTTACCTTTTGCTTCTCCAGGGCTCATGCCTTCCCCTTCCCCAGGGAAAGTCAGGAAGCTCATCTGGGGCTGCAGGCACTCCTCCTGTGATCTAGTGGCTTCCAGGCACTTGAGAGTGTCCTGCCTCTTCGGGGACATCACCTGGTCCCTCCAGTTTGTTGAGCCCTTCACTTGCTTCAGCTGCTCCAGCAGCTGGGTCTGCCTCTCTAAGTGCTGCTGCAGGGCCTCCTTCTCAGAGCACAGCCACTCATTGGAGGCGATGTGCCATTCACAGGAGGTTCTGAACTCCTGCACTGGCCCAGGGACTGCTCCTGCTGCTCCTGAGCCTCTTGGCTCTCTCTCTCAGCCACCACTATCCATTTCTCTATCTTTTCCTCTGAGCAGTCCTACTGTTCCCGCAGATGTTTCTTCATCTGCTGCTCTGAGTCCAGGATGCTGGCAAGCTCCTCCTTCTCACTGCTCACCCTGGGGAGAGCGTCCCACAGCAGGGCCAGCTTTTCCTCAGGTTGTCCATCCCACACACATGCACATCGTGGGGTCTCAGGGATTTCCTGCTGATCCTAGGCTTTCTCCTCCAGTCTCTGCAGTTGATCCTGCTGCTCCACGTTCTGAAGACGGAGACTGGTTTTCCTGGACCTGGATTTGAAGTTGTTCCTCCAGGTTTTTCAACTCCATCTCCTTGCTGTAGGCCTGGGTTTGCAGATGCCACTAGGCCTGAGATGGTCCCGCGGGGGCTGTGGCTTTATGAGCTTCCTTCTCAGTTTCCACAGCTCATTCCCTAGGTCCAACACATGCCTTGCCCCTCATTCCTTCTCCTCTGTCAGTTGGTTCAGACATTGGGTCAGCCATCATGCCTCCTCCTTCCGTGCGGACGTATCAATGCTCAGGTCCTCAATGAAGGTGTCTCTCTCCAGATAAGCTGTGGTCACCATCCAGCTCAGCTTGTCCAGTAGTCTCTTCAGTACCTCACGCCCCTCCAGCACTTGTTGGAACTTGCATATTCTCTTCTTCATGTTGCTCCTCTGTATCCACAGCACTTTCAGCTTCTCCTGCAACTCTGTGTTCACTTGCTCCATGTCATCGAAGCTTCTGGTCTTTTCCTCGAGCTGAAGGGTCACATCATTCAGCTGTTCGAAGAACATTTTGGTCTCCTTCTTTGCAGCAGTGACCGCAGAAGCTGCTATCTCCAGCTCTGCCACATGCCACTCTGTAGCTTGCAGGCAGCTTGTGACAGCTTCGTGCTCCCTTTCTCTGTCATCAGTGGCCTGCTGCACTTGGTCCAGTGCACATTGTAAATCGCTTTCTGCTGAAACCAACTGCTGTATGGGTGCCTCGTGGATCTCTACCTCCATTTTTGGTGCTGCATGTATCTGGGCTATCTTCTCCCTCTCTTACTTCCATTGATCCTGTGGGTCTGTCTTTCCCTGCTTCAGTAGTTGGATCTTGGCAAAGAGTGCCTGGTTTCTTCTTTTCTGTGGTCCGGGGTGGGCACCACATGGGGGTAGCACCTCTGTGGATCCTTGGTGGTATTGGGACCCTTGACTCTCTGTACCCTGGTGGCTGTGACTATATCCAAAGGCAGGGAAGGCCCATGGTCAGCATCACCTTTGGCCGGACTCTCCAGTCATTCCGGCTCCCCAGTTGTGTTTGTCTTGGGGATCCCTCCGTTTTTTGTGTTCTTTGTTTTCTTGAATGTTTCAGGTCTGTCGGGAGGATACTGCTGGTGTTCTTGGGGCAGTTTCTTGCCCACAGTTCTCTTATTGAGTCTTATTGTTTCAGACATCTGAGCAATGGGACGGGAAAGTTGGGCTGGCCAAGTTCCCAGGCTCTAGGAAATCCTCTCTTCTCCCACTCACCGACTAGGACATGGTTTCCCACTCTACCTCAAAGTCACCTGGAGTCTCTTGCTCACCACTCAGCCACCTCTACCTTCCTCAACTGCTGGTAGTGGTGTCAACCAACAGAGGGAATCCAGGTGCTACTGGGAAGCATGGAATGTGGTCTTGGCCACTATTCTTGTATCTCATTGATCCAAAAGAACCATGAAAGAATGGGGGTGTGCCTGGAATCCTGTGATGCATACAGAATGGATGGAGTCAAGATGACAGCAGCCCCTTTACCAGAAAACTATATCCAATCCAGTTGGGGACAAGAGAGAGACCTGCTTTAGCCAGATGGCTGCACAGATTGTTGTGTATGTCTGTTTGTTGCCAGTCCTGGAACTTGAACTCAGGGTCTGGGCCCAGTCCAGAAGCTGTTCTTGCTCAAGATTAGCCCTCTACCACTGGAGCCACACAGCTCTACTTCTGGCTTTGTTGGCATTGACAGGGGTCTCAAGGACTTCCCTGCCTAGCGTGACTTTGACCATAATCCTCCTATCACAGCCTTCTAAGTATCAAGGAGGACTGGTGAAAGCCACTGGTGCCTGGCTAATCATTGTTGGGGATTATGGCTTCCCCAGAAGCCTGCAAGCCTTCAGCAATGCAAGTTGAAGTATCCTTTGGAGCGGGATCACTCAGACCCAGATGGCCATGCAAAAGAAGAAAATGTAAAAATGCCATCCCGACACTTTTTTTCTGTGCATCCCCCTTCCTCCCTCCCCCCCCCCCCCCCCGGCACAAGGCCTGAAGTTCTAGGATCTCAAGATAGGCTGTGTTTCCAGCGGCTGCACCCCAGCCTATGGTGATGAATGCTGGGGCACTGTTGCCATGACCTGAGTTCAAGACCATGTTTGGCAATAAAAGCAAAAAAAAAAAAAAAAAAAATAGCTCCCTGGCTGGCATTTCACGCTGTTTCTCCTACTTTTGAATTTGAAATTAAGGCCTGGGTAACTCTGAAGCACTGTGGACAAAGGGGAAACTCACCATGCTTGAAGACAAGAAAGTAAGGCCTGGTCCTTAGGCATGAATTAAAGTACCCACCAAGGAAACATTCTATTTATATACATTGTAAAGGTAGGATTTGTACTTATCTATAGATGGTCAGTCCATATCCTGTTTGTTGTGGTTATTTATTGCATTTTTGTTTTATTCATTTATTTTCCTTTTTTTTTTTATTTTGAAAATACCGTACATGGGCTGGTAAGGTAGCTCAGCGGTAGAGTGCATGCCTTGCAAGCATGAGGCCCTGGGTTCCATTCCTCAGCACCACATAAACAGAAAAAGCCAGAAGTGGCGCTATGGCTCCAGTGGTAGAGCGCTAGCCTTGAGCTGAGGAGCTGAGTGACAGCACCCAGACACAGAGTTCAGGCCCCATTACCGGCCAAAAAAAAAAAAAAGAAAAAGAAAATACTGTACAGAGGGGTTAAAATTACATGGTCAAGATAATAAGTACATTTCTTATTAACATTTTAACCTCCTCCATTTTTTCCCCATCCCCTCCCTTCCCATCCTCCTCCCAGCCCCCACTCACAGTCCTCCCCGATCCGCCTCCTCCCCCGCCTCCTCCCCCCCCCCCCCCCGCACCAAAGTTGTAAAGTTCGTTGTTGCAATGGGTCCACCTGTATCCCTATTTAAACGATTTGTTTTTCCCCTTCCCCTCCACCAATTACACCTACATCAAATACTGTGAAAGCAGGGGTTATACTGTGGGGGAGGAACATACAAAGCAACAAAGAAATGAAAAAAAAAAACATTTGAGTACATATCTTACGGTTCATTTCCCAAACATCACCTTATCTGACCTTTTCTGCTTGACTCAGACATATACTAGATATTGCAAATAAGGGAAACAATGGGACCTATGTTTCTTTGGACCTGACTTACTTCACTTAATATAATTTTTTCCAAGTCTTTCTATTTCCTAACACATGGGGCAATGTAATTCTTTCTGATGGAGGCATAGAATTCTATTGTGTATATATACCACATTTTCTTGATCCATTCATCTACTGAGGGGCATCTGGGTTGGTTCCATATCTTAGCTATAGTAAATAGTGCTGCAATAAACATAATCGTGCTGGTAGCTTTAGTGTGGTCTTGTTTGTAAACATTTGGGTAAATGCCCAAAAGTGGATTGCTGGGTTATAGGGTAGTTCTATGTGGAGTCTTTTGAGGAACCTCCATACTACTTTCCAAAGTGGTTGAACAAAGTTTACACTCCCACCAACAATGCAGTAAGGTTCCCTTCTGTCCACATCCCCTCCAGCATCTGTTGTTATTAGAGTTCTTGATTTTAGCCATTCTAATTGGAGTGAGGTGATATCTCAATGTTTTTTAATTTTCATTTCTTATGGCTAGGGAGGTTGAGTGTTTCTTCATCTGTCTATTGTCCATGTTTCTTTCCTCTTCAGAGAAATTTCTCTTTAAGTCTTTAGCCCACTTATTTCAGGATTTGTTCTTGGGGAATTTAATTTTTTTGAGTTCCAAGTATATTTCAGATATGAGATTTTTTATTGACTGTGATGACACATATTGCATTTATGATATTGATGACAACCCATCACATAGTATCTAGATTTGTCGATATGTTCTCCATCATGTGTGACACCCAGGACTCTCAGGGAAAAGGAAAACAGGTATCACACTCAGCTTCTTACTCCATGATCCATTTGTTGGCAGTGCTGGGATCTGAACTCACAGCCTGGCAGACCCTATTCAGACCTTGAATGGGAGTGTCAACATGGCAACCTCTGGCCAATGAAGCTGCCAGGGAATTTCCAGACCCTGAGATTGAGCCACAGGGGTGGACAAAATCACCATACATAGGTAGACAGGTGGTAGAACACCAATAAATATATATTTGTACAGAGTGCCAGAGACATCTACCTAGGATTCAATGACATCAACTACATTCCTACTACCTCTTAGGTCTTTATTATGCCACCATTGAAGGAATAGTATTCTTTTCATGTTTAATAAACCATTCATTACGATGAATCATCCTCCTAGGATCATTGCATCTAATTTTGGACTAGACCAATGCATGCAGAGACTTCTCATTCAATCATGAGTTTGCTAACATTTCATTGTTATTCCCATGCATAGGAACAAGCATCTTGGGATCTCCCCCCACTGGTAGGTGTCAGGACCAGGATTCAAGCTCAGGGCCTATATTGCCACATGGGCCTATGTTTTCCCTGATCGCCCGTTAGCCTTCGCCAATGCAAGGTGAAGTACCCTTTGCAGCCATGTAATTCAGACCCAGGATGGTCACCATGCAAAAGAAGAAAATATAAAAAATCCATCCTGCGACATTTTTTCTGTCATTTTTCTGTCATTTGTTTGTGCAAACGTAAGAGCTTAGGATCTCAGGAGTGGCTCCGGGCCCATGGGAGCCCGCCAGCCTAAAGTGATCGAAGCTGAGCTAGAGTTGTCAGGAACTGAGTTCAAATCCCTTGCTTGGCAATAATAATGATAATGATAATGATGATGATAATAATAATAATAATAACAACAACAACACACCCTGCCTCAGAATTCTCACCATTATTCTGCCACCTCTGAGATTCCAACTCAGGTCTAGGTAACTTTGTTGCACTGTGAGGGAAGGTGAAGCTCACCATCTTTGAATACTACAAGGTCACCTTAGTCCCAGGGCCTGAACTGAAGCCCCAGCACTGGCAAAAATCATATGGTCACCTACTTTACACATAGGATTTCTCTTTACATAGAGATATGGAATGCATCATGCATTCAGTGTAGTTATTCTTTTTATTGTGTGTCTTAGTCATGGATGCATTTTGTATTTTATTGCATATGATGACAGCTATAACTGTGATGACATGGATGGCAACTGATTCCCATGAATATAGAGTTGCATATATAGCACACTGCATCCTAGCTGAGACCCAGGACTTTCACAGGACAGAAAAACAGGTGCAATGATTGGCTTCTCACATCAGGATTCATCTTTTGGCAGTGCTGGGATCTGACCTCAGGAACTAGCAGGCCAAATAGGCAAATGGTAAGCAAACCAGCCTGTGAGCCACTAAGGAGCTAGGCCATTCCCAGGACCTGAGATTGAACCCCACGGGTGGGGGGGGAATAGAAGGGGGAGCACAATAGTCATCTATTCATAATCTGAAAGTAGTAAGTACATATTAGTATAGAGTAGGATGGCGACCAGTGGTGGAATCCAATCTACCTTGTGACTAAAAATTCTTGGATCTTCCCCAATGCCTCCATTTCATGACTGTGATGATTATGGTCATGTTTCATCAACTCTTCATTAAAAATAATCGATACCCCATGAGTCTTGCCTATCATTTCCTACTCGCATCAAGCAGGAACTACTCATTCAAGGATGAGATTGATTGCATTCCACGACTCTTCCTAAGTGTGGAAACGAGTGTCCCAGGATCTCCCGCCATTCCCTCATCATAAAAGGGCTGACTGGGATTTGTCCTCAGGGCCTTCACTGTCTGGTTAGCCTGTGGCTCCCCCGAAAACCAGCAGGCCTTCACCCATGCCAGGTCACCTTCACTCTGCAGGCAACCATGTTTGGAGACAGAATGGTCACCATGTAAAAGAAAATAAACATAGAAGAGCCAGGTGGAATTTACCGCCGCTTGAGGGTTTTTTTTTCCAGCAAACCCCAGAGTCCAAGGGTTTGAGGACTGGCTGTGGGTCCAGAGGCTGCAGCCTAGGATGATCAGAGCTGAGGCAGAGTTTCCACGACTTGAGTTCACGCCCCGGGTCTAGTAAAACAAAAAAAAAAAATGAAAAAACTATGAATGAAGAACCCTAGCTCAGAATTTGTGCCACTTTACTGCCAGAGCTGTGATTTGAACTCAGGTTTGGGTAACTCTGTTGCACTGTGGGGGAAGGGAAGCTCACCATCTTTGAAGACTAAAAGTTCAGGTCTGGTACTGGGCCTGATTTGAAGCCCCAGCACTGGACAAGCCCACCTCTTTTAAACATAGGATCTCTATTTACATACAGGTTTGGTATGCACCTTGTTTTCAATGTAGTAAATCTTTTTATTTTGTGTTTTATTCATCTATGTATTGTGTATTTTATTGAGTATAGGATGACATATATAACTGTGCTCACATGGATGACAACCTATTCCCATGGGTATAGAGTTGTCTATGCTTTCTAGATCCTAGTTGTGACCCAGGACTTGCACAGGATTGGAAAACATCTGCAAGGTTTGGCATCTCACATCAGGATGAATCTTTTGGCAGTGCTGGAACTTGAACTCAGGGCCTAGCAGAACCAACTGTCAAATTGGTCTACATAAGCACACCAGCTTGTGAGCCACTAAGGAGCTAGACCATACCCAGGACCTGAGATCTAGCCCCATGGTTGGGGTGGAGCACCATATTCATCCGTTCATATGCTGAAATTAATATGCTAATAAATGCCTGTTTGTATAGAATAGGAGATGTGGTGAGCTGTGTTGGAATCCTATCTTCCATTTGACTACTGATTTTTGGATCTTTCCCAATGCTTCATTTTCCTGAATATAATTACTGTCACACTTCATGCAGTCTTAATTAAGATCTTGCCTATCATTTCCTATGTGAATCATGCATGCACTTCTCAACTCTTCCCTAGGCCTGAATTCAAGCGCCACTACTGAAAAACATATTTATAGACATTTAAAATATTTGAGTTATATCTCTATATTCATTTTAAATCGTGTTTGTTGGAGTGACTCATTATATTTTATTATTATTGATTGATTGAGTTATCATTTATTTTATGGACTGTGAGTACACCTATAACATGTATTACATTTGTCCCTATCTATTCCATAGCATGTAGCTTTGCTGACATAATATGTACATCATATGTGACACCTAGCACTTGCACAGAAAAAGAAAATAGGTGCACACATGAAATCTTACACCAGGAAGAAACTTTTGGCAATGATGGGTCCTTGACTGAGGGACTAGGAGGCCCAATTCATGAAGGGGCGAGTGTCAGCACGGCAGCATCTAGCCCATGAAGGTGCCAAGTGGATCCCAAAACCTGGGAACAAGTTCCAGGTTTGGCCAAAATAGCAAAAAATGTTCTATGCAGATGATGATATACAAATAAATATAAATTTAGATATTTACATACTGCCAGTAATGTCTATTTAGTATTCAATGAAACATAATACGCTCCTACGGATTCTCAGGTCTTTAGTGAGGACTCTATTTAAACAATAGTATTCTTTTAGTGCATAATAAACTATGAATTAAAATCAGTCCATGTCCTGTGATTATTGGGTCTAATTTTCTGCTAGACTGATTGATGAACTACTCATCCAACCATGACATTGTTCACATTCCTCTGGTGCTACTATGGATAGGTAATAGTTTCTCAGGCTCCCCAGCCCTTTGTAAGTGGCATGACCGGGATTCAAACTCTGGACCTATGTGTCCAGATTGGCCTATGGCTTCGCTGCCAGCCTGCCAGCCTTCAGCAGTGCCAGGTAACGTACAGGTTGCAGCTGAGTCATTTGGAAGCAGGATGGTCACCATGCAAGAAAGGAAAACCAAGAAACAGCCAACCATCCACAGATTGCGGATTTTTCGGTGCTGTTTTCATTTTGTTTTCCTGTCAGCCCCCGAGGCGTACCATCCCATGATCGGCTGTGGGTCCAGAGGCTGCACCATCTCAGCCTAGGGCGATGGAAGCTGAGGTTCAAGCTCTGTGATTGACAATCAATCAATCAATAAATAAAATTTTAAAATATTAGAAATAGCTGGTTGCCGGTGGCTCACACCTATAATCCTAGCTTCTCAACAGGTTGAGGATTGTGGTTCAAATCCAACCCAGGCTGTAAAGCCCATGAGACTCTTATCTCCAATAAAGCACTAGAAAACCAGAAGAGGTGCTGTGGCTCAAGCGATAGTGTGCTCGCCTTGAGCTGAAGAGCACAGAGACAGCAACCAAGGCCAGAGCTCAAGCCCCACGAAAAAAAAATAATTGTAAAAATACTAATGAAACTCCCCAGCTTTCGTGGCTTTTTATTTTCCTGGCAGGTATGGGATTTGAACTCAGAGTTTGGGTAACTCTAATGCGCTGTGGGGGATAGGGAAACTCACCATATTGAAGACAAGTAATGCAGGCCTTTTCCCTAGGCCTGAATTCAATCCCCAGTCCTGTTAAAGTAATATTCATCCACATTTGAAATAATGAATAATATCTACATACTTATGTTTACCGCATATTATTTTACTGTGTATTTATTTTATTTTTTGCACTATTCATTCATTATTTATATTGACTATTATTATACTTATAACATGTATTAAATTGATTACATCTTATGAGAACTATACAGATTAGCATATGTATTATATATCTTATTTCAGACCCAGGACATTCACAGAAATTCTAGATGATCCCATGCTTAGAAAAACAAAAAGAATACAGCAACCAAGGTCAAATTCATCCCTAGGCACCTCAGTGGGTCACATCTGTAATCCCAGCTACTCAAGAGGTGAGAACTGGAAGATGAAGTATCAAAGCCAATCCAGGCAGAAAAGCCTGAGAGATGACATCTTCAATTAACTGGCAAAAATCCAGGCTTCAGGTATGGCTGAAGTGGTAGAAAATCAGCTATGAACAATCAAGCCAAGAAAGAGCAAGCTGAATTCAAGTGCAGAGAGAGGGGGGTAGAGGAAGAAAGCAGAGAGAAATCCTCCAAAAACAGAGAACAAAACAACAGTACACACATCCCACCTAATTTATGGCACCAACAAACTGAAAATAAAAAATGAAGCTTCTGCTTTTGTATAATTTTACATGAGCACATATGCTTTTAGGTACACTTCAAAGCTATGTTTTGAAAACATATGTATATATATTAAAAATGTATATATATATATATATATTTAAATAAACTAAGAAACCAGCCAATGAATAAATACTTCTGAATTAGTGACTTAACCATGGCATTATAAATTATTTCTATTAAAAGTGTATTTCAAGTTTCTTTCCTCAGAATCAATCTTTAAGTTTGTTCATACTCCAGGCATCAGTGCCTCATGCCCATAATCCTAGCTACTCAGGAGACTGAGATCTGAGTGTGGCGGTTCAAAGCCAGCCTGGGCAGGAAAGTCCGTGAGGCTCTTATCTCCAATAAACCGGAAATGACACTGTGGCTTATCTCCAATAAACCGGAAATGGCACTGTGTCTCAAGCAGTAGAGCACTTGCCATGAGTTGAAGAGGTGAAGGCAGGCAGCCAAGCCCAAAGTTCAAGCCCCACCACCGACCAAAAAAAAAAGAAAGAAAGAAAGAAAGAAGTTTGTTCATACAGATCATAAAATTCTAGCCTTCTGAGCTTTAGGAAACTTGTCTTCCTTTTCTTCCAGGGTCTTATGCTCTTTAGGCAAGTATTCCACTACTGAGCTACATCCCAGTCCCAATGTTTTTGTTTTTCATTTTACAATTCACTTTATTCCCAAAATGCTTACAAATACCTACTGTCCTCACAGAAGTGAGTTTTTATTCAGAAACCCAACCTTTTGTGGTATGAGGAATCCCCTAGATTATTTTGTGGTAGTCACTGAGGAAAACTCACATGATACAATTTTAGAGAGCTTATAGTTATAGAAATCACTCTAAATAGAAATAACATCAACTGTCCCTCTAGGGAGGAATGATGTACTCATTTTCATTCTCACTCTTCATGGCAGATGGTCAAAATGGAAACACCAATGTGCTGTGCTGAAATGTAAACGTTTAAACCCCTTTTTGAAAAACTCTCATATTATAAAATCAAAATGTATCAAATTAAGACCAACTGAACTTTAAAATATATGAAAAATGCTAATGAAGCTCCCTGGCTTGGAATGTGTGCTATTTTTTTGTCTGCAAGGCCTGGAATTTGAACTCAGGCTCTGGGTAACTCTGTTGCAGTCTGGGTGAAGGGGAAGGTCTCTATGCTTGAAGATCAGAATATCAGGCCAAGATAGGATTGAACTTCCAGACAGGTGTTCAGTCTATATCATGTTTGGTGTGGTTATTCATTGTACTTTTTGTTTTATTCATTTATTTACCGTTTATTTTCTTGACTGTGATGACACCTAACTATGTATTACATTGTTTATACCCAATCACATAGTATTTAGATTTGTAGACTTGTTCTCCATCATACCTGACACCCCGCACTCTCACAGAAAAAAAAAAAACAGGTGTCACACTTGGCTTCTTACTCCAGGAGGAAATTTTTGGCAGCCTCTGAGATCGAGCCCCAGGGGTGGCCAAAATAGCCATACATGGATAGGCAGGTGGTAGTACACCAATAAATACGTATTAGTACAGAGTGCCAGAGCCATGTATCTGGTATTCAATGACATCTGCTACATTCCTACCAAGTCTTAGGTAGTTATTAGGCCTCCATTGAAGGAATATTATTCTTTTCATGCCTAATTAACCATTAATTAAGTTCAATCATCGTCCTAGGATTATTGCATCTAGTTTGAGTCCAGACAGCTGCACGAACTATTCAATCATGTGTTGGATATCATTCCATTGGAATTTCCATGCGCAGGCAGGAGTCTCTTGGGATCTCCTGCCATTGGTAGGTGTCAGGACCAGGATTTGAACTCAGGGACTGTGTTGTGGGGTTGGCCTACGGCTTTCCTGACAGTCCCCCAGCCTTGAGCAATGAAAGGTCACCTGTGTGTGGCATCCATGGCATTTAGACCTAGGATGGTCACCGTGCAAGGAACCAAAGTCAAGAAACCGCCAACCATATACGGCTTGCGGCTTGTTTTAGTGTCATATTCATTTTGTTTTCCTATCAGACATCCGGTCTTAGGATTCCAGGATCGGCTTTGGTTCTGGACTGCATCACAGGCTAGTGTGATGGAAGCTGAGACAGAGCAGTCACGATCTGAGTTCAAGCCATGTGCATGGCCAAAAATGAACAAAAAAATTGAATTAAAAAAGTAAAACAATTAAAAAATTAAAACTATTTAAAAATTATAAAAACAATTATTTATCTCCCTGTTTTGCAATTCGTGACATTTTTTCTGCCAGGCCTGGGATTTCAACTCAAATTCTAGATAAATAGGCAACACTGTCGGGCTAGGGGAATCACACCATACTTGAAGCCAAGAAAGTCAGGCCTCTTTCCTAGGCCTGAGTTCAAGCCTCAGTCCTGCAAAACATACTCCTTATATGCATCTTATTTACATTTTAAAGACAGGATTTATACTTCCATATAGTCAGACAATATCATGTTTGGTATGGTTACTCATTTCATTTGTTTTATTCATTTATTTACCATTTATTTTATTGACTCTTTTGACACCTATACCTTTTATTACATTTTTTTACTTCCTATCACATAGCATCTAGATTTGTATATGTGTTCGCTATCATTCCTAACACCCAGGACTCTCTCAGAAAAGGAAAACATGTGTCACACTCGGCTTCTTACTCCAAGATTAAATTTATGGCAGTGCTGGGAAACCGAACTCGGGGCCTAGCAGGCCCAATTCATGAATGGGTAAGGGTGAACACGGCAGCCTCTAGCCAATGAAGCTGTGAGGAGGTTCCCAGGCACTGAGATGGAGCCCCAGGTTTGGCCAAAACAGTGATACATGAATTGGCAGATGGTAGTATACAATTAATACATATTGGTAAAGCGTGCCAGAGCCATCTATCTGACTGAATGCCGCCTACTACATTCCTACCAACTCTTAGGTATTTATTATACTGTCTTTGAAGTGATATTATTCTTTCCATCCTTAGTAAACTATCAATTAAAATCAATCAGCATCCTAGGATTATTACATCCACTTTTAGACTCGACTGATGCACGAACTACTCTTTCAATCAGTATTCCTATGCATAGGAACGAATCTCTTGTGATGTCCTGCCATTAGTAGGTGTCAGGACTTAGATTTTTAACCCAGGGCCTATGTTGACAGGTTGGTCTATGGCTTCCCTGATGGCCCACCAGCCTTCAGGAATAGAAGTTCAGCTCCCCTTTGCAGTCATGTCATTCAGACTCAGGATGGTCACCCTGCAAAGAAAAGAATAACGTAAAACCCCTAGTCCTCTGCAGCTCACCACTTTCTGTGCTGTCCCATTATTATTTTCTTCATGCAAGTCCTCTGGGCCTAGGATCCCAGGATTGACTATGGGTGAGAGGCTGCAGCTCAGTCTAAGGCAATCGAAGGTGAGGTATAGTTGCCACGACCTGAGTTCAAGCTCCATGGTTGGCATAAATAAATAAATAAATAAATAAATAAATAAATAAATAAATAAATAAATAAATAAATAAATAATTTAACTAAGTTGAAAAAATCCCCCTGGTTTGGAATTTCTGCCATTTTTCTTTCCTAGCCTGGGATTTGAATTCAGGATCTTGGTAAACCTGTAGCAATGTGAGGGAAGGTGCAGAGTTTCTACTATTTGAGTTCAAATCCTGTGCCAAGCCAAAAACAAAAACTTAAGTCACTGACCTCAGCTGGGGGTTTGGGGGATAGCTGTGGAGGTGGGAGGGAAGGGATGGCAAAGGGAAAACAAAGGAGGAGGCAACAATGCTCAATAGTAAATGTACTCATTACTTTGCTCATATAACTGTAACCCCTCTATACAACATTTTTACAACAAAAAGGGAAACAATTTAGAGCTCGGATAACCACTTTGCAGGTAAGGGAAGGGTGTCTGAATAGATATACAAAATTATACACTGTTGTTTTTAAAATGTTCAGTATGGAGCTGAATAAAAATAACTGCTTCCATTAAAAATAATTAAGTCACTGTCTTGGAACTGGGGCTTGTATTTCTGCCACTGCTGGGATTTGATCTCACCATCCGGGTAACTCTTTTGCATCGTGGGTGAAGGGGAAGCTCACGGTCCTTGAGGAAAAGAAATTCAGGGTAGAGTTCCCAGAGCCTGAATTAAGTCCTTATAATGGAAAATAATATTTGTGTACATGTGTAATATATGTTACATATTACATGTGTATGTTTAATACAAACTGATTTTTAATTATTGATTTTGTATTTCTATGTTTTATTTATTTAATTATTGTTTATTGTATTAATATTATTATTCACATAATATTTATTACATTTTGCACATCTATTATACAATTATACACAATAATTTAGGATATTGACTCATTTTTCATTAATACTTTATTAACTGTTGAAACATGATACATAGTTAAATGGAGGCATTTGTCACAGTCTTCACATGTTTAGAGTCTTTCCCAAATATGAGATTTGACTTGTTTATCTTTAACACCTTCCTACAGGAATTTCTTTAGATGATTTATACTCAGAAGCCTTTCCTTGAGGATAAGCAAGTTGAGGGATAATTGTAAGGGTGGGGCTGGGAATGTGGCTTAGTGGTAGACAGCTTGCTCAGCATTCATGAATGCCAGGGTTTGAATCCTCAGTGCCACATACTCAAAAAAAGCCAGAAGCTGTGGAGTGCCCAAGTGGTAGAGCACTAGCCTTGAGACAAAGAAGCATGGACACAGTACCCAGGCCCTAAGTTCAAGCCCCAGCACTGGCAAAAACAATAGGCCAGATGCCAGTGGCTCACACCTGGAACCCTATTTTCTCAGGAGGCTGTGATCCGTAGACCACAGTGCAAAGACAGCCTGGCAAGTAAAGCCTGTTAGACTCTTATCACCAATGAACCACGGAAAGGCCCCATGTGGCACTGTGGCTCAAGTGGTAGAGTGTTCGTCTTGAGATGAAGGGCTCAGGGACAGTGCCCAGGCTTGGGTTTGAGACACACAATTGGAAAAAAGTGATGGTTAATCAAAGTATTTTTCCTATTAGCTAATTAGGAGAACATTCTCTGGAAAATGAACGCTGATGTACACCAGAATTGGAGTCAGAGCTCAAGGTCCAGTTTAGCAGATCCATATGCCCAGCCTCTCAGACTCTAGCATTATAACCTTGTGTCCTACAGAGTTCTGAAAGGTCCATTGTTGAAAGGCTTAATATGCTCCCCAAGTCCTTTGTGATAAGTAGTTGACTTGTATTGTCAATGTTATTTCAGTTCTGACCTAGCAAGCCCCAGTAGCCAAGGCCCATCACCCTACCTCAGGAGGCCGAAGTCTGATGATCACAGGGTGAAGCCAGCCAGGGCAGGAAAGTCTATGACACTCTGACTTCCACTTCTGAAAGGGCAGATGTTTAAGAGCTTCCTGGGTTTCCCTTGGTGATGATAAGTTACTTGTACTTGAGTTGAACTCAAGGCCTGGGCACTGTCTCTAGCACTCTACTACTGGAGCCACAGCACCAATTCTGGCTTTTTCTGTGCATGTGCTACAGAGGTGCTGTGGACTGGCTCTTTGGGGACACCGGAGGACACCTAGTGGAGGAACTGGAATAGGTGAGGAGATGGCAAACAGACAACTCACACACAAGATTTGTGCATGCTGAGTGCAATTTAATGCAGAGGAAAACAAACTTTTATAGCAAAAGTCTCCATAAGAAAGGGCAAAAGGTTACACAACCTTGCTGCAAGGCTTCGTTCTTGGGTTTTCAGCAGCTGGTCGCCTAATCTTGTTTTTTAGATGACGAGCTATAAGGATAGGCACTTGTTTTTGGCTTTACCTCTATTTTTAAGAAATACAACGGGTTTCGATGTTTATCACCAATTAACCATTAACCAGAGCTTATGGGCAAGGTGCTGAACAGAAAGGCATGAACTCTAGTACTTCATAGTTACTTTTGTTTAGTTGTGTACTTTATACATTTTAAATCTTTTCTAAGCAATTGTGCTTAGAGGGTTCCCAATTTGTGGCCAAAAATTATGATATTCAGTATACTTATTTAAATCTGGCCATATATCAAATTTAAGCTCATAGTGTCTTTTCTGTAACCCTTTCACATAATCGCTTACTCTTTTCTATAGAGGCCTTAACTGTCTCATAAGACCTTTTTTGTTCCTTCTTTAATAGTAAGCACCAAGATGGCCTAGATCTAGCAAGTGTCTCAGTAAATGAAAGAGAGTAACAGGAAGTTCTTTCTCCTAATTAGTTTTCCCAACAGTTGCCATCCTTATCATACACACCTGTAAAAGCCTATGGATCTGGGGGAAGTCTTTGGGGTCCTCTAGGTAATGGAGGATCCCACTATTTTCCTCTGATAAGCCATTGCCACCTTTTATCTACCAACCTTTTAGGAATCTTATTTAGCTTTTGGTCTAAATATCTCTCTACATCTTTCTTACCTACAGGATATCTATATGAGTCTATTGTATATGTTTTAGGATTATAGGGAAGTCTCCAGTAGCCATACACTCTTTCTGCTCTAGCCATGCCTACAGCTTCTTGTAAATCTCTTACAAACAATTCCTTCTGCCGAAGTGACTTCATGAAACCCCCAATACTTTTATATTTACTTATGACTCATCTACTAACCTCCACAAGAGGGGCTTTTAGGGTAGCACTTAACTCTGGTGAGTTAGTCATATTCTCAGGACACTCATCAGATGTTGGAGTCATCATCACTTTTAAGAAAGAGCCTTGACTAAGGGAACATTGAGCATGAGTAAGTACAATAAGCAGCAGGAACAGTAAAAGATTAATAGGCACTCCTATACAGTGAAGAAAAAAAAAACCAGCAACACATCTTTCCCAGGGGCTTGCCAGCCTTTTCCAGGAGATAGGCCTCTTTGAAGACCCATTCTCAGATCTGAAAGCAGGTTTCCCATGCTAAGCAGACTCCACTGGAGTAGGCTTGGCACAGAGGGCTTCTTGCATTCTAAGGACTAATCCACATTCCCAGCCCTCTCATTTTTTCTTAATGGTAGTTTCTACATAAGTATGCTACCACTTTACATTCCCCAAGTTTAATTTTCTGAATACAGGTTATTTCAAAAACCCTGATCTTCTCTTCCTCTGCCTGATTTGTGACTGTTCCTGCCTTGGCCTCATAATAATATGAAATAAAGGCTGCTGTGAACTTAAGTGTGTATCATATGAGGACACAGGCCTGGAACTCTGGAAGAGAAAAGCCATGGGCCTGAAAAGAAGAGAATGATGCAGTATGTGCAACAAGCCTATCTGAAAAATAAATCTGTACATAAAAGGAGAAGCATTGCATACAATCTGATTACACTCAGAGAGGTAATATACACACATAAGTAGGTAGGGCACTGATACATAAACTTGGCCTTCTCTTTTTGAATTTTTTTGGTGGCCATCCCAGGGCTTAAACTCAGGGCCGAATGTGTCCCTCAGCTGTTTTCCTCAAGGTGGAGACTCTACCACTGCCACAGCTCAACTTCCAGACATCTGGTCCTTAATTGGACATAAGCACCTGCCAGGCTATCCTGCCTGGTCTCACTTGGATCTCCTGCTCAGCTTTCTTTCTCAAAGCTGGAGCTCTGTCCTCTGGGCCACTGATTCATTTCTGGTTTTCTGGTGATTTATTGGAAATAAGAGTCTCGCAGACTTTCCTGCTCGGGCTGGCTGTGAACAGAGATCTACTGAGGAGACTGTAAGTGGCTTTCCTCAGGGATTCGCTGAGAATCTGCTCCACACAAACCCTTAGTCTAAATCTAAAGAGGTACTAGAGAAAAAAGGAAACATGAAGATGCTTCCAGTATGTTCTAGATACTTCAGGTGGGAGACACAAAACATTCATAAGTATTAGATAATTTTATAAGCCTAAGGAGCAATTCAGACAGTATGAGGATCGCTCCAGCTTTTGGACCTCTCGTCCTGAGACAGTAAATTCACTGCAGCTCAATACTAAGTGACTGAACTGGCGTGTCCTGTGGACATTTGCTGCCAAAATCATGTCACACTCATTTCTCACTCTTGGCTTCAAACCTATGACCAGAGGAGAAGAGGAGGAGAGAAAATCCTTCTCAGAGAAAGCAACTATAAAGAACATTGAGTAGTGGACTTATAAATTCAAAGCATTGGAATGATGCTGTTAAGTAGTCAGATTGTCCAGATTAAAAAATGAAGAAGAAAAGAAAGGCAGGTGCCAGTGGCTGCTGACTGTAATCCCAGCTCCTCAGGAGGCTGAGATGTAGAGAATCTGAGTTTGAATCTAGCCAGCATAGGAAAGTCCATGACACTGTTATTTCTAAGACATCACAGAAAACCCAGAAGTGGGGCTGTGGCTCAAGGTTAATGCAATACCCTTGAGCACAAGTAACTCAGGGACAAGGCCTATGCTCATAGTTCAAGCCCAGGACCTGCTTCCATGTCTTTGTGTATGTGTGAATGTATTCCTATAGGTGAAGCTCCAGAGTAGCTATGATGAAAGGCACCAAGCTAGAAAATTTGTTTTCAATACAATGATTTCATAACAGAGACTGCTTTCATGACAGTGCATGTTCCTAGGCTCCCCTCATAGTTCCCAATGCAGCCTGAGGGTTTCTCTGCCTCCCAGGCCTGCTGGAAGAAGGCTCTCTCATTGTCTGAACAGACAGACAAAAGACCTCAGTCCTGTACAGCTCTGTAACAAACAACTCCATCTGGGCCAATTAGTGAGGATGAGTGTGGATGGGCTCTGAAGGTCAGGAAAACAGGCCTCTTTGTACTCCAAGCTATCTCTCTCCCCAGTGCTCTGTGTTGACAGGCAGCCTTCATTTGGGGCATCTCCTGTGGCAGGCCAAGTTCCCAGCACTTATCCTGCCTTTGTGAGACTATATTCTGGTGTTCAGATACAGTGCTCAATATAATTCAGGAGTCCTTCTGGCAGACAACTAGGGCACTTAAGTTCAAGAAATGTTTCATTGAGGGTGATGATGGGCCTATGATGCCTCTGCTAGGTTTCTGAAACCTTTGGAAATCCAAGCACATGTCTGATCTCACCATGCTTCCTGTCATCTAGGACTGCTGAAACACATTAGGTTTTGAAACCTTTGCACTCTCCTAGTTGAGCCCTGTGTGGCAAGGTTTTGGGGTTGAACACAGGGCCTGGGTGCTGACCATGAGCTCAGCGCAGGAGCCCAGTGATTTACCATTTTGTGTCACAGCTTTACTTCTGGTCTGTGTGTGTGTGTGTGTGTGTGTGTGTGAGTGTGTGTGTGTGCGCGCGCGCACATACACCAGTACTGGGGTTTGAACTCAGGACCTGAGCACTGTACCTAGTTACTCTTGTACAAGAATAGCCCTCTCCCACTTGAGCCACAGAGCCACTTCAGGCTTTTTGCTAGTGATGTGTTCCTGAGAAGTCAAGTCCAGGGTTTCATAGATGCAAAGCACTCTACCCCTAAGGCACATTCCCACCCCTCTACTTCAGGTTTGTTATTCATGCCATATTTTTCTGTCAGTCCTGGGATTTGAACACAGGGCCTAGGTACATCTACAGCACTTGGGAGAAGGGGAAGCTCACCATGCTGGTAGACAAGAAAGTCAGGCCTGTTCCCAGGGCCTGAATTCAAGTCCTAGCTCTGGCAAAAATAATATTCGTATTCATTTTAAATACAGGATTCATATTTACATACATATGTTTACTGCATATTGCAGTTAGTGTGGTTATTCATTTTATTTTGTGTTTTATTTATTTCTTATGTATTTTAGTGAGTATGATTACACACATAACCTTTTTTACATCTTATTACATAGGACATAGATCTGCCAATGTACTATACAGCACTCCTGAGACCCAGGACTTTCACCAATAAGGCAAACAAATGGGACATTTGGCTTCTTCCACCAGGATTACTTAAGTTTTTGGCAGTTCTGTGATTTGAACTCAGGGCCTAGAAAGCCCACTTCATGAATGGGGAGTGGGTCAATGTTAGCACACCAGTCTGATGCAAATGAAGTTGTGGGGCAAATTTGGCCCTAGGAGTGGCCAATATATAAACACATAGATTTGTAAAATGCAGTGTGTGTGTATTTACATATGTATACACATCTATAAATGTATACAGAGAGAGACAGATAGACATTTATGTAGATTCTAGTGTATAACTCTATATAAAGAGTGATGTCTATATCTTACTTTTGTATATTCTATTACTACTAATTATTCAGTCTACAATTATTCCTCCATTAATTAATCATGGTAGAAGACTTAATAAAGTATTAATTAAGTTAATCAATGACCTATATTTAATGCATACAGTCTTACATTAGAAAGACATTTAGTACATTTCAAGCATTCTATTAGTGTTCCTAGAGATAAGAACCAGTTTCCTAGGACCTTCAGCCATCTGTATGTGGCAGTCCCAGGATTGAACTCAGGGCCCAGGTGTCTGGGTTAACCTCAGGTTTCACTGACAGCCCACCAGCCTCAGCCATGCAAAGTCATGTACAATTTTCAAGCCAAGTCAGTGAGACCCAGGATGGTCACTGTGCAAAAGAAACAAAGGTAAAACTGTTGTGTAAAACTTTCTGATTTTTCCTCTTCCATTTTGGTTTGTTTGTATTTTGGCCAGTGCTGGGAGTTGAAATTGGGTCCTAGGATCCCTGGATGATCTGTGGGTATAAAAGCTGCACCCCAGCCTAGGGTAATCAAGGTTGAGGCAGACTTGTGATGACCTGAGTTCAAGCCCTGTGCCTGCCCTCCCCCAAAAAAATTAAGGTTCTGGTTTGGAATTTGGGACATTTTATCTGCCATACCTGGGATTTGAAATCAGGGCCTGGGTAACTTTATTTTGTTGTGGCTGAAGTGGAAGCTCATCCTCCTTGAATAAAAGAAAGCCAAGAGCATTTCCCAGGGCATGAATTCTAGACCCAGGCATGGCAAAATATTTATATACATTTATATTGTATATCATATATATGTATTTGCATAGGTATTACATATTGTACCTAGGAAACAATATTTTCACAGACAGCAGAACAGGTCAACATTGCCTTCTTACTCTACCTATTGTGTTTGGCACTGCTGGGATTTGAACTCAGGGCCTGGAATTCCAATTCCTCAAGGGATCAATGTAAGCACAGTAGTCTAAAACAATTACATTGCTAGGGAGTTCCCAGGACCTAAGTTTAACCTCCAGGAGTGGCCAATATATAAATAGATAGATGCGTAAATTGCTGCAAACACATATATATGCATAGAGAGTGAGACAAAAAGAGAGAGAGATGTATATGTATATTCCAGTCTATGTTTAAATATATAAATATATTTATAGAATGTGAGATGTCTATATATCATTAAATTACACGTAATATATTACTAATAATTATTAGGTATTGAATTATGCCTTCATTTAATGATGTATCATGGTTTAAGGCACAATAAAGTGTTTCCTTGTGAAAAAGGAACTCAGGGACAATGTCTAAGTTGACAGTTCAAGCCTCAAGACCTGCGCCAAAAAAAAAAAAATATATAGAGCCAGTAACTCCATGTCTGTGTATGTGTGAATGTATTTCTATTGGTGAACATCCAGAGTCGCTATGAAGAAAGGAACCCAGCTAGAAAATTTGCTTTGAATAGAATGATTTCATAGCACAGAGGGTGCTTTCAAGACAGTGCATGGTCCAGGGCTCCCCTCCCTGTTCCCAGTGTAGCCTGAGGGTTTTTCCACACCCCAGCTTGCTGGAGGAAGTCTGCCTCATTGTTGGAACAGGCAGACAAAAGGCCTCACTCCTGTACTGCTCTTTAAAAAACAACTCTATCCCGACCAACTAGTGATGATGAGTGTGGGCAGACCCTGAAGACCAGGAGAAAAAGGCCTCTTTGTAACCCAAGATATCTCTCTTCCCAATGCTCTGTTTTGACAGGAAGCCTTCATTTGTGCCACATCCCGGGGCAGGCCAATTTCCCTGCACTTATCCTGTCTTTGTTAGACTGTGTTCCAGTGTTGAAACAAATTGCTACAATTAATTCAAGATTCCTTCTGGCAGACAACAACTAGGGAGCTGAACCTAATTCAATGATTCATTATTGGCAACGGTGCCTCCCTAGGTTTTCAGAAGCTTGCTACATCTAAGGCAAGCACTCTACTACTGAGCCACCTTCCCTGCCCTTCTCCTTTTTCTTTTATCAGTCCCGAGATTTGAACTCAGGACCTAGGATCTCAGGATGGGCTGTGGGTCCATTGGCTGCACCCCAGCCTAGGGTGATCGAACCTGAGGCAGAACTGCCACAATCTGAATTCAAGCCCCGGGCCTGGACAAGGCCCAAGGCCATGATTTGGAATTTCCTCCATTTTTCTGGCAGGCCTGGGATTTGAACTCAGGGTCTGGGTAACTCAGTGACACTGCAGGGGAGGGGAAGCTCATTGTTGTTGAAGACAAGAATTTCAGTTTCCAGGCCTGAATTTAAGTGCCAGCACTGGAAAAATTAATATTCATATATGTGATCTTTTTACATACATGGGCTTACTGCATATGACATTTATTACCCTTTTTTATTCATTATTTATTTTATTTAGTATTATTACATATATAACATTTATTTCATTTATTGCCTCTTATCACATGCATATATTTGCATATGGATTATACTTCATACTGAGACCAAGGATTTTTACAGAGAAGGAAAAAAAATGTGTCAAAGTAGGCAGGATGACAGATATCAGCCACAGATGCCTAGACTGTAACATTTTGTACAGGTGTCCTTGGGTCCCCTTGGTAGGGTGCTAGCCATGAGCCCAACAGGGAAGAGTCAGTGGCTAGGCCCTGAGTTCAAGGTTCATGACCAAGAAAAATAAACCAAAACAAACGTCTGCAGGAGACAACTCACTAGAGTTCAGTACATACATCATTTTGGCCCTTACATGGGGACATATCTGAGCCTCAAGGTTCTCACCTGCACAATAATCTGTGGAGCTCTTACAAGGACCAGATGCAAGAATGCACTCAATACACCATTCCTCATATAAGACTCATGACATAGCTGTATCCACACACTGTCATTAGATTAGGGTGCTTTCATCAGTTCACCAAACTACACAAAGTTCACATCTAATGATTTAGAGGGGTGGGTTTTTTGTGGGAGGGGCGGGGAGTCAGCCACAGGGATTCCACTGAAAGTTTGGGGGTACTGTCCTAAGATCATTTGCTCAAGGCTAGAGCTCTACCACTTTGAGCCACAGCTCAGAGTTTTGCAGATTTCCTGTCAGGGCTGGATTTTAAAACCACCAGTGTCTGATCTCAGCCCCCAGTATCTTGGATGACAGGGCTGAGAGAGCCAGAAGCATCTGGTTCTGTGTAGCTGGGTTGCAAGCAATTTACCTCTGGCTAAGTCAGGTTAGATTGCAGCTCTCAGCACCAGACTCCTAGCTTGCTCTATGATGATGTATTTGCAGTCCTATCCTTAAATCTTTGCAGTCAGAACATTCTATCATTTTGCTTTGGTACCAGTTCTGCATCTTGAGTAAGTGTCTAGACACAGTCCCTAAACTTTTGTGCTCAAAGCTAGTACTAAACTGCTTGAGCAACAGCATGACTTCTGGATTTTTCTGTGCAACTGGTAGTGAGGAATGGAACCCAGGGCTTTGTACATACTCGGTGAGCACTCTAGCACTGAGCCCCAGGAGTGACAAGTGTATAAACAGATAAATGTGTAGATTGGTAGATAAAGATTGATAGATAGATAGATAGATAGATAGATAGATAGATAGATAGATAGATAGATAGATAGATAGATGGATGTAAATGTATAAAACAAAAGAGATGTCTGTATATTATGAAACTGCATATATGATATTACTACCAATTATTGGCAATTAAATTATTCCTTCCTTTTTAAGTATCATGATTGAATACATAATAAAGTATTAATTGAAAATTAGTCAATGTGGAATAATTGTGGTCTATAATTTTAGAATATAATCATACACTAACTGCTAATTTAAATGTTATTTTATAACATTGCATTTGTACGGATGTATATCAGGATGCGTTTCTTAGAACCTCCCACAATTCATTATTGGCAGTTCTATGATTCGACCTCCAGGCCTAAGTAGCTGGTTTCAGCTATGGCTTCCCTAAAAGCCCACCAAACATTAGCAATGCAATGTCATGTACACATTCTTGGGCTTGTCATTTAGACAATGGTCACAATACAAAGGAAAAAAAAAGTAAAACCTCCTTCTTGAATTTCTCAGTTTTATCCTTCTCCTTTTTATTTTTTTATTTTTTTGCCAGCCCCAAAAATTGAAATAGGGTCATAGGATCCAATGATCAGCTGTGGCAAAGATGCGAAGACCTGAGTTCAAGTGCTAGGCCAAAAACAAAGTAATAATAACAATAAGACCCTGGCTCGGAAATTGCACCATTTTTCTAGCAGTCCTGGGATTTGAACTCAGGGTCTGGGTAACTCAGTGACACTGTGTTTGAAGGGGAAAGCTCACCGTCCTTGAAGACAAGAAATTCATGGGGCTGGGAAGGTGGCTCAGTGGTAGAGTTCTTGCCTTGCATGCATGAGGCTCTGTGTTCAATTCCTCAGCACCACATAAGCAGAAAAAGCTGGAAGTGATGCTGTAGCTCAAGTGGTAGAGTGCTCACCTTGAGCTGAAGAGCTGAGGGACAGTGCCCACGCCCATAGTTAAGGCACCATGGCTGGCAAAAAAAAAAGAAAGAAAGGAAGAAAAAAAGAATGAAGAAATTCTGACCTGTTCCCAGGGCCTGAACTGAACCCCCAGCACTGGAAAAAAATAATATTCATATATATGAGATCTATTTCCATACATGGGTTCTACTGCATATGACATTTATTACCCTTATTTATTTAGTATTATTACATATATAACATGTCCTTTATTACATCATATCACATAGGACATGTTTGCATATGGATTATCCATCATATTGAGACCCAGGGCTTTCACAGAGAAGGAAAAAAATGTGTCAAATTAGCCTCATAGTCCACAAATAAACTTTTGGCCATGCTGGGATTTCAACTCAGCCTACAATGTTCTACCCATACATGAGGTACAGTCATAGAAAACCATCCACTGGCAAACTGAGCATCCAGGAAATTCTGAAGACCTGTGATCAAGCCACAGTAGTGCCAAATAGATACATGTGTAAATTGATATTATATATAGATATCCATATATACCTGCATATATATGTATATATATATATACACATACACATACAAAGAGGGAATATGAGGCTATTATTAAATTATATATATGATATTACCAATTATTAGTAACTAAATTATGACTCCATTTAATGAAATATCATGGTTGAATACTTATAAAAGCATTAATTAAAAATTAGTCAAGGGGCTGGGAAGTTGGCTCAGTAGTAGAGCGCTTGTCTTGCATGCCTGAGGCCCTGGGTTCAATGCCTCAGCAGCACATAAGCAAAAAGAAAAAAGCCGGAAGTGGCGCTGTCTCAAGTGGTAGAGCGCTAGCCTTGAGCTGAAGAGCTGAGGGACAGTGCCGAGGCCCAGAGATCAGGCCCCATGAACGGACCAAAAAAAAAAAAAATTAGTCAATATCCTTAATCATACCATGGTGCTAGAATGGAAGATATGAATCCAATAATTTTTGTGTGGCATTCTAAAATAGAATCATAAATTAACTGCAAATTCAATGATTACTTTTATAACATTCCATTAGCATTCACATGAACAGGAATTAGTTCATCAGGATCTCCCTCCATTTGTGGGTGGTAGTCATAGCATTTGAATCCCAGGCCTGGGTAGATTACTTTGAATGCAAACCATTGGAATGACACCATGAAGATTTCAGATTGTCATGATTAAAACAAAAGAACAACAAGAAGAAAAGAAAGCCAGGTGACAGTGGCTCCTGCCTATAACCCTAACTCCTCCTGAGTCTGAGATGTAGAGAATGCCAATTTGAATTCATCTGAGGCAGGAAAGTCCAAAACAATCTTCTTTCTAACAGATCATAGGGAGAAAAAAAGCTTATGAGTGGGGCCGTGGATCAAGGGCAGAGTGCTATTCTTGAGCAAAAGGAGCTCAGGAACAGGGCCTAGGCTCATAGTACAACAACCCTGGACCTGCCTCACCCCCACCCCAAAAAGGAGGCAATAACTCCACGTCTCTGTGTATGGATGGATGATGTATGGATGGTTTGCATTCAGCAGGTTTCCCATGTCCATCCCCCTAACCTGGGCAAGTCCTCAGAGAGTCCTAAGTCTGAGCCAGCAGCTTGAACAAAGCATCCTTCTCTGCCATTTAATAACTAAAGCCCGGCCGGCATTGCCTGGGCTGTGCAACAGTTGCCTTATGTTCTGGCTGAGATGTCCCATCGGGACACCTAGCAGCCAGCCACTGCCACCAGGGAGATCACAGTTCCTAGGCTGTAGGAGTTGTCAAAGGTTCTGGCTCCACATTCTCTATCCCTCTGTAGGATATGTGAGCCTACTCCTCTGGGGCCTGGTGGCTATCCCTCATTCACCATTCCTCATTGCTGAGTCATAGGCTGGTCACAAATCTTGGCAAAGATATGAAATAGCCAGCTATTTCTGCACCAAAAAGGGGTAAGTCAATAAATCCCACCCTCATAGTTACTGTCAGAAGTGAGCCTTGGGCTGTGAATGTGGCTTAGTGGTACTGTTTACCTAGCATGCATGAAGCCCTGGGTTCGATTCCTCAGTATCACAGAAACAGAAAAAGCCAAAAGTGGCACTATGGCTTAAGTGATAAGAGTGCTAGCCTTGACCAAAAGAAATTCAGGAACATGCCCAGACTCTGAGTTCAAGCCCCAAGACTGGCAAAAAAGTGAGCCTGGTGAAACACATTCTTCTCCTACTCATAGGAGGGCCAAGGATAGAGGTCAGAGGTAGGGTAGAGGACAGTTGCTGGTAGCTCACCCCTGTAATCTTAGCTAATCAGGAGGCTAAGATCTGAGGATCACAATTGCAAGCAGGAAAGTCTATCTGAGACACTTTTCTCCAAATAAACACCCAAAAAGACAGAAGTAGAGCTGTGGTTCAAGTAATAGAGTGCTAGCCTTGAGCACAAAACCTCAGGGATAGCATCCAGGCCATGAATTCAAACCCCAGGACTGGCACAAACACACAAATACACAAACACACAAACACACACACACACACACCAAGCTAGAGCATTTGTCAGTCAGCCTGCATAAGTTCCATCTCTAGCAACTCAATATTAAAAAAAAGAGGGAGAAAGAAAGACTTGCTCCTGGAGGTGATATAACCAGTGCCAAAATTCCACAGGAGTTCTAAGATGTGGAACAGGATAGAGAACCTCAGGCAAAAGGTACAACACTGCACAAAGTTTCCTGAGGTGTGGTGTAGAAAAGGTGGTGTGGGTGGAATGAAGGTTCTGTGGCTTCAGACAAGTCCGGCAGGATATTCAAGGCTGCATAAAGGTTTGTACTTGAGTCACAGGGAGGGCAGAGGGTGGAGGTCCCAGAATGGGGCCCAGAGGGAAGATTAGCTTGACTTTTCACCATGGACCCCAAGTATTTCCTGTGGCTGGAAGCCTATTTTTCACAGCTCCTGACTCTCAGGCCTCCTTTACATGGAGGACTCAGGGCAAATGCAGGGAAGAACACTTGCTTAAGAAAAGCTTCTAGCCCAATGCCACTGGTGGCTCAACCCCTGTAAACCCTAGCTGCTAAAAAGACTGAGATCAGAAGTTGTGGGTCAAAGCCAGCTCAGGGGAGGAAAGTTAGTGAGACTCTTCTTGCCAGTGAACTACCAAAAGCCAGAAATGGAGGTGTGGCTCAAGTGGTAGAGTGCCAGGCTTGAGACAAAAATTAAAGAGACCAGAGCTTAGACCCTAAGTTCAAGCCCCAGTACTGGCACATAAAAAATAAAGAAAAGATTTCAGGAGTTCCTAGTTCACTGTGGTGAAAGTCCAAACCAGTTGAGTGCTGGTGGCTCATGCCTATCCTCCTAGCTCTTCAGGCGGCTGAGATCTGAGGATTATGGTTGAAAGCCAGCCCAGGCAAGAAAGGCCAGGAGACTCTGATCTCCAGTGAACTACAAGAAAACTGGAAGTGATACTGTGGCTCAAGTGGTAAGCTGAAGAGCTGAAGGGACGGTGCCCAGGCCCACAAGTCAAGCCCTATGACCAACACCGGGCCTGCTTGAACCTTACTCTGTAGCTCTAGGCAGAGTAATTTCCAGTGGGCCCCTTAGCATCTCCCAATATCTAGATGTCCTACAAGTCTTGAAAGCAGCCTCTTTGGGAGCCTTTGCCTACAGAGTCGGCCAGAGTTTCAGAGAAGGGTCTAGCCTTGGGGCACGGAGGACATCGGCCAGAATGACATCAGAGTGGCATCTGTCATGGGTGCAGTGTGGATCTGAGCAGTAAATCAGCATTTCAGACCATGTTTCTGGGCCAGGAGGGGCAAGAGCTGCAAGATGGCACAGCAGGTATTGCCTAATCACGGGGGCAAATTTGACAGGCACACCTTGAGTGGGTGTTGAGTTGGGCTCATGAAAGATTCGTAGGATCAGGAATCCACAGCTGGTTGGCTGCTGCTGGTAGCAGTGGCTATCCCAGGAGTCCCAGGGCTCAGAGCACTGCTTTCCTCACCAATGTTCAGTGGCAGATGAAGGTCTGCAATCATGCACGGAGTATAAACGAGCATCCATCGTGTTCTTCCCTTGGTCCTGTACCCTATGCATGGATGGAGGCGCAGGTTCCATGGAACTTACTGCCATGGCCCAGACCCCTCAGCCCAAGAAGGAGTTGGGGAGAAATAACTTACGTGTCGAGAGTTCACTATGAATGTGCCTCTAGACTGCCCCCAGTTCTAGCTCAGCTGATCATTACCACCTTCCTGTGTGTGTGTGTGTGTGTGTGTGTGTGTGTGTGTGTGTGTGTGTGTGTTCACACGCACATCTTGGTACTAGGGCTTGAACTCAGGACCCGGGCCCTGTCCCTCACTTTTTTCATTCAAGGCAACTCTACCACTTGAGCCACAGCTTTTCTTCCAACTTTCAGGTGGTTATTGGAAGAGGAGTCTCACACACTTTAGAAAAGTGAGCTGGTGATAAGAAATATACTCATTATCTTGCCCATGGAATTGTAACCCCTCTGTACAGTATTTTCACAATAAAAAAAAAGATCGTACTGATACAAAAAAAAAAAAAAACAAGAAAAGTGAGCTAGGATGCCTCTTAATACCAATCCTTAGATCTCAGCCTCCTAAGGAGCTAAGAATATGAGAGCATGAGCTATTAACATCTGGCCACACTTTCCTTCTTGGCTAAGACAGTGTACCTCTCTCCCAGCTTAGCACAATGTACAGCTAACCTTCCTTCTCCTTCTTCTACTCCTCCAGGCTTCAGAGGAAACGTACCCTGCCCTGAAGACATAGAAATAGGATGCTTGACAAGTTTGAGCTTTATGTTCTCCACACAGTCAAGGGCTGCTGGGAGCTGATGTAGAGATCAGAGATCTAGGCCAGGGCAAGTAGACAGCTGTTAGAACAGAAGACAGTATGAAGAGACATCCTTGAAGCTGGATGCCAGTGGCTCATGCCTATAATCCTAGCTACTCAAGGCTGACACATGAGGATCAAGCAAGATTCAAAGCTAGCCTGGGCAGACTCTTATCTCCAATGAATCACCAAAAAGCAGAGGTACTGTAGTTCAAGTGGTAGAGCACCAACCTTGTGCAAACAAGCTAAAGGATACCACCTAGGCTCTGTGTTCAAGCTCTAGTAAACACACACACACACACACACACACACACTAACAACCCTACCAGGTGCCAGTTGACTCATACCAGCAATCCTAACTACTTACGAGGCTGAACTGTTAATATGGCAGCTTGAAGCCAGCCCAGGCTGAAAAGATTGTGAAAATCTTATCTCCACTAAACTACTAAAAAAGATGAAATGTGAGCTGTGGTTCAAGTGGTAACATTTTAGATTTCAGCAAATTCCTTTGCTAGGCCCTGAGTTCCAGCTGTAAGAGTTTTTTTTTTAAGACACCTTTTGTCCCCCTCCTTCCCTCAGGCCATAAATCCAGATGTTGGTCATCCTAGATCTCACTTCTACTCCTGCCACTTCCACAGCACCACAAGTGGCCAGTTTCTGGCCAGCTCTGGGTTAAGAAGTGAATGTACACAAGGGGGGCATACCCAGGTCAAGGCTAATGCCCCAGAACATTGAGGTATTGGCCATACCAGTTTCTCCTCCCCCAATTCCCTGGCCCTTGAATCTAAAGTCTGTGCCTCTGTATTCTGGGCATCCAGAATTCTCTAGAAGGATTGGAGAGTCCCAGCTGGGGCTGGAAGATAGACTTGCCTGCAATAAAGTATGTTGACATTTCCTAGACAACAATAGATATTTCCAAGCCACCTTGGCCTCACCTCCAATGTAGCCTGGAATCCTCCTTGCTTGGGTGGCCTTCAGTCCGCTATCAAGCTGGAGTTGGCCAGAGCCACCGGCAACCCCCTTCCCCCACTCACTGCCAGCCTGCTGAGAGGGACATGCAGCCAGAGGTCTAGCTGAGGAAAAGGGAAGGACATCCCATGTCTGAGTTCCCCACCCACAGACAGGCAAGGCTTTATTGCAGCTGGCCCAGTTGACCCAGAATCCCCTGCAGGAGGCCAAAGATTTGGACAGCTGGACTTGGGCTCCAAAGAAAAGCTTGAACTCAGGTCTCTGGCAATTTAGGACTCATTGTAGACCCTGATAGGAGGATAAAGACAAAGTTGGTGTGGAGGAGGGGCACCATCCAAGGTCAGAAAGAGGCAGACAGGCACCCAGGAAGGGGACAGAGAAAGATGAGGAAAACAAACACACACACACACATACACACACACACAAATATGGCACAGGTGTCTCACACCTGTCATCCTAGCTACTCAGGAGGCTGAAGTCAAAGCCAGTCAGCACAGAAATATCTGAGAGACTCTTATCTCCAATAAACCACCAAATAGCCAGAAATGGAGCTGCAGCTCAAGTGTTAGAGCACTACCTTTGAGCACAGAAGCATAGGAATTTCAACTAGACCCTGAGTTCAAGGCCCAGGTCTTCTACATCCAAACACACAGACACAGACCCACACAGACAAAAGACACACGAACACACAGATACAGCCAGTGGTAGCCCAAAGCCTCAGCAGTCCCTGAGCACCCTGACTATTCCACCCCAGAGATGATAGCACTACCATCATCAGACCAACTGTAGACAAAACTCAGAGCCTCTCACATGTCTGGAATGGTTCGCAACATATCATGGCATTTCTACTGTACACATTGTTATGCTGAAAATTCAGCTACCTTTTGTTTGGTTGTAGGTTATAGAGTTTGAACTTTGGGCCTGCCAGCAGGGTCTCAGCTCTTCAGATGAAGGTGTGCGCTCTACTACTGGAGCCACAGGCACCACATCCTATTTTCTGGTGGTTCATAGAGGATAAAGTCTCATAGACATTCCTGCCCAAGCTGGCTTTGATCCGTGATCCTCAGATCTCAGCCTCCTGAGTAGCTTGGATGACAGTTGTGAGCCACTGCCAGCGCTCGGCTACACCCAACTTCTTTTTTTTCTTCAGATCTTTTCTTTCTTTCTTTTTTTATTGTGAAAATACTATAAAGACAATGTTCAAGAGGAAGTGTACTCATTACCTCACTCATGTACCTGTAACCCTTTGTATAGTATCCTTACAATAAAAACAAAGAAAATACTATAAAGAGGGGTTACAATTACATGGGCAAGACAAGGAGTACATTTCTTATCAAACATTGTAGCCTCCTCTGCAGCCACCTTCTTATACCAAGGGAAAACCCAACTCATCAAGACACAAACAAAATGTAACCCTACACTTCAGACTTGGTCACCAGCATCCAAAACCTTCTTCCATGGATGGAGAGCATATAATTGACACTACCATCCCACCCCTGCTCCCATTCACCCACTCCCTGCCTGCCACAGGCCACGACCTCTGGAGTTCTTGGTAAGGCACCACCCACTCTGCTATGGCTTCACACTGGGGTAAACCTGGGGAGTTATTAGAAATGTCTGTACTGTGAGGCCAGCATCTGGTGTCACAACCTCAACCACCCCAATACTTCACTATCTCTTGCAAGCAAGGAAGGGGTATCTTTCTTTCTTGTTTGGTTTTTTGTTTTTGTTTTTGTTTTGTTTTTGTTTTTGTTTTTTGGTTGAGAGCCTTGAACTCAGGGCTTGGGTACTGTCCCTGATGTCTAATTTTCTTCAAGGCCATTGTTCTGCCACTTGAGCCACAGTGCCACTTCTGGTTGGAGATTGGAGATGAGGATCTGGAGGGACTTTCGTGCCTGGGCTGGGAAATGAGATCCACTGCATCTCAGACTCCTGAGTGGCCAGGATGACAGGTGTGGGATGATAGGTATGAGCCAGCAGCTCATGGCTCAAGGTGTCTAGTCCTTCAGAATTTCCACCTACTCCTCCTCTAGAAGATACCACCTAGACACCCCTCTACCTCCTTCAGAGACAGCAAAGGGAGGCTAGAATTTGGGTGGGGCCATGGGTATTAAAGAGCCCACTCCACATCACTAATCCCCTCTAAGCTCCCATCTGCCTCCTCCTGATTGCCTGGTCTTCCAGGGCAGATCAGACCCACAAGGAGTTCTGGGGCCTGCCCTATGTCCCCCTGCCCCACCAAACCAATACCTGAGGACTTCCGGGGCCAACTGCTCCATGTCCTGGTGGAAGACCTTGGGAGGCTTGCTGAAAACTGGGTACAGGGGTGCACAGGGCAGGAGTGTCCAGCTCCCCTCTGTCAAAGGAAACACAAAGCACGGATGGATCTACTAAGAGCTACAGGGCATAGCCATCCACCTGTCACCAAGGTCCCTGGGAGAACTGCTTTATGGTGACAGCCCTGGGGCCTGACCACAGGGCCCCGGTACTGTGCCTGACTTTCTTTGTCTCCAGAGGAGTGCTCTTTCACCTGAGCCACAGTGCCACTTCCAGCTTTTACTGTGTATGCAGGACTTAGGAATCGAACCCATGCTATCCTGTGTGCTAGGCGAGCCCTCTACCTCTATGACGCAATGCCACCCCTGGATAGCTGTTCTTCTGTGACCCCTCAGGCCTGTCTTGGGACAGTCTCGCACATCTATACCAAGTCTCTCACCAGCAGCCCTGGCTGGAAATGAACATGCTCTGCTATGTTGTCTCCAAGAAGCCCTTTCTGATCACCTTGGCATAGCTGGAGACTCTCCACTGTGCAGCCTGCCAGACTTGTCAAGCTCTGCCTTCCAGCCAGTGTGGGTTGAGAGTGCACAAAGAGGAAGTCCTGGATTCCACCACAGGATTTCTGAAGGCCCTGATACACCACCCAGGGGCAGGTGTTGTATCACACTCAGTGAGAGGGGGAGCGAGGCCTGGGCAATCTGTGGGCAACTAGACAGGACCATTTCTTTGTGTGAGCTTGAACTGAGGATCTGGGAACTGTCTCTCTGAGTTTTATTGCTCAAGGCTGGTGCTCTACCACTTGAGCAAAAGCTCCACTTCTGGTTTTTTGGTGGTTCCATGGAGAGTAGATTTTCATGGGCTTTCCAGCTTATGGCTTGCTTCAAACTGTGATGCTCAGATCTCAGCCTCCCAAGTAGCCAGGATAACAGGCCCGAGCCTGAACCCCAGGTGACCGGCACCAAAAGCTTTTTGGTTTTTGTTGGCTCACATTCATATCCTATCAACTAGCAAGCCCAAGTTAAAATAATCAGTTACAGGGGATCAAATTCCTCTCCTGGGTCAGTTAATCCAAGGAGATAAAGTGTCTTTGGAAAAGGCTAGTCTGAGTTGCCTAAGGGATGTTTGTGTGTTTGTGTGTGTGAGTGTTGGGGTCCTTACCCTCATCTCTGTGGTGCCTCATCCTCCCAGCAGGGAGTGCATCCAGGATCTACATCCAAGGCTATGATCCGAATTCTGTCCTGCAACCTAAGCCTGGACAGATAAAGGAGAGAAGGAGAGGGTTGGGAGAACATCAAAGGTATCCCCTTTTCTTTGGCTGAATGTACCAGCCAGAAAACTGAATACATCTTTCTTGGTAGTCAGCTAAAAGGTGTACACTATTCATTTATTTTATGATTGTGTTAGTCCTAGGGCTTGGATTCAGGGCCTGGGTGTTATCCCTTAGCTTCTTTTGTTAAGGCTAAGGCTCTACCAGTTGGGCCACAGCACCACATCTGGCTTATTTGTGTGTGGGTTTGGGGAGGGAGGTGGTTTATGGGAGATAAGAATCTCATGGAATTTCCTTCCGGGGCTGCTCTGAGTCACAACCATCAGACCTCAGCCTCCCGAAGAGCCAGGATGATGGGTGGGAGCCATGAGCTCCTGACCGCCACCATCCATTTATAATCCCTTAGGCCCAGGGCTGGGCCACCCATACTAAACCTCTTGCTGGGAGTAGGAAGCAGACATGAGTGGGTTTGATACTTCAACAACCTACCTATCTTTGAGCATTGTTCTGGGTCAGTCTGATGGAGGCTTTGTCCTTATCCACAGCAATGACTTGGCTCTGTCACAAGAACAAATGTACAACGGGAGGTGTCAGGTCTTGGGTCTTTCCTCTGAACCCCGCCACTCTAACCGAAAGGAAACTCTCCAGCAAAGGGTATTACACATAGAGTGTTTTTATTGTCTTATATCCAGGGTCTTGTCAGATAGGTGGGGATATAGGTCAGAGTCCCTGGATTGTGCTGGGCAGGGGACAAGATGACACCTTCTCATCCACTTTCCTTCAACGGTGTAGCAGAGTGATGTGGGGAAGGACTCATGGGATGGACAATGAATAACCATCACTGTCTAGCCAGGGCACAGAGGGGCTTACCTCATGGGGCTGGTTCAACAGGCTGACCAAAACAGCTCCTGACCCACAGCCCACCTCCAGAATGAGAGGGCCACCTTGGGTTCCAGCCACATGGGGATGCTGGGACACCTCCTCCAGCACTCATTCAACCAATTCCTGAGAGAGACAAAGAGAGAGGGAGAGAGAGAGAGAGAGAGAGAGAGAGAGAGAGAGAGAGAGAGAGAGAGAGAGAGAGAGAGAGAGAGAGGGAGGGAGGGAGAGAGAGAGAGAGGCAGAGGTTCAGTATTACACTTAAGCCAGGTGCTGGTGGCTCAGACCTATAATCCTACCTACACAGGAGGGTGAGATGTGAAGATCGTGGTTCATAGCTGGCTCGGGAGGAATGTCTGTGAGACTTTTTTCCTCAAAGAACCAACAGAAAACCAGAAGTGATGCTGTGGCTCAGGGGGTAGAGTACTAGCCTTGTTCTGAGGAGCTCAGGGATAGCATCCAGGCCCAGAATTCAATCCCCACAAATGACAAGAAGTGGACTTCCCACCACAAGAAGTGGACTGAATAACACCCACTGTTCTAGGAAGCATGGCAGAGAAATCAGGCCAAAATTCTTGTCAGCTAGAGGTCATGAGTAGGTCACCTGGCTTCTCCATGACTCATTTTCCCCAGCTGGAAAAATGAATAGAATGAAGGATCCCTTCCTCATGGAGACAGGATAATGATGAAAGACAGCCATGTTTTGTTTCATTATCCCACACCTGTTGCATGATTAATAGCAGACCCCATCTGAGCTCTTCCCCCGGCAACTTCCTGTCATATGCTCACAGAATTGTTGACAACTGTATCTGACACCTGCTCCCTCTGTGCCTGGCCCTGCTCCAGAGATCCTTCTGTATTAGTCCCTTATTTACTCACAACTGTCCCATGAGGAGACTGAGGTCCGATGGTCGACATCCAACCCAGAGCTTCACCTGTGGTCAAGAATCAGCTGCCCTGAACTAAGAGTTTTGGACAATCCATCTAAAATGATGACTGAGCAAGGCGCTAAATGTCTACCACCACCACCCCTCACATACACACACACACACACACACACACACACACACACACACACACACACACACACATACAAACACACCTCCACTGTCCTTTGTAGGCAAAGATGTTTTACTTTCTTTCTTTTTGTTGGTTGTGGGGCTTGAACTCTGAGCCTGGGTGCTATCCCTGGGCTGTTCAGCTCAAGTCCAGCACTGTACTACTTGAGCCACAGCACCATTTCTGGTTTTCTGTTGCTTTATTGGAGAGAAGAGTCTGAGGGTCTTTCCTGCCCAAGCTGGCTTTTACCCGTGATCCTAAGATTCAGCTCCTGAGTACTTAGAATGACAGCCATGAGCCACTGGCACCCGGCCAATGATGCTTTTCTATGCCTGTCATCCTATCCCCTCAGGAGACTGAGATCTGAAGACTGCAGTTGGATGCAACCCTTGGCAGCAAAGTCATTCAGAACTCTTATCTCCAATTAAACACCCAAATATGTTGCAAGTGTAGCTGTGGCTCAAATGGTAGAGTGCTAGCTTTGAGCATGAAACAAGGGATGGGACCCAGGCCCTAGTTTTAAGATTTTTCTAGCATAAACCCACCCAAGAAAAGGAAGCAGGTGAGCACACGGGAGCTCAAAGCTCACACATAATACTCATCCTGCTCTGAGTCTCTAGATTCTATGTCCTAGGTCATGGCAGTCTTAGATGGGACTGACCACGCACCAAGTCAGGACGTTCAAGTACAATCTCATACTGAGGATCCCATGACCTCATCAAGGACTCAAGATCTCTCACTTTCCTGTCTTGACAGTGGGCAGTCAGGTGAGATCTAGTTATCCAAACAAAGCATACGGAAATGAATGAATTTCTCAGCCAAGGGTTGGAGATTGGAGGGCTCTAGGTCCTTCTATCTCGGGAAGGAGAAAACGGCTGATCCATTTAGGAATGTTCCTGGGTTGTGAGTATCCTCTAAGAAACAACCCTGCTCCCAGCCCAGTGCCTCCTGTTTTCCCACTAGCCTCACCTTCAGTCAGCCCCTCCCACATCTGCCATCTAGACTAAAGGCTGAGCTAGCAAAGAGACCCACCTCTACCTCTGAAGATGGCAGTCACAGGGCCCTAGAGTCCCCTAGATGAAGTCTGGGGGCAACACAGTTCTGACTCTCGCCCTCATTCCCTGAGTGTCCTGTTCCAGTAGCACGCTTAACTCTGTCTCTGGTCGAGGAATGAACACTGGGGGTGTCATCTTCAGATTGAGCCAGCAAAAGTCCCAGTCCCCACGGATGTACTGCACAGGCATCCTGCAGTGGATGACAGCCAGGTTGTCAACAGTGAACCCAGAGTGCCAGGACTTTTAATAGCCATGTGGCTGGGTTGAAGATTCTATCACTGATGGTCTAGGTTATCAGTTGAGGTCCTGGCTCCAATAGCCTGACTCACTGGATCTGGATTGTCCTCCCTCTTGATCTTCCTGTTTATCCCTTGCTACCCCCGTCTTGCCCCTCCCTCACCCTATACCTCCCTAGACTTTGGACAGTTTCTTCTTATCTGACCAGAAAATAAACTCCGTGAGCCTGGGGAGATTGAAACTCTGTGACCCACCCTGAGCCCTAGGGTCTACCCGAGGCTGCTTCCCTCTGCAGTCAGCGACCACTCAGATTTGGATGTCATGAAGTTGCTGATGTCATGAATGGGTCAGTGGCTTGGTCCTACACACTAGCTTTAGGCTCTGAAACTGTCCCCACAGAGATTGTGAATGGTTGGCTCCCTTGATCCAGGGACTCCAAATCAAGGCTTGCATGCTCCCTTCTTCCTTCCTTTCCTCCTTTTCTCCCTCCATCCTTCCCTCCTCTCTTTCTCTTTCCTTTCATTGTGTCACTCCTGGGCATGAACTCAGAGCCTGGGTGCTGTCCCTGAGCCATTTTACTCAAGGCCAACAGTCTACAGCTTGAGCTACTCATCCACTTCTGGCATTTTCTTTTTGGTAGTCAGTTGGAGATAAGAGTCTTACAGGCTTTTCTGCCTGGGCCTTAAGCCTCAATCCTCCTATCTCAGCCTCCTAAGTAGCTAGGATGACAGGTGTGAGGCACCAGCATCCAGCTCAAACCAAGATTTCTTCATGTGTTGTGGAACCAGCACTGGAACCTTTCATCGTGTATGACCCCCCACTCTCTCCCCCCCCCCAGAACTGGCACACACTGTAATGTTTTGTTAGATAAATAGATGAGCATCTGTCTATGACAATACTATAGAAAAGTCCCATCCAACTCAGGTAAGCATCCTGGGTGGGGGAAAAGCGTGACGTAACTCTCCCACAGTTCTCCCTCCTCCCTCTTCCCACCCTTCTGGTGCCACCGCACTTAACTGTTTTGGTTCCAAGGACATGAGCCATGATGTACTCACTGTATTCTGGGGCCTCTGGGATGCCTATCTTCTCAACGATCTCTGTCCAGCAACTGACCAGCTGTGTGGCACTCCATTCCCCACTCAGCTGTGAACAAGGTTGTCGTGAGGTGAAAGCCTAGCTCAAGTGTCCTCCTCTGCACTCCCTAGGGCCAGACAGGATGGTCCACCATAACCGGCCCCCAATTTTCATGTTGCAGAAAAGGATCCCTGAGGCATCCTGGGTCTCTGAATCTCCCAGAGTCCAGTACAGGTTCTGGGAATTGTCTCTGCTCACAGCGATCAGGCTGCAGATGGCAAGGGCACAATCTCTGCTCCCCACAACATCCTCGACTGTAGTGATCACTCTAGAGAGAGCCGGAGGAGAATCGGCAGCTGCCGGAGAAAGGCAGTCAAGGCACGACGTTCATTGCAGGAGACCATTTGGCTCAGGAACTCTGCTTGTGCTGCTTGAATGTCATTGTTTGGTGACTGAAATGGTCCATCTCATTTGACCCAGTATCCCAAGCATTAGTAGAAATTGCCACCTTCAAGAAAAAACTCTGGAAATGCTGCCATTTCAACTTGTCCCAATCAAACTTAAAGGGTTCCAAAGTCAGTGGTCCCCTTTTCCTTCCAGACAGCCTACAGCAGGTTACAGAAAATGGCATTCAGAAAGCCCGAGCTAACTGCCATGTCCTGATCCCAAGTAGGCTCCAGCAGGGGGAACACACTTGCCTACCATTGCCCAGCTATAAACAGCCCAGGAGGAACATAGATTGGTGTCTGCAGGAATCCAGGGAGGACTACCCACCAGTGCACTGTCTCTAGAGGGAATCTATGCCACCATTGGAGGCCCGCAGCCCCCTGCCCAGATGCCCACGTACACCATCAATACCCTGGGTAAGATTCCCCTCTCACCCTCAGTCGTGGTGAACCATCTGCTATGTCACATCGTTCGTCACTTCCCAGACCCTCCTAGATTCACAGCTCCTGCCCTACTACCTCCCATCTCGTTCCCTATTTATGTTTGGCAGACTCATTTCCAACCTTGAATTAGCTCCAACTATACACACCAGAGCAGACTGTCTGGCTGGAAGAGTGCGGTTGTGATCACAGTAGCCTCATGAGCCTTCTGGCTGAAGACAGAAGAATAGGTGTCCACTCTGGTCTGTGGTTCACACAGGACTCCTAGGGGAGACCCACACAGGTCCAGCAGCTACTGTGGGCTGCAGGAAAGGAGAAGAAAAAGGTGGAAAGGAACATTTACTGAAACCTTCTCTAAAGGAGCCAAGAAACGGTGAAAGAGAAAACAAAATTATGGCTGGGCTCATACTGGGCATTAATTGAAAAAGAATAACAAATACACACAAATAAAATGCTTTTGCTCTTTTTAGACATGGTGACTGTACAATGAGAAAGATGATCTCTCTCTCTCTCTCTCTCTCTGTCTCTGTCTCTGTCTCTGTCTCTGTCTCTCTCTGTCTCTCTCTCTCTCTCTCTCTCTCTCTCTCTCTCTCTCTCTCTCTCTCTCTCTCTCTCTCTCTCTCTCACACACACACACACACACACACACAGATTCAGAGCAGTGTCTCTCCTGAGTTTGTTGGTTTCTCATCTGGGCAATGTACTAGCTGGAGCACAGGGGTTCCCTAGCCAGAACCAGGGGATCTCACCCAAGGGGAACAATGCTCTAATAATGCAGAACCATCCTGATTCTCCCTTTCTCCAGTGTCAAACCCTTCCCATTGTGAACAACCAGCCTTGACTCCCCATTCACCAAAACCCTAGGCCAGGGCGCTGGGTGAAGGAGTTCTGGGACATGTGGCTTCTCAGAGCCTGGACAGAAAACAAAGCAGGTGCCTCCAGAAAGGTGTCTGATCTGGGGTGGGGGTGTTGTTGGGGACTTTGATGGGGTCCTAAAGGCTATATACATGGATGGACTCCCTACTTCCCTCCTACATACTTCTGGGCAACTTGGCAAATTCTTGGGGAGGACAAGGAGACAAGATGGACTGGTAGCACTAGCAGAAGCTGGCAGAACTGGGAAATGTGATCACCCAGTCAGAACTGTTGACAGCTGGGGTTGGGGGTACAGGGAGAAAAAGGATGCAGATGCACAGCTGTGTGGCTCCCACTGCTCGAGACCAGGGGCTCTGTTTTGCCCCCACCTCCCCATCCCTGCAACTCCCCTTTTCCTGGAACACTGGCCACTAGGGATGAGGGTGGGATCCCCGGGTGGACACCCATCTCCACCCCCCACCCTTGGGGTGCATTTGTGGCAGAGCCAGGACAGACTGTGGGGCATGGGGAAGACAAGAGGCAAGGGTCCAGATCCGCGAGGGTGGGGAGGAAGGGTAGAGTGGGGGACGGGGTTTACGGGGAGGGGGTTGTGGGGTGCGGGAGCGAGCGCAGGTCGGCCACTCACGTGTGCTGCTGGGAGAAGCTGTAGGCTGGGACTCCAGGTGCGTGCCGGGAGTCTGAAGACCAAGGGCCGGAACCAAGTCAGGCCCACAAGCAGGCCAGGGGTGCAACATCTCCGCCAGGTGACTGCTAGAGACTCCGTGGGTCCCAGCCAGCAGCGCCATGTTTGAAACCCAGCGCGGGCGCCTGGTGGAGCTGCGCGCAGCCTCTGCTCCTCCTCAGCCACCACCGCAGCCTCAGTGGCCTCCTAACCTGTGGCCGCCGCCGCCTCAGCAGCCACTGCCTCTGCCGTGCTCCCCGAACCAGGACCTCAGATTCAGGGCCACCATGGCTGGGCGCCTCCGAGGGGCTGCGTGTGGCGATGTTCCTGCCTTGCAGGCTCCGCATGCTCTGCGCTCCCGGCCAGGACCCACACTATGATCTGAGCAGCCGCCAGCCATTGAAGCCATTTCCACGGGTGCTAGTGCTCCTGCTCGCTCTTCTCCCAGCTCTCCCTGGGCCCCACACTCCTCTCCTGGGCCACCCCGCCCCTTCTGCGCACACACCCCTGCCCCCTTGTGCCCCTGGCCATTGCTGCCACCAAAGTGTGCTCCTGGGCCCCGCCCCGACCTCCCCTGGGCCCCGCCCCCCACCCCTGGCCACAATTGCAGCCCTGACTGGGCCCTGAGGCTTCTAGACCATGGTATTGCAGCCTTACCTCAGCTCAGCACTAACCCCCACCCCCAGTACTGGCCCAGGGGATCGAATCTCCCCTCAGCCCCACCAGTGGAGGAGACTCTCCTCCATCCCCCTCCACACCACAGGTGCATGGTGACACTGGTGTGTGTATGTGTGTTTGTATTTGTGTGTGTGTGTGTGTGTGTGTGTGTGTGTGTGTGTGTGTGTGTGTGAGTGTTGGGGATAACCTCTCAAGGACTCAGATCATAGCACCCTTTGGGATGAATCAGCACACAACGCACTTCCAAAATCAGCACAAAGCACCCTGTGTAAATGACTCAGCACACAGCTCTCTTTGAAGGACTCAGCATGTAGTATGCTGGATAGAGTATTCAGCACACAGCACACTTTGAAGGAGGGAATCCATAGCCCACAGTGTAAAGGACTCAGTCCATGGCACACTTTGAAACACTCAGCACATAGCACTCTTTTCCAGGGACTCATCACACCCTGTGTTGAAGCATGCTGTGTAAAACACCCAGTGCACAGCATCCTTCGAAAAACTCAGCACACAGAACAGTTTTGGAAGACTCAGCATTTACCACACTGTGGAGGCACTCAGCACACAGCATCATTTGAAGGACAGTACAGAGCACCCTGTGAAAAAACTTGGCACACAGCACTCAAAAACACCTCATCCCTCTTTTCTCAAGGGCTCAGCACATAGCAGGACCCTTTGGGATACATTAGCAGACTCAGCATACATTACATTGAGTAATGGACTCAGCACACAACACCCTTTAAAAAACCCAGGACGACCCACTCTTCTCAGGGACTCGGCACATAGCACCCTTTGGGATGACTTAACAAACAGCACTTTTGTGAGGACTCAGCACACAACTCCCATGAGGGAAGGACCCAGCAAATAGCTCCCTGTGAAGGAATCAGCATATAGTTGTATGTCACAAGTTCAGCTGTCATTAGAATTAGGGTGCTTTCTTCAGTATCACCATTCTTCAGAAACACTTCATAAATGCTACTAGTTCACATTTAGACAGCCAGTGTTTTATGGGGGAAGGTCAGCTGGGGGTCTTGAACTCAAAGCTTGGGGGCCCTATCCCTGAGCTCTTTGGTTCAATGCTAGAGCTCTACCACTTGGAGGCACAGCAACAATTTTGTTTTTTGGGTTGTTCTTTGACAGGTCTTATGGTGATAAGTAAGGCCAAGTTGGGGTATCCATGGGCAAAGACTCTTAGCTCAGCTTGGAGCTGACCTCTCCCTTTCTTGTGTTCCTGGAAAGCTGGGCTTCCTGGAGCTCTATTGGCCTAGGGTTGAACAGACCTGCTCTGGCATCAGCAATCAGGGTGAACAAAAGTGAGCTTGACCATGGTAACTTCCCCAAATTGAACTCAAGAGGATACTGGCACCAGGTCACATGTTCTGCGTGTGGCCATCAGGGGGCAGCAGTGGCCCACCATAGGGATTGTACCTGCAAGTTCTGTTTACTCTTGCTTCCCTAGGGCCTCCATCATGCTTCAAAGCCACCCTGGAGAGAAAAGTGCCTGAGACTCTTACCTATAATTAACCATTGAAAAGCAAGTGAGGCTGTGGCTCAAGTGGCACAGCACTATCCTTGAGCAAGAAAACTCAGGGTCTATAGAGCCTAGTCCCTTAGTGTACACACACACACACACACACACACACACACACACACACACACACACACACACACACACACACACACACACACACACACTACATACATGCAAAATCAGAGATTTCTACACTGCAGTCTTTGGATATTCTCTATTTTTTTCCCACTAAGCCTGGTGGCTGCTGGCCTAGGTGTTTGGTGCATACAACATCACATGGCATCTTCAATTTTGGGGGAACAGAATGGCTAGAAGGTCAACCTTCCCCTATCCCAGCTCCTTGATTGGGTCATGGTCTATCCAGGCCCTTTGGGGCTCCTTTACAGACTCAGCAAGATGCCTTCAAAAGGCATCACATACTGGGCACTGGTTGCTCATGCCTGTCATCCTGGAGGATCATGGTGCCAAGCCAGTCTGGACAGGACAGTGTATGAGACTCTTATCGATGAACCATCAGAAAACAAAGTGGCATTGTGACTCAAGTAGTAGAGTGCCAGCCTTGAGAAAAAGAGCTCAGGGACAGTGCTCACGGCCAACAAAAAGGAGAGGCATTGCATGATGCCTTTGGGATTGGCATGGGCCAAATATAATTGGAATTAATTATAATTGGAATTAATCAAGTCCTCCAAGACAAAGCAGTACCTCCTTTAGTCCTGGGCTCCTCCATCTTGTCTCACCCCCTGGCCTTGTCTGTGCTTTGGGTCACCATGGATCTGGCTGGGTGGGAGGGCTCCAAGGAAGATCCCAGAGCAATCACCCCACCTCCTTCTGCCCTGCTCACCCTGCTGCTTCTGCTCTTTGCCATAGACCTTCTTCCTGGAATCCATCCATGAGGTCATCACCACCAACATAGTGGTGAGTGGTGGGTCTGGCCTAACTAGGGGCAGTCAGACATGGAAGTAGGTCTGGGACTAGGAGCTTCCACCTTGGGTGTGGGCTGAGGCCATGGCTGACCTTTATTTCATCTTGAGCCTTGCAGTGGTGGGGAGACAGTGTAGACTTCACATTGAGTCAGATAAGATCAGAATCTGGAGGACTACTTGAGTGGGGGAGGATGTGGGACTCAGGGGGCCACTGTTCTTGGTACTCTCTTGGGACTCCCCTCTTCCTCTCTCATCCCTCAATGGTAGAAGAGAAACTTCAACTAAGGGTGTGGGAAAAGGGGGCGGGAGAATATTTTGATGTGAACCAGACTTGTGCTTCATATTCATCCTAGCCCCTACTTCCTATTGATCTGAGGAATGGCCATATGGGTTTGGGAGGGGGAAGAATCATCCTAACTGAGAATGTGGCTTAGTGGTAGAGTGTTCGCCTAGCATGCCTGAAGCCCTGGGTTCTATTCCACACAGAAAAAGCTGGAAGGGGAGGTGTGGCCAGCCTTGATCAAAAAGAGCTCAGGAATAGTGGCCAGGTCCTGAGTTCAAGCCTCAGGGCTGGAAGAACAAATCTTTGTTGGAGGCTTTTTTTTTTTTATTTTTCTTTGAAAACACTTTATTCTTTGTGATAAGCATAACATGGGTCTCTTTCCTGGCCACCAATGGGCCATTAGCTATCCCTTGAGTTTGGGAAAACTCCCTGCAGCCTCTGCCCTACCCTACTCCCAGTTTAACCTTCCTGTCACCTCGCATATGGAGGCTTAAGAGAAAGCCACTTGGCCACCTACTTCTGGTGGCTGCCAAGGCTTTTGAGAGTCGGTATATCACAGAGTTCGTCATCATCCACATCAGTCTATAGGAGAATGTGAGAGAGCATTCCTCCCCTGAGCCTGGGAGCTGTGGGGAGATCTGGATGTGGGGCATCTGGGGCAGGACCTTCTCTTTGGGGGACTCCACTATGGGGACGGGAATCCTGACCTCTCCTCTAGCAGGTTCCATGCTGTCTTCAAGTGGCAATTCTTCAAAACCTTTCTGATCCTCCCTCATTTCACCCACCACACATCCTGAGGCATCTGAAGCAGAGTTGGTGGGGGGTGGGGGGTTCAGCCTGTGCTGTCATCTGGAGACTGCTGTCTGTGCCTTCCCTTGGGAGGAGTGACAGCAGCTCCCGCAGCACTCTCCTCTTCTCCATCTTCTCCTGGGACAGCCAGTGCATGCACTGGGCTTTCTCCCAACACAGCTCATTCAGGACCAACATCTGCTCTTTACACACCATGAGGGACTCCTCGATGGTTTGGATGTGTGCCGACAGCTGGCTGCATCAATGGTGGAGCTCACCTGCTGGACTCTGGAAGTCTACCTCATCAGGCAGGTCATGGATGAAGCAGATTTTCTTCTCAGATGCCCACGTGTCTCAATTCCAATCCCCATGCCTGCTCTGGTGGCAGTTCATGAGGGTCTGTGGCTCCAGCTCAGTCTGGCACTGAGCTGCTGGGTCGGCCAGGGGGTGCCTCCAGCTGGCCCGCCATTCTTGTGGCAGGAGTTTCCCCCTGTGGATCTCATCCTCCAAGAGCACTCTCAGAGCCATGTCACTCTTGGTCTGGGGGACATCTCTGTCCTCTGTGATGGTCACATGGAAGGGGGAGGGCGGGTGTCACCTCCTTACCTTTTGCTTCTCCAGGGCTCATGCCTTCCCCTTCCCCAGGGAAAACCAAGGAGCTCAGCTGGACCTGCAGGCACTCCTCCTGTGATCTGGTGGCTTCCAGGCACTTGAGAGTGTCCTGCCACTTGGCAAACCACCTGGTCCCTCCAGTTTGTTGAGCCCTTCACTTGCATCAGCTGCTCCAGCAGCTGGATCTGCCTCTCTAAGTGCTGCTGCAGGGCCTCCTTCTCAGAGCACAGCCACTCATTGGAGGCGATGTGCCTCACAGGAGGCTCTGAACTCCTGCACTGGCCCAGGGACTGCTCCTGCTGCTCCTGAGCCTCTTGGCTCTCTCTCTCAGCCACCACTATCCATTTCTCTATCTTCTCCTCTGAGCATCTCCTGCTGTTCCACGTTCTGAAGACTGAGACTGGTTTTCCTAGACCTGGATGTGAAGTTGTTCCTCCAGGTTTTTCAATTCCATCTCCTTGCTGTAGGCCTGGACTTACAGCTGCTGCTTGGCCTGAGATGGTCCTGAGGGGGGGGGGCGTGGTATTACCAGCTTTCTTCTCAGTTCCCACAGCTCATTCCCTAGGTCCAACACATGCCTTACCCCTCATTCCTTCTCCTCTGTCAGTTGGTTCACCCATTGGGTCAGCCATCATGCCTCCTCCTTCCCTGCGGACCTCTCAATGCTCAGGTCCTCCATGAAGGTGTCTCTCTCCAGATTCGCTGTGGTCACCAGCCAGCTCAGGTTGTCCAGTAGTCTTTCAGTACCTCACGTCCCTCCAGCACTTGTTGGAACTTGCATATTCTCTTCTTCATGTGGCTCCTCTGTATCCACAGCACTTCCAGCGTCTCCTGCAACTCTGTGTTCACTTGCTCCAGGTCATCGAAGCTTCTGGTCTTTTCCTCAAGCTGAAGGGTCAGACCATTCAGCTGTTCCAAGAACATTTTGGTCTCCTTCTTTGCAGCAGTGACCGCAGAAGCCGCTATCTCCAGCTCTGCCATGGGCCACTCTGTAGCTTGCAGGCAGCTGGTGAGAGCTTCGTGCTCCCTTTCTCTGTCATCAGTGGCCTGCTGCACTTGGGCCAGTGCACATTGTAAAACACTTTCTGCTGAAACCAACCGCTGTATGGGTGCCTTGTGGATCTCTACCTCCATTTTTGGTGCTGCATGTATCTGGGCTATCTTCGCCCTCTCTTACTCCCATTGATCCTGCCAGTCTGTCTTTCCCTGCTTCAGTGGTTGGATCTTGGCACAGAGTGCCTGGTTTCTTCTTTTCTGTAGTCCAGGGTGGGCACCACATGCCAGTAGCCCCTCTGTGGATCCTTGGTGTTATTGGGACCCTGGACACCCTGGACCCTGGTGGCTGTGACTGTGTCCAAAAGCAAGGGAGGCCCATGGTCGGCATCACCTTTGGCCGGACTCTCCATTCAATTCGGCTCCCCAGAGATGTTTGTCTTGGGGATGCCTTCTTTTTTCGTGTTCTTTGTTTTCTTGAATGTTTCAGGTCTGTCGGAAGGATACTGCTGGTGTTCTTGTGGCAATTTCTTGCCCACAGTTCTCTCATTGAGTCTTATTGTTTCAGACATCTGAGTGCTGGGACAGGAAAGTTGGGCAGGCCACGTTCCCAGGCTCTAGGAAATCCTCTCACTGACTAGGACATGGTTTCCTACTCTACCTCAAAGTCACCTGGAGTCTCTTGCTCACCACTCAGCCACCTCTACCTTCCTCAACTGCTTTTAGTGTTATCAACCAACAGAGGGAATCCTAGTGATACAGGGAAACATGGAATGTGGGCGTGGCCACTATTCTTGTATCCCATTGGTCAAAAAGAACCATGAAAGAATGAGGGTGTGTCTGGAATTCTGTGATACAGACAGAATGGATGGAGTCAAGATGACAGCATACCCTTTACCAGGAAACTCTGTCAAATCCAGTTGGGGACAAGAGGGAGACCTGCTTTAGCCAGATGGCTGCACAGATTGTTGTGTATGTCTATTTGTTGCCAGTCCTGGACTTTGAACTCAGGATCTGGGCACAGTCCATGAGCTGTTCTTGCTCAAGATTAGCCCTCTACCACTGGAGCCACACAGCTCTGCTTTTGCTTTGTTGGCATTGAGGTTGGACAGGGGTCTCAAGGACTTCCCTGCCTAGGGTGACTGTGACCATAATCCTCCTATCACAGCCTTGTAAGTATCAAGGAGGACTGGTGAAAGCCACTGGTGCCTGGCTAATCATTGTTCAGGATTATGGCTTCCCCAGTAGCCTGCAAGCCTTCAGCAATGCAAGGTGAAGTGTCCTTTGGAGCCGGATCACTCAGACCCAGATGGCCACGGTGCCAAAGAAGAAAATGTTAAAACTCCATCCCACCACTTTTTTTCTGTGCATCCTTCCCCGTTCCCACCCACCCGCCCGCGGCACAGGGCCTGAAGTTCTAGGATCTCAGGATAGGCTGTGTTTCGAGCAGCTGCACCCCAGCCTATGGTGATGAAAGCTGAGGCATGGTTGCCATGACCTGAGTTCAAGACCTTGTTTGGCAAAATAAAAGCAAAAAAATAGCTCCCTGGCTTGCAATTCATGCCGTTTCTCCTACCCTTGAATTTGAACTTAAGGCCTGGGTAACTCTGAAGCACTGTGGATGAAAGGGAAGCTCACCATGCTTGAAGACAAGAAAGTAAGGCCTGGTCGTTAAGCCTGTATTCAAGTACCCACCTCGGAAACATTCTATTTATATTCATTGTAAAGGTAAGATTTGTTCTTACGTATAGATGGTCAGTCCATATCCTGTTTGTTATGGTTACTTATTGTATTTTTGTTTTATTCATTTATTTTCCATTTTTTATTTTGAAAATACTGTACAGAGGGGTTATAATTACGTGGTCAAGATAATGAGTGGATTTTGCGGTGCTGTATTCATTTTGTTTTCCTGTCAGCCCCTGAGGCCTATTATCCCATTGTAGGCTGTGAGTCCAGAGGCTGCACAATCCCAGCCTAGGGTGATGGAAGCTGAGGTTCAAGTCCTGTGATTGGCAATCGATCAATCAATCAATAAAATTTTAAAATATTAGAAATAGCTGGCGGCCGGTGTCTCACACCTGTAATCCTAGCTAATCAAGAGGCTGAGGATTGTGGTTCAAATCCATCCCAGGGTATAAAGCCCATGAGACTCTTATCTCCAATAAAGCACTAGAAAACCAGAAGTGGTGCTGTGGCTCAAGCGGTTGTGTGCTCGCCTTGAGCTGAAGAGCACAGGGAAAGGGCCCAATGCCAGAGCTCAAGCCTCACAAAATAAAAATTGTAAAAATACTAATGAAGCTCCCCAGCTTGGAATTCGTGTCTTTTTATTTTGCTGTCTGGTATGGGATTTGAACTCAGAGTTTGGGTAACTCTAATGCACTGTGGGGGATGGGGAAACTCACCATCTTTAAGACAAGCAATTCAGGCCTGTTCCCTAGGCCTGAATTCAATCCCCAGTCCTGTTAAAGTAATATTCATCCACATTTGAAATAATGATTAATAAATATCTACATACTTATGTTTACTGCATATTATTTTACTGTGTATTTATTTTATTTTTTGCACTATTCATTCATTCATTATTTATATTGACTATTATTATACTTATAACATGTATTAATTGATTACATCTTATGAGAACTATACAGATTAGCATATGTATTATATATCTTATTTCAGACCCAGGACATTCACAGAAATTCTATAGTAGATGATCCCATGCTTAGAAAAACAGAAAGAATGCACCAACCAAAGTCAAATTCATCCCTAGGCACCTCAGTGGCTCACATCTGAAATCCCAGCTACTCAAGAGGTGAGAACTGGAAGATGAAGTATCAAAGCCAATCCAGGCAGAAAAGCCTGAGAGATGACATCTCCATTTAACTGGCAAAAAGCCAGGCTTCAGGTATGGCTGAAGTGGTAGAAAATCAGCTATGAACAATCAAGCCAAGAAAGAGCAAGCTGAATTCAAGTGCAGAGAGAGGGGGGTAGAGGAAGAAAGCACAGAGAAATTCTCCAAAAACAGAGAACAAAACAACAGTACACACATCCCACCTAATTTATGGCACCAACAAACTGAAAATAAAAAATCAAGCTTGTGTAGTGTATAACTTTACATGAGCACATATGCTTTTAGGTACACTTCAAAGCTATGTTTTAATAATATATATGTATGTATATATATATTAAAAATGTTTATATATATATATATATATTTAAATGAACTAAGAAACCAGCCAATGAATAAATACTTCTGAATTAGTGCCTTAACCATGGCATTATAAATTATTTCTATTAAAAGTGTATTTCAAATTTCTTTCCTCAGAATCAATCTTTAAGTTTATTCATGCTCTGGGCATCGGTGGCTCATGCCTATAATCCTAGCTACTCAGGAGGCTGAGATCTGAGGACGGCGGTTCAAAGCAACCTGGGCAGGAAAGTCCATGAGACGCTTATCTCCAATAAACCGGAAATCACACTGTGGCTTATCTCCAATAAACCGGAAATGGCACTGTGGCTCAAGCTGTAGAGCACTTGCCATGAGTTGAAGAGCTGAAGGCAGGAAGTCAAGCCCAGAGTTCAAGCCCCACCACCGACCAAAAAAAAAAAAATAGAAAAAAAGAAGTTTGTTCATACAGATCATAAAATTCTAACCTTCTGACCTTTAGCAAACTTGCCTTCCTTTTCTTCCAGGGTCTTATGCTCTTTAGGCAAGCACTCCACTACTGTGCTACATCCCAGTCCCAATGTTTTTGTTTTTCATTTTACAATTCACTTTATTCCCAAAATGCTTACAAGTACCTACTGTCCTCACAGAAGTGAGTTTTTATTCAGAAACCCAACCTTTTGTGGCATGAGGACACCCCTAGTGTATTTTGTGGTAGGCACTGAGGAAAACTCACAAGATACAATTGTAGAGTGGTTATAGTTATAGAAATAACTCTAAATAGAAATAACATCAACTGTCCCTCTAGGGAGGAATGATGTACTCATTTTCATTCTCAGTCTTCATGGCAGATGGTCAAAATGGAAACACCAATGTGCTGTGCTGAAATGTAAATGTTTAAACCCCTTTTTGAAAAACTCTCATGTTATAAAATCAAAATGTGGCAATTAAAGGCCAAGTGAACTTTAAAACATATGAAAAATGCTAATGAAGCTCCCTGGCTTGGAATTTGTGCTATTTTTTTGTCTGTAAGGGCTGGGATTCGAACTCAGGGTCTGGGCAACTCTTGTATCTAGGGGAAGGGGAAGGTCTCTATGCTTGAAGATCAGAAAGTCAGGTCTCTTCCTTAGGCCTGAATTCAGGCCCCAACCCGGGAAAACGCAGTCCTTACATGTATTCTAAAGATAGGATTGAACTTCGAGACAGGTGTTCAGTCTATATCATGTTTGGTGTGGTTATTCATTGTACTTTTTGTTTTATTCATTTATTTACCGTTTATTTTCTTGACTGTGATGACACCTAACCATGTATTACATTGTTTACACCCTGTCACATAGCATTTAGATTTGTAGACTTGTTCTCCATCATGCCTGACACCCCGCACTCTCACAGAAAAGGAAAACAGGTGTCACACTTGGCTTCTTACTCCAGGAGGAAATTTTTGGCAACCTCTGAGATCGAGCCCCAGGGGTGGCCAAAATAGCCATACATGGATAGGCAGGTGGTAGTATACCAAAAATACATATTAGTACAGAGGGCCAGAGCTGTGTATCTAGTATTCAATGACATCTGCTACACTCCTACCAAGTCTTAGGTAGTTATTATGCCTCCATTGAAGGAGTATTATTCTTTTCATGCCTAATTAACCATTAATTAAGTTCAATCAGCGTCCTAGAATTATTGCATCTAATTTCAGTCCAGACAGCTGCACGAACTATTCAATCATGTGTTGGATACCATTCCATCGGAATTTCCATGCACAGGCAGGAGTCTCTTGGGATCTCCTGCCATTGTAGGTGTCAGGACCAGGATTTGAACTCAGGGACTGTGTTGGGGGGTTGGCCTATGGCTTTCCTGAGAGTCTGCCAACCTTGAGCAAGGAATGGTCACCTGTGTGTGGCATCCATGTCATTCAGACCTAGGATGGTCACCATGCAAGGAACCAAAGCCAAGAAAGCACCTACCATGGGTGGCTCGCAGTTCGTTTTAGTGTCATTTTCATTTTGTTTTCCTGTCAGATATCAAGTCTTAGGATTCCAGGTTTGGCTTTGGTTCTGGAGGCTGCATCCCAGGCTAGTGTGATGGAAGCTGAGACAGAGCTGTCACGATCTGAGTTCAAGCCACGTGCATGGCCATGGCCAAAAACAAACAAAAAAATTAAATTAAAAAAGTAAAATAATTAAAAAAATAAAAAAATTAAAAAAACAATTATTTATCTCCCTGTTTTGCAATTCGTGACATTTTTCTGCCAGGCCTGGGATTTGAACACAAAGTCTGCATAAAAAGGCAGCACTGTCGGGCTAGGGGAATCACACGATACTTGAAGCCAAGAAAGTCAGGCCTCTTTCCTAGGCCTGAATTCAAGCCTCAGTCCTGCAAAACATACTCCTTATATGCATTTTATTTACATTTTAAAGACAGGATTTATACTTACATATAGTCTGACAATATCATGTTTGGTATGGTTATTCATTTCATTTCTTGTTTTATTCATTTAATTACCATTTATTTTATTGACTCTTTGACACCTATACCGTTTCTTACATTTTTTTTACTTCCTATCACATAGCATCTAGATTTGTAGATGTGTTCTCTATCATGCCTGACATCCAGGACTCTCTCAGAAAAGGAAAACATGTGTCACACTCTGCTTCTTACTCCAAGATTAAATTTTTGGCAGTGCTGGCATCCAAACTCGGGGCCTAGCAGGCCCAATTCATGAATGGGTAAGGGTGAGCACGGCAGCCTCTAGCCAATGAAGCTGTGAGGTGGTTCCCAGGCACTGAGATGGAGCCCCAGGTTTGGCCAAAACTGATGAATGGATTGGCAGATGGTGGTATACAATTAATACATATTGGTAAAGAGTGCCAGAGCCATCTATCTGACTGAATGACGCCTACTACATTCCTACCAACTCTTAGGTATTTATTATACTGCCTTTGAAGTAATATTATTCTTTTTATACTTAATAAACTATCAATTAAAATCAATCACCATCCTAGGATTATTTCATCCACTTTTAGACTCAACTGATGCACGAACTACTCTTTCAATCAGTATTACTATGCATAGGAACGAATCTCTTGTGCTGTCCTGCCATTGGTAGGTGTCAGGACTTAGATTTTTAACCCAGGGCCTATATTGACAGGTTGGTCTATGGCTTCCCTGATGGCCCACCAGCCTTCAGGAATAGAAGTTCAGCTCCCCTTTGCAGCCATGCCATTCAGACTCAGGATGGTCACCCTGCAAAGAAAAGAATAAGGTAAAACCCCCAGTCCTCTGCAGCTCATCACTTTCTATGCTGTCCCAGTTTTTTTTTCTTCATGCAAGCCCTCTGGGCCTAGGATTCCAGGATCGACTATGGGTGAGAGGCTGCAGCCCAGTCTAAGGCAATCAGAGCTGAGGTAGAGTTGCCATGACCTGAGTTCAAGCTCCATGGTTGTAAAAAAAAAAAAATCCCCTGGTTTGGAATTTCTGCCAGTTTTTTTTCCTAGCCTGGGATTTGAACTCAGGATCTTGGTAAACCTGTAGCAATGTGAGGGAAGGTGCAGAGTTTCTACTACTTGAGTTCAAATCCTGTGCCAAGCCAAAAACAAAAAATTAAGTCACTGACCTCAGCTGGGGGGTTCAGGAGATAGCTGTGGAGGTAGGAGGGAAGGGAGGGCAAGGGGAAAACAAAGGAGGATGCAACAATGCTCAATAGTAAATGTACTCATTACTTTGCTCATTTAACTGTAACCCTTATATACAACATTTTTACAACAAAAAATGTACAAAAAAGGAAACAATTTAGAGCTCGGAGAAACACTTTGCAGGTAAGGGAAGGATGTCTGAATAGATATACAAATTTGTACACTGCTGTGTTTAAAATGTTCAGTATGGAACTGAATAAAAATAACTTCTTCCGTTAAAAGTAATTAAATCACTGTCTTGGAACTGGAGGTAGTATTTCTGCCACTGCTGGGATTTGATCTCACCATCCGGGTAACTCTTTCCCATCGTAGGTGAAGGGGAAGCTCACTGTCCTTGAGGAAAAGAAATTCAGGGTAGAGTTCCCAGAGCCTGAATTAAGTCCCTATAATGGAAAATAATATTTGTGTACATGTGTAATATATGTTACGTATTATATGTGTATGTTTAATACAAACTATGATTTTTTATTATTGATTTTGTATTTCTGTATTTCTATATTTTATTCATTTACATATTGTTTATTGTATTAATATTATTATTCACATAATATTTATTACATTTTGCACATCTATTATAAAATTATACAAAATAATTTAGGACATTGACTCATTTTTCATTAATACATTATTAAGTGTCAAAACATGATACATAAGTAAATGGAGGTATTTGTCACAGTCTTCACATGTTTAGAGTCTCTCCCAAATATGAGATTTGCCTTGTTTATCTTTAACACCTTCCTACAGGAATTTCTTTAGATGATTTATACTCAGAAGCCTTTCCTTGAGGATAGGCAAGTTGAGGGATAATTGTAAGGGTGGGACTGGGAATGTGGCTTAGTGGTAGACAGCTTGCTCAGCATTCATGAATGCCAGGGTTTGAATCCTTAGTGCCACATACTCAAAAAAAGCCAGAAGCTGTGGAGTGCCCAAGTGGTAGAGCACTAGCCTTGAGACAAAGAAGCATGGACACAGTACCCAGGCCCTAAGTTCAAGCCCCAGCACTGGCAAAAACAATAGGCCAGATGCCAGTGGCTCACACCTGGAACCCTATCTTCTCAGGAGGCTGTGATCCGAAGACCAGAGTGCAAAGACAGCCTGGCAAGTAAAGCCTGTTAGACTCTTATCACGAATGAACCACGGAAAGGCCCCATGTGGCACTGTGGCTCAAGTGGTAGAGTGTTCGCCTTGAGATGAAGGGCTCAGGACAGTGCCCAGGCTTGAGTTTGAGACACAAAATGCAAAAAAAGTGATGGTTAATCAAAGTACTTTTCCTATTTGCGGGTTAGGAGAACATTCTCTGGAAAATGAAAGCTGATATACACCAGAATTGGGTCACAGCTTAAGGTTCAAGTGTAGCAGATCCACATGCCCAGCCTCTCAGACTCTAGCATTATAATCTTGTGTCCTACAGAGTTCTGAAAGGTCCATTGTTGAAAAGCTTAATATGCTCCCCAAGTCCTTTGTGATAAGTAGTTGACTTGTATTGTCAATGTTATTACAGTTCTGACCTAGCAAGCCCCAGTTGCCAAGGCCCATCACACTACCTCAGGAGGCTCAGGTCTGAGGATCACAGGGTGAAGCCAGCCAGGGCAGAAATGTCTATGACACTCTGACTTCCACTGAACTCAATGCTAAGTGACTGAAGTGGCACGTTCTGTGGACATTTGCTGCCAAAGTCATGTGACACTCATTTCTCACTCTTGGCTTCAAACCTGTGACCAGAGGAGAAGAGGAGGAGAGAAAATCCTTCTCAGAGAAAGCACCTATAAAGAACATTGGGTAGTTTACTTATAAATTCAAAGTATTGGAATGGTGTTGTTAAGTAGTTAGATTGTCCAGATTTATAAATGAAGAAGCAAAGAAAGGCAGGTGCCAGTGGCTGCTGACTGTAATCCCAGCTCCTCAGGAGGCTGAGATGTAGAGAATCTGAGTTTGAATCCAGCCTGCATAGGAAAGTCCATGACACTGTTATTTCTAAGACATCACAGAAAACCCAGAAGTGGGGCTGTGGCTCAAGGTTAGTGCAATACCCTTGAGCACAAGTAACTCAGGGACAAGGCCTATGCTCATAGTTCAAGCCCAGGACCTGCTTCCATGTATTGTATATGTGTGGATGTATTTCTATAGGTGAAGCTCCAGAGTAGCTATGATGAAAGGCACCAAGCTAGAAAATTTGTTTTCAAAACAATGATTTCATAACACAGAGATTGCTTTCATGACATTGCATGTTCCTGGGCTCCCCTCACAGTTCCCAGTGCAGCCTTGAGGGTTTCTCTGCCTCCCAGGCCTGCTGGAAGAAGGCTCTCTCATTGTTTGAACATGCAGACAAAAGACCTCAGTCCTGTACAGCTCTGTAACAAACAACTCCATCTGGGCCAATTAGTGAGGATGAGTGTGGATGGGCTCTGAAGGTCAGGAAAACAGGCCTCTTTGTACTCCAAGCTATCTCTCTCCCCAGTGCTTTGTGTTGACAGGCAGCCTTCATTTGGGGCATCTCCTGTGGCAGGCCAAGTTCCCAGCACTTATCCTGCCTTTGTGAGACTATATTCTGGTGTTCAGATACAGTGCTCAATATAATTCAGGAGTCCTTCTGGCAGACAACTAGAGCACTTAAGTTCAAGCAATGTTTCATTGAGGGTGATGATGGGCCTATGATGCCTCTGCTAGGTTTCTGAAAGCTTTGGAAATCCAAGCACATGTCTGATCTTGCTTCCTGTCATCTAGGACTGCTGAAGCACATTAGGTTTTGAAACTTTTGCACTCTCCTAGTTGAGCCCTGTGTGGCAAGGTTTTGGGGTTGAACACAGGGCCTAGGTGCTGACCATGAGCTCAGCACAGGAGCCCAGTGATTTACCATTTTGTGTCACAGCTTTACTTCTGGTCTGTGTGTGTGTGTGTGTGTGTGTGTGTGTGTGTGTGTGTGTGTGTGTGTGTGTGTGTTGTGCGCACATACACCAGTACTGGGGTTTGAACTCAGGACCTGAGCACTGTACCTAGTTACTCTTGTACAAGAATAGCCCTCTCCCACTTGAGCCACAGAGCCACTTCAGGCTTTTTGCTAGTGATGTGTTCCTGAGAAGTCAAGTCCAGGGTTTCTTAGATTTGCAAAGCACTCTATCCCTAAGGCACATTCCCACCCCTCTACTTCAGGTTTGTTATTCATGCCATATTTTTCTGTCAGTCCTGGGATTTGAACTCAGGTCCTAGGTACATCTACAGCACTGTGCGAGAAGGAGAAGCTCACCCTGCTCGTAGACAAGAAAGTCAGGCCTGTTCCCAGGGCCTGAATTCAAATCCTAGCTCTTGCAAAAATAATATTCGTATTCATTTTAAATACAGGATTCATATTTACATACACATTTTTACTGCATATTGCAGTTAGTGTGGTTATTCATTTTATTTTGTGTTTTATTTATTTCTTATGTATTTTAGTGAGTATGATTACACACATAACCTTTTTTACATCTTATTACATAGGACATAGATTTGCCAATGTACTATACCTCATTCCTGTCACCCAGGACTTTCACCGATACGGAAAACAAATGAGACATTTGGCTTCTTCCACCAGGATTACTTAAGTTTTTGGCAGTTCTGTGATTTGAACGCAGGGCCTACAAAGCCCATTTCATGAATGGGGAGTAGATAAATGTTAGCACACCAGTCTGATGCAAACGAAGTTGTCGGGCAAATTTGGCCCTAGAAGTGGTCAACACATAAACACATAGATGTGTAAAGTGCAGTGTGTGTGTATTTACATATGTATATGCATCTATAAACATATACAGAGAGAGACAAATAGACATTTGTGTAGATTCTAGTGTATAACTCTATATAAAAAGTGATGTCTATATCTTACTTTTGTATATTCTATTACTACTAATTATTCAGTCTAAAATTATTCCTCCATTAATTAATCATGGTAGAAGACTTAATAAGGTATTAATTAAATTAATCAAAGACCTATATTTAATGCATACAATCTTACATTAGAAAGACTAGTTAATTAGTAATTCAATTAGTACATTTCAAACATTCTATTAGTGTTCCTAGAGATAAGAACCAGTTTCCTAGGATCTTCAACCATGTGTATATGGCAGTCCTAGGATCGAGCTCAGGGCCCAGGTGTCTGGGTTAACCTCAGGCTTCACTGACCGCCTACCAGCCTCAGCCATGCAAAGTCATGTACAATTTTCAAGCCAAGTCAGTGAGAACCAGGATGGTCACTGTGCAAAAGAAACAAACGTAAAACAATTGTGTAAAGCTTTCTGGTTTTTCCTCTTCCATTTTGGTTTGTTTGTTTGTTTGTTGGCCAGTGCTGGGAGTTGAAATTGGGTCCTAGGATCCCTGGATGATCTGTGGGTGTAAAAGCTGCACCCCAGCCTAGGGTAATCAAGGTTGAGGCAGACTTGTGATGACCTGAGTTCAAGCCCTGTGCCTGCCCTCCCCCAAAAAAATTAAGGTTCTGGCTTGGAATTTGGGACATTTTATCTGCCATACCTGGGACTTGAAATCAGGGCCTGGGTAACTCTATTTTGCTGTGTGTGAAGTGGAAGCTCACCCTCCTTGAATAAAAGAAAGTCAAGACCATTTCCCAGGGCATGAATTCTAGCCCCAGGACTGGCAAAATAATATTTATATACATTTATAATGTACATCATATATATGTATTTGCATAGGTATTACATATTAGCCAGGTGCTGGTGGCTCACGCCTGTAATCCTAGCTACTCAGGAAGCTGAGATGGGAGGATTGCGGTTCAAAGCCAGCCAGGGCAGGAGACACCGAGAGACTCCTATCTCCAATAAACCACCAGAAAACTGGAAGTGGCGCTGTAGCTCAAGTGGTAGAGCGCTCGCCTTGAGCTGAAGAGCTGAGGGACAGAGCCCAGACCCAGAGTTCAAGCCCCACGACCGACAAAAAAAAAAAAAAAGTTATTACATATTGTACCTAGTAAGCAATATTTTCACAGACAGCAGAGCAGGTCAACATTGGCTGCTTAATCCACCTATTGTCTTTGGCACTGCTGGGATTTGAACTCAGGGCCTGGAATGCCCAATTCATCAAGGGATCAATGTAAGTGCAGCAGTCTAAAACAATTACATTGCAAGTGAGTTCCCAGGACCTAAGTTTAACCTCCAGGAGTGGCCAATATATAAATAGATAGATGCGTAAAATGCTGCAAATGCATATATATGCATAGAGAGTGAGAGAAAAAGAGAGAGATGTATATGTATATCCCAGTGTATGTTTAAATATATAAAAATATTTATAGAATATGAGATGTCTATATATCATTAAATTACATGTAATATATTACTAATAATTATTAGTTATTAAATTATGTCTTCATTTAATGATGTATCATGGTTTAAGGCACAATAAAGTGTTTCCTTGTGAAAAAGGAGCTCAGGGACAATGTCTAAGCTCACAGTTCAAGCCTCAGGACCTGCACCAAAAAAAAAAAAAATAGAGCCAGTAACTCCATGTGTCTGTGTATGTGTGAATGTATTTCTATTGGTGAACATCCAGAGTCGCTATGAAGAAAGGCACCCAGCTAGGAAATTTGCTTTGAATAGAATGATTTCATAGCCCAGAGGGTGCTTTCAAGACAGTGCATATTTCAGGGCTCCCCTCCTTGTTCCCAGTGTAGCCTGAGGGTTTCTCCAAACCCCAGGCTGCTGGAGGAATTCTGCCTCTTTGTTGGAATAGGCAGACAAAAGGCCTCACTCCTGCTCTGTAACAAACAACTCTTTCTGGGCCAATTAGTGATGATGAGTGTGGGCAGACCCTGAAGTCCAGGAGAAAAAGGCCTCTTTGTACACCAAGATATCTCTCTCCTCAGTGCTCTGTTTTGACAGGAAGCCTTCATTTGTGCCACATCCCGGGGCAGGCCAATTTCCCTGCACTTATCCTGTCTTTGTTAGACTGTGTTCCAGTGTTGAAACAAACTGCTACAATTAATTCAAGATTCCTTCTGGCAGACAACAACTAGGGAGCTGAACCTAATTCAATGATTCATTATTGGCAACGGTGCCTCCCTAGGTTTTTGGAAGCTTGCTACATCTAAGCACATTTGCAAAAATCACAATGTTCCCTGTTATGTAGGGCTGGTGGAGCTCATCAGGTTTGGAAACTTTTGGCCTCTCCTAGTTGGGCCTTGGGTGGCTAGGTTTCCAGGTTGAACACAGGGCCTGAGTACTGACCATGAGCTCAGAAGCTCAGTGTGTAGTAGAAAGACCCCTACTCAGGCAGGCAAACCCACCTAGTCATCTGGAGTGACAGAGCCCACCTCAGCAAAGTTGTTTACAAAGAAGCAACTTTATTGAGAAGTTTCCTACACTGACCGGCCAGGGCCACAGCACAGGCTAAGGAGCTGATACTGCTACCCTGAGCAGCCCCCATTCTTTGGTTTTTAAAGGCAAAATCGATAAGGTTGAGCCTGGTCATGCACAGGTGACCAATGGGATCATACCACACAAAAGGATTGCATGGTCATACCAGACCACACACAGGCGGCCAATAGGCAGAGTTTACTGTGTGAAAGGCAGGGTTTACCACCACAAGCACGTGTTGTTGGGCAGTTGGAGCCAGATTACAACCTATCTGTTTTATAGGTCAGTCTTTAACTCAACAATCAAGGTGGGTTAGGTTGTTAAGGGGAGGGGGACCTAGAGGCATTCTTTCCATTCCAGGAACAGGGCTGGTTGGAACCAAGTTCTAGTTAACCTTGTTTAAAGTTGTTTTTCTAAAATCCCTATAACAAAGGCAAAGCCTTGAAAGAAGCTGTACCAGATCAAGTCTCCTCTCAGGACCTACTTCCCAGTGCTTAACCCTTTGATGTCACAGTTTCACTTCCGGTATCTGTGTGGGGGGGGGAGGGGAGATGGTAATTTGTGTGCATATACCAGTCCTGGAGCTTGAACTCAGGACCTGAGCACTGTACCTGAGTTTCTCCTGTACAAAGATAGCACTCTACCACTTGAGCCACAGAGCCACTACAGGCTTTTTTCTAGTGATGTGCCACTGAGGATTCCAAGCAAGGGTTTCATACACGCAAAGCACTCTACCCCTAAAACCCATTCTCAGCACTGTATTTCAGGTTTCTTTCTTTCTTTTCTTGTAAGTTGGAGGAGTTGAAGTCTGGGCCTGGGTGCTGTCAGTCAGCTCTTCAGCTCAAGTTTAGAGCTGTACCACTTGAGCTACAGAGCACATTCAGGTTTTCTGGTGGTTCATTGGAGATAACCATCTCAAGGATTCTCCTTCTCAGGCTGGCTTTTGACTGTGATCCTGAGCTCTCAGCCTACTGAGTAAGTAGCTAGGATAACAGGCATGAGTCACCGGCACCCAGCTTCCATTTCAAGTTTCTAAGTGGTAAATAGGAGATGATAGTGTCATTGGACCTTTTGTGTGTGGGATAGTTTTGAACACAGATCCTCAGTTTCCTGAGCAGGCAGGATGATAGACCTCAGCTAAAGACACCTAACCCGTGACACTTTGCTGTGAGAGGGTCCTTGGCTCCGCGTGGTAGAGTGCTAGCCATGAGCATAAGAGGAAAATTAGAGTCTAGGCTCCGAGTTCAAGGTTCATGATGGAGAAAACTAAACCAAAACAATTGTCTGCAGGAGACAACTCAATAGAGTTCAGTACATACATAAATTTGACCCTGTCTTGGGAAATATCTGTGCCTCAATTTTCTCATCTGCACAATCATCTTACTTGTGGAGCTCTGACAAGGATCAGATGAAAGAATACATCCCGTGAAGGACTCAGCACACAGCACCCCGTGAAGGACCTAGCACCCCAGGAAGGACTCAGCACCCAACACCCCAGGAAGAACTCTTCATATAGCTGTATCTCACAAGCTGTCATTAGAATTAGGATGCTTTCATCAGTATCACCATTCCTTCAGAAACATGTCACGAACCACATAAGTTCACATCTAATTGTTTGGATGGATGCTTAGTCAGGGGGTGGGGGGAGGAAGGGTCATCAGACTCAGGGGTTGCACTCATAGGTTGTGGGTACTGTCCTAAGATCTTTTCCTCAAGGCTAGAACTCTACCACCTTCAGGCACAGCTCAGAGTCTCACAGACTTCCTGCCAGGGCTGAGTTTTCAACCCACCAGTGTCAGATCTCATCCCCTGAGCAGCTACGGGTGAGCCAGCAGCATCTAGTTCAATGGTGTTGGTTTGCAGCTGTTAACATCTGGCTGTCAGGATAGATGGCAGCGGTCATGTTCAGATTCCCAGCTTGCTCTGTCATGAAGTATTTAAAGTCCTGGCCTTGTATAGTTACAGTTAGAACATTCTAACTTTTCTTTGGTGCTGGAGTGACAGCACCACTTCCGGCTTTTCTGTGCATGTGATAGTGTGGAAAAGAACCTAGAGCTTCATACATACTAGGCAAGCACTCTACTACTGAGCCCCAGGATTGACAAGTGTAGAAATAGATATATAGATAGCTTATATATATACACATATATATATGTATGTATAAAATAAGAAAGATATCTTTATATTACTAAATTACATATACTATATTACTACCAATTATCCATAACTAAATTATTCCTTCATTTCTCATTGATGAAAATATAATAAAGTATTAATTGAAAATTAGTCAAGGTACTATGATTATTGTTTCTAATTTTAAAATATAATCATATGCTAACTACTAATATAATTTTTACTTTTACAACATTCCATTCATATGGATGTATGTCAGAATGCATTTCTTAGGATCTCCCACCATTTGTAGGTGGCGGTCCCGGGATTTGAACCCTGGGCCTAAGTTGCTGGTTTTGGCTATGGCTTGCCGGAAAGCCACCAAACTTCAGCAGTGTAAGGTCACATACTCTTTCCCGGCCCTTTCATTTAGACCCAGGATGGTCATAATGCAAAGGAAAAAACAAAGTAAAACTGCCTTCTGGAACTTCCCAGTTTTAGCCTTATTCTTTTTTCCCCCACCTCTCCCTTTTTTTTAATTTTTTGTTGGTTTTGGGGCCAGAAATCTGGGTCTGGACACTTCCTTAACTATTCAGCTCAAGACTAGGGTTCTACCACTTGAGTCATAGCACCACTTCCAGCTTTTTTTCTGCTTATGTGGTGCTGAGGAATCGAGCCCAGGGCCTTATGCATGTAAGGCAAGCACTCTACTACTGAGCCACCTTCCCTACCCTTCTCCTTTTTTTTATCAGTCCCGAGATTTGAACTCGGGTCCTAGGATCTCAGAATGGTCTGTGGGTCCATTGGCTGCACCCCAGCCTAGGGTGATCGAACCTGAGGCAGAATTGCCACAAGCTGAGTTCAAGCCTAGGGCCTGGACAAAATAAATTAAGGCCGTGACTTGTAATTTGCTCCATTTTTCTGGCAGGCCTGGCATTTGAACTCAGAGTCTGGGAAACTCTGAGACACTGTGGGGGAGGGGAAGCTCACTGTTGTTGAAGACAAGAATTTCAGACCAGTTTCCAGGCCTGAATTTAAGCACCAACACTAGAAAAATTAATATTCATATATGTGATTTTTTACATACATGGGCTTACTCCATATGACATTTATTACCCTTATTTATTCATTATTTATTTTCTATTTAGTATTATTACATATATAACATTTATTTAATTTATTGCATCTTATCACATGGATATATTTGCATATGGATTATACTTCATACTGAGACCCAGGATTTTTACAGAGAAGGAAAAAAATGTGTCAAAGTAGGCAGGATGACAGATATCAGCCACAGATGCCTAGACTGTAACACATTTGTATGGGTGTCCTTGGGTCCCCTTGGTAGGGTGCTAGCCATGAGCCCAACAGGGAAGGGACAGTGGCTAGGCCCTGAGTTCAAGGTTTATGACTGAGAAAAATAAACCAAAACAATTGTCTGCAGGAGAAAACTCACTAGAGTTCAGTACATACACCATTTTGGCACTGACATGGGGACATATCTGAAACTCAAGGTTCTCATCTGCACAATCATCTGTGGAGCTTTTACAAGGACCAGATACAAGAATGCACTCAGTACACCATTCCTCATATAAGACTCATGACATAGCTGTATCCCACATGTTATCATTAGAATTAAGGTGCTTTCATCAGTGTCACCAAACTACACAAAGTTCACATCTAATGATTTAGAGGTTTGGGTTTTTTGGGGGGAGGTGGGCAGTCAGCCACTGGGATTCCACTGAAAGTTTGGGGGTACTATCCTAAGATATTTTGCTCAAGGCTAGAGCTCTACCACTTTGAGCCACAGCTCAGAGTTTTGCAGACTTCCTGTCAGGGCTGGATTTTAAAACCACCAGTGTCTGATCTCAGCCCCCCAGTATCTTGGATGACAGGGCTGAGAGAGCCACAAGTATCTGGTTCTGTGTAGCTGGGTTGCAGCAGTTTACCTCTTGCTAAGTCATGTTAGATGGCAGCTCTCAGCACCAGACTCCTAGCTTGCTCTACGATGATGTATTTGCAGTCCTACCCTTATATCTTTGCAGTCAGTACATTCTATCATTTTGTTTTGGTGCCAGTTCTGCATCTTGAGTAAGTGTCTAGACACGGTCCCTAAATTTTCTGCTCAAAGCTAGTACTCGACTGCTTGAGCAACAGCATGATTTCTGGATTTTTCTGTGCAAGTGGTAGTGAGGAATGGAACCCAGGACTTTGCACATACTCAGTGATCACTCTACACTGTGCCCCAGGAGTGACAAGTGTATAAACAGATAAATGTGTAGATTGGTAGATAGAGATAGATAGATAGATAGATAGATAGATAGATAGATAGATAGATAGATAGATAGATAGATGTGTATGTATAAAACAAAAGAGATGTCTCTATATATTGAAACTGCATATATGATATTACTACCAATTATTGGCAATTAAATTATTCCTTCCTTTTTTAAGTATCATGATTGTATACATAATAAAGTATTAATTGAAAATTAATCAATGTACAATAATTGTTATGTATACTTTTATAATATAATCATACACTAACTACTAATTTAAATGTTACTTTTATAACATTCCATTTGTATGGATGTATAGCAGAATGCATTTCTTAGAGCCTCCCATCATTCATTAGTGGCAGTTCCAAGATTCTACCTCCAGGCCTAAGTTGCTTGTTTCAGCTATGGCTTCCCTAATAGCCTGCCTAACATTAGCAATGCAATGTCATGTACACATTCTGGGGCTTGTCATTTAGAACCAGGTGGTCACAATACAAAAGGAAAAAAAAGTAAAACCACCTTCTTGAACTTCTCAATTTTATCCTTCTCCTTTTTATTTTTTTATTTTTTTGCCAGCCCCGAAATTTGAAGTAGGGTAGTAGGATCCAATGATCAGCTGTGGCAGAGATGGGAAGACCTGAATTCAAGCCCTGTGCTAGGCCAAAAAAAAGTAATAATAACAATACGACCCTGGCTAGGAAATTGCACCATTTTTCTAGCAGGCCTGGCCTGGGATTTGAAGTGAGGGTCTGGGTAACTCTGTGACACTGTGTGTGAAGGGGAAAGCTAACCACCCTTAAACACAAGAATTTCATGGGGCTGGGAAGGTGGCTCAGTGGTAGAGTGCTTGCCTTGCATTCATGAGGCCCTGGGTTCAATTCCTCAGCACCACATAAGCAGAAAAAGCTGGAAGTCGCACTGTAGGTCAAGTGGTAGAGTGCTTTCCTTGAACTGAAGAGCTGAGGGACAGTGTCCACTCCTAGAGTTCAGGCACCTTGACTGGCAAAATAAAAATAAGAAAGAAAAAAGAAAAAAGAAGTTCAGACCAGTTCCCAGGGCCTGAATTGAAGCCCCATCACTGGAAAAAATAATATTCATATATATGAGATCTATTTACATATATGGGTTCTATTGCACATGAAATTTATTACCCTTATTTATTTAGTATTATTACGCATATAACATTTCCTTTATTACATCATATCACATACGACATATTTGCATATGGAATTATACATCGTATTGAGACCAAGAACTTTCACAGAGAAGGATAAAAAATGTGTCAAATTGGCTTCTTACTCCACAAATAAATTTTTGGCCATGCTGGGATTTCAACTCAGCCTAAAATGCCCTATCCATAAATGGGGTACAGTCTTAGCACACCATCCTCCGGCAAACTGAGCATCCAGGAAATTCTGAAGACCTGTGATCAAGCCACAGTAGTGCCTAATAGATACATGTGTAGATTGGTATTATATATATATATACACATATATACCTCTCTATATATGTATATATATACACACACACATACAAAGAGGGAATGTGAGGATATTATTAAATTATATATGTTATTACCAATTATTAGTTACTAAATTATAACTGCATTTAATGAAGTATCATGTTTGAATACTTATAAAAGCATTAATTAAAAATTAGTCAATATCCTTAATCATAACATTGTGCTAGAATGGAAGATATAAATCCAATAATTTTTGTGTGGCATTCTAAAATAGAATCATGAATTAACTGCAAATTTAATTATTACTTTTATAACATTCCGTTGGTATTCACATGAACAGGAATGAGTTCATCAAGATCTCCCTCCATTTGTGGGTGATAGTCATAGCTTTCGAATTCCTTGCCTGGGTAGATTACTTTGAATGCAAACCATTGGAATGACACCGTGAAGATTTCAGATTGTCACGATGGAAGAAAAGAACAACAAGAAGAAAAGAAAGCCAGGTGTCAGTGGTTCCTGCCTATAATCCTAACTCCTCTTGAGGCTGAGATGTAGAGAATGCCAATTTGAATTCATCATGGGCAGAAAAGTCCACAACATTCTTCTTTGTAAGAGATCACAGAGGAAAAAAAAACCATGAGTGGGGCTGTGGCTCAAGGGCAGAGTGCTATCCTTGAACAAAAGGAGCTCAGGGACAGGGCCTAGGCTCATAGTACAACCCTGGACCTGCCTCACCCCCCGCAAAAAAAGGGGCGATAATTCCATGTCTCTGTGAATGGATGGATAATGTATGGATGATGGGCATTCAGCAGGTTTCCCATGTCCATCCCCCCAACTTGGGCAAGTCCTCAGAGAGTCTTAAATCTGAGCCAGCAGCTTGAACAAAGCATCCTTCTCTGCCATTTAATAACTGAAGCCCCGTGGGATTTGCCTGGGCTGTGCAACAGGTGCCTTATGTTCTGGCTGAGATGTCCCATTGGGACACCTAGCAGCCAGCCACTGTCTCCAGGGAGACCACAGTTCCTAGGCTGTAGGAGTTGTCAAAGGTTCTGGCTCCATATTCTCTATCCCTCTGTAGGATATGTGAACCTACTCCTCTGGGCCTGATGGCTATCCCTCATTTACCATTCCTCATTGCCGAGTAACAGGCTGGTCCCAAATCCTGGCAACAATATGAAATAGCCAGCGATTTCTGCTCCAAAAGGGGTAAGCCAATAAATCCCACCCTCATAGTTCCTGTCAGAAGTGAGTCGTGGGCTGCGAATATGGCTTAGTGGTAGAGTGCTTACCTAGCACACACGAAGCCCTGGGTTCGATTCCTCAGTATCACAGAAATAGAAAAAGCCAAAAGTGGCACTGTGGCTTAAGTGATAAAGAGTGCTAGCCTTGACCAAAAGAAACTCAGGAACATGCCCAGACTCTGAATTCAAACCCCAAGACTTGAAAAAACTGAGCCTGGTGAGACATATTCTTCTGGTACTCATAGGAGGGCCAAGGTTAGAGGTAAGATGTAGGGTAGAGGACAGTTGCTGGTGGCTCACCCCTGTAATCTTAGCTATTCAGGAGGCTGAGATCTGAGGATCACAATTGCAAGCAGGAAAGTCTATCTAAGACACTTTTCTCCAATCAAACACCCAAAAAGTCAGAAGTAGAGCTGTGGTTCAAGAAATAGAGTGCTAGCCTTGAGCACAAAACCTCAGGGATAGCATCCAGGCCATGAATTCAATCCTCAGGACTGGCACACACACACACACACACACACACACACACACACACACACACACACACACACACACACACACACACACACACACAAGCTAGAGCATTTGCCAGTCAGCCTGCATAAGTTCCATCTCTAGCAACTCAATATTAAAAAAAAAAAAAAAAGAGGGAGAAGGGAAGGAAAGACTTGCTCCTGGAAGTGATATAACCAGTGCCAAAATTCCACAGGAGTTCTAAGATGTGGAACAAGATAGAGAGCCTCGGGCAGAAGGTACAACATGCACAAAGTTTCCAGAGGTGTAGTGTAGAATAGGTGGTGTGGGTGGAAAGAAGGTTCTGTGGCTTCAGACAAGTCCAGCAGGACATTCAAGGCAGGCCCAAGGTTTGTACTTGAGTCACAGGGAGGGCAGATGGTGGAGGTCCCAGATTGGGGCCTAGAGGGAAGATTAGCTTGGCTTTTCACCATGGACCCCAGCCATTTCCTGTGGCTGGAAGCCTATTTTTCACAGCTCCTGACCTACAGGCCTCCTTTGCATGAAGGAGTCATGGCAAATGCAGGGAAGAACACTTGCTTAAGAAAAGCTTCTAGCCCAATGCCACTGGTGGCTCAACCTCTGCAAATCCTAGCTACTCAAAAACTGAGATCAGAAGTCGTGGGTCAAAGCCAGCTCAGGGGAGGAAAGTTAGTGAGACTCTTCTTGCTGATGAACTACCAAAAGCCAGAAATGGAGCTGTGGCTCAAGTGGTAGAGTGCCAGCCTTGAGGCAAAAATTAAAGAGACTGGAGCCCAGAATCTAAGTTCAAGCCCCAGTACTTGCAAATAAAAACATAAAAAGAAAAGTTTTCAGGAGTTCTTAGTCCACTGGGGTGAAAGTCCAAATAAGTGGGTACTGGTGGTTCATGCCTATCCTCCTAGCTCCTCAGGAGGCTGAGATCTGAGGATCATGGTTCAAAGCCAGCCCCTGTAGGAAAATCCGGTCGACTCTGATCTCCAATGAACCACAGGAAAACTGGAAGTGTTACTGTGGCTCAATTGGTAAGCTGAAGAGCTGAAGGGACAGTGCCCAGTCCCAGAGTTCAAGCTCCATGACTGCAGGGAGCCGGGGCGAACGCAATTAGACTCTGCCCACTCCCTTGCAGCTTTGAGGTCCATATTAGGCAGTGCTTGGCGGGACGGTGTGTCCTGGGCTTTGCGCATGCGCGAGCCAGGTAGAGTCCCCAGCCAATCCCGTGGCACCTGGTGCCGGTGAAAGGCAGACGACCAATGATAGAACGACCCGTGTTCCTATTCCCTATATAAGCGGCCATGTTTTGGGTGCACGCTCTCTCGCGCTCAAGCTCTCCTACAACTAACAAGTCTCTCCAATAAAGCGTGATCTGAGAAGACTCCTGGTGTGGTGGTCGTTCTTCCTCGCTGGTCGAGAAGGCGTTCGCCGCAAGTGGTGCCGAAACCCGGGACCCGCGCGAGAGGCTGAACAGGAGCCATAACTCAACACGTGGAGAGGAGACGTCGGTAAGTATCCCCCGGTATGCTGTTTACTGTAGATTATTGGTTGCTTGCATTGCTTCTTCCCTTGTGCTTTGTCCTTTTGATAGTGCACACTTGCCTCGAGGAGGGAGGGTTTGATTTAATCCAGGAAGGACGCAAAGTACTAACACGGCATCAGGATAGTCTATCAGAGGCAGCATCCAGTAAAGGGGAGGAAAATAGGCCTAAAAGAAAAAGGGAAAAAAGACAAAAGGATCCTAAAGAATTAAAGCAGGAGGGACTGCAGCCCTCACAAAAGGAGAAGGGTCTTAGGGATGACCACAAAGAGGGGGTCTCAAGGAGACCCCTATACCCTTCTTTAAAGGCAAACCGGTTCTCAGCCCTACATGTGGAAGGGCAGGACCAAGAATGCAGTGATCCTGTGAGTGACTCAGAGTAAGAAATGTTAGAGGAGGAGGGAGAGCAGCTCGATCCAGCTGATAATGAAGACCTAGAAGAGGCTGCGGCTGGGTATGAGGCAGACAGATATGGGGGGTGGCGTCCCCAAATAATAAGAGTACCGCAGCAGCCAGAAAGGAGGAAAGGAGCTGGCCCTCACCCGTCGGCCCCCCCCCGCCGTGCCCGCCGGTGGGGCGGAGTCACTTTATAAGAGGGAGCACCTGGTTGCGGCTGGCGGCCGCCTTTCCAGTTTTTGAAAATCCAATTACTAATGAAAGAAATTTTGAGCCGGTTTCCTACTCCCAGCTTAAGGATTTAGTTGAGGCAGTCTGGACTTATGGAGTGACGGCTAATTGGATATGTGGGCAATTCTTGTTTGCTCGTTTCCCAATGTAATTGATAATCATTATCCTAAGCATCCCCTGCTTGCCATTGTTAATAAAAACTTAGTGTATTTTCCTGTCGTTACTTCAAAGGAGCCCCTAGTTAGTGCCCTGACCATCTTTACGGATGGATCAAAATCTGGACAAGGTGCCTTTTTTGTTCAAGGACACAAACAGCCAGTGGTCTTTAATTTTCGGCCGAATGTTCCACAGGCTGTTGAATGTTTAATTGTGCTTGAAGTTTTTAAAAGATTTGATCAACCTTTTAATTTATTTTCTGATTCATCTTATGTTGTAAATGCCGTTGCTTCCCTTGAAGTTGCTGCTTCAATTAAGCAGGCCAGTACAATTTCTAATGTTTTGTTACAGATTCAATCCCTTATCTTAAACAGAAAACACTCTTTTTATATTGGACATATTCGCACCCACTCTATGTTGCTGGGCCCGATGGCAAAGTGTAATGCCCTGGCGGACCAGGCAGCTCGGGCTGTGGCCCTGGTTGCTGCTGATCCTGTAGAATTGGCAAAAGACTTTCATAAATTGTATCATGTACCCGCAAATACCCTTAGGAAAAGATATAATTTGCCCAGGCATGTGGCAAGATATATTGTTAAAGCCTGTAAATTTTGTGTTACCTTTCTTCATCCTCCCCATGTGGGGGTAAACCCCAGGGGGTTGAGACCAAACGCCCTATGGCAAATGGATGTTACTCATCTGACAGAATTTGGTAAGTTAAAATATTTACATGTGTCTATCGATACCTTTTCCGGTGTCATTCATGCCACACCTCTGGCAGGAGAAAAGGTGTCTCATGTCTAAATACACTGCTTAGAAGCTTGGGCAGCTTGGGGAAAGCCCCTTAGACTCAAGATGGATAATGGCCCTGCTTATACTTCCCATGGTTTTCGCGCCTTTTGTGCACAAATGCAGGTTGCCCACACCACCGGATTGCCCTACAATCCTCAAGGACAAGGTATAGTGGAAAGAGCTAATAGAAGCATAAAAGAAATGCTTCAAAAACAAAAAGGGGGAATTGCTGAGTCAGCGTCCCCCAGGGAAAGACTTTCTCTTGCGCTCTTTACCCTTAATTTTTTAATTCTAAATGACAACGATCAGTCTGCCGCAGATCGGCATATGACAAGAGACCCCATGGATACTAAAGACATGGTTATGTGGAAGGATGTTATTAATAATAAATGGTATGGACCGGATCTGGTAATAACGAGATCCAGGGGAGCTGTTTGTATTTTTCCACAGAGTCAAGAAGTACCTCACTGGGTGCCAACGAGACTGACCAGGCTGGTGGAGACTGCAGAAGAACCCCCTCTTGAAAAAGAAGCCCGCAAAATGAAGATGCCATCCACTCGTGTCCTGATGCAGCTGATCTTCCTGCTGTTAGCAACAGTGCTAATAGCAATCCCTGTGATAGCTAAACCTATGATGCTGTGGGCTGTTAAACCAATGATGCTGTGGGCTGTTACAATTTACTGACTGGGCCTCTGCGGTGTCCTTTTTCAATGAGCGGGTGGGAGTCGGAATGTTTTTAGCCTGCTGCCTGGGAGGATGCGTGGTCTGCCTATGGTTGGTCTGTCGCCTTCGATCCCAAACCAGAAGGGACAAGGTTGTTATCTCGCAAGCATTAGCCGCTTTGGAGAGTGGATCCTCACCCCAGATCTGGCTGTTGGCCCTGAGAGGCAATTAAGCCTTACCATCCTGCATAGCCTTAGCACCCCGAGGGATCAGGGGATCCCATTGCACCGGGACAGGTATGCAATTTGCAATTTGGGACAGGGTGCAAGGCAAGTGCACTGCACTTGAGGAGATGGTTCTCATCTCCTCAAGAAGAGCATGCTGGGTTGCAAGTGGGTTGATGCCCAAGATCCCACCTCTGCAAAAAAGGCATCGGACGGGCCTGGTCATCACTGGGGAAGGCGCGCCCCTCAGGCGAAGGCCAGTGCAAGGTCCTCTCATTAATGTTTTAGACAGAGGCCCAAACTCTACTCTTACCTGTCGCCAAAAAACAAAAAGGGGGAACTGCAGGGAGCCGGGGCGAATGCAATTAGACTCCGCCCACTCCCTTGCAGCTTTGAGGTCCATATTAGGCAGTGCTTGGCGGGACGTTGGGTCCTGGGCTTTGCGCATGTGCGAGCCACAGTAGAGTCCCCAGCCAATCCCGTGGCACCTGGTGCCGGTGAAAGGCAGACGACCAATGATAGAACGACCCGTGTTCCTATTCCCTATATAAGCGGCCATGTTTTGGGTGCACGCTCTCTCGCGCTCAAGCTCTCCTACAAGTAACAAGTCTCTCCAATAAAGCGTGATCTGAGAAGACTCCTGGTGTGGTGGTTGTTCTTCCTCGCTGGTCGAGAAGGCGTTCGCCGCACATGACCAACACCTGGCCTGCTTGAACCTCACTCTGTGGCTTTAGGCAGAGTAATTTCCAGTGGGCCCCTAAGTGTCTCCCAATATCTAGGTGTCCTACAAGTCTAGAAAGCATCCTCTTTGGGAGCCTTTTGCCTACAGACCGAGCCAAAGTAGCAGAGAAGGATCTAGCCTTAGGGCACGGATGTCATTGGCCAGGTCATCAGAATGGCATCTGTCATGGGTGCAGTGTGGATCTGAGCAGTGAATCAATATTTCAGGCCAGGTTTCTGGGCCAGGAAGGGCAAGAGCTGCAAGATGGCACGGGGGCAAATTTGTCAGTCACACCTTGGGTGGGTGTTGAGTTGGGCTCATAAAAGACTTGTAGGCTCAGGAATCCACAGCTGGCTGGCTGCTGCTTGTAGCAGTGGCTATCCCAGGAGTCCCAGGGCTCAGAGCATTGCTTTCCTCACCAATGTTCAGCGGCAGATGAAGGTCTGCAATCATGCACTGAGTATAAACGAGCATCCATCGTGTTCTTCCCTTGGTCCTGTACCCTAGGTATGGATGGATGTGCAAGTTCCATGGAACTTACTGCTATGGCCCAGACCCCTCAGCCCAAGAAAGAGTTGGGGACAAATAACTGACATGTCAAGAGTTTACTATGACTGTGCCTCTGGGCTGCCCTCAGTTTTAGCTCAACTCATCATTACCACCTTCCTGTGTGAGTGTGTGTGTGTGTGTGTGTGTGTGTGTGTGTGTGTGTATGTGTGTGTGCATGTGTGTGTGCATGGGCACATCTTGTTACTAGGGCTTGAACTCAGGATCAGGGTTCTGTCCCTCACTTTTTTCATTCAAGGCTAGCAAATCTACCACTTGATCCACACCTTTTCTTCTAGCTTTCAGGAGGTTATTGGGAAAGGAGAGTCTCACACACTTTAGAAAAATGAGCTGGTGATAAGAATGTACTCATTATCTTGCCTATGTAATTGTAACTCCTCTGTACAGTATTTTCACACACACACAAAAATAGATCCTACAGATACTAAAAAAAAAGAAAAGAAAAGAAAGAAAGAAAGAAAAATGAGCTGGGCTGCCTCTGAATGCCAATCCTTAGATCTCAGCCTCCTCAGGAGCTCAGAATAGGAGAGCATAAGCTATTAACATCTGGCCACACTTTCCTTCTTGGCTAAGACAGTGTACCTCTCTCCCAGCCTAGCTCCCACCCACAGCTAACCTTCCTCCCTCTACCCCTACTTCTCCAGGCTTCAAAGGAAACTTACCCTCCCCTGAGGACATAGAAATAGGATGCTTGACAGGTTTGAGCTTTATGTTCTCCACACAGTCAAGGGCTGCTGGGAGCTGATGTGGAGATCAGAGATCTAGGCCAGGGCAAGTAGACAGCTCTTAGAACAGAAGACAGTATGAAGAGACATCCTTGCAGCTGGATGCCAGTGGCTCATGCCTATAATCCTAGCTACTCAAGGCTGACACATGAGGATCAATCAAATTCAAAGCTAGCCTGGGCCTACTCTTATCTCCAATGAATCACCAAAAAGCTGGGAAGCAGAGCTACTGGAGTAAAAGTGGTAGAGCACCAACCTGTGCAAACAAGCTAAAGGATACCACCTAGGCTCTGAGTTCAAGCCCTGGTACACACACACACACACACACACACACACACACACACACACACAGAGACACACACACACACACACACACACACACACACACACACACACACACTAACATCCTTAGCAGGTGCCAGTGGCTCATGCCAGCAATCCTAGCTACTCAAGAGGCTGAGCTCTTAAGATGGCAGCTTGAAGCCAGCCCAGGCAGGAAAGTTCGTGAGACTCTTACCTCCATTAAACTACTAAAAAAGATGAAATGTGAGCTGTGGTTCAAGTGGTAGAGTGTTAGATTTGAGCAAAGGAAGCTCAGTGCCTAGGCCCGGAGTTCCAGCTCTAAGAGTTGTTTTTTACAAGACATCTTTTAACCCCCCCCCCCCCCGCAGGCCGTAAATCCAGATTTTGATCATACTAGATCTCACTTCCACTCCTGCCACTTCCACAGTGGCACCACAAGTGGCCTGTTTCTGGCCAGCTCTGGGTTAAGAAGTGATGTGCAAAATGAGGGCATACCCAGATCAAGGCTAATGCCCCAGAACATTGAGGTATTGACCATACCAGTCTCTCCTCCCCCAATTCCCTGGCCCTGGAATCTAAAATCTGTGCCTCTGTATTCTGGGCATCCATAATTATCTAAAAGGATTGGAGAGGCCCAGCTGGGGCTGGAAGATAGACTTGCCTGCGATAAAGTACGTGAACATTTCCTAGACACTAACAGATACTTTCAAGCCACCTTGGCCTCACCTCCAATGTAGCCCGGAATCCTCCTTGCTTGGGTGGCCTTCAGTCCACTATCAAGCTGGAGTTGGCCAGAGCCACTGGCAACCCCCTTACCCCACTCCACTGCCAGCCTGCTGAGAGGGACATGCAGCCAGAGGTCTAGCTGAGGAAAAGGGCAGGACATCCCATGTCTGAGTTCCCCACCCAGAGACAGGCAAGACTTTATTGCAGCTGGCCCGGCTGACAGAATCCCCTGGAGACGGCCAAAGATTTGGACAGCTGGACTTGGGCCCCAAAGAAAAGCTTGAACTCAGGTCTCTGTCAATTTAGGACTCATTGTAGACCCTGATAGGAGGCTAAAGGCAAAGTCTGGGTGCAGGAGGGGCACCATCCAAGGCCAGAAAGACAGGCACCCAGGTAGGGGACAGAGAAAGATGAGGGAAATACACACACACACACACACACACACACACACACACACACACACACATACACACACAAAAATATGGTACTGGTGTCTCACACCTGTCATCCGAGTTACTCAGGAGCCAGTCAGCACAGAAATGTCTGTGAGGCTCTTATCTCCAATGAACCACCAAATAGTCAGAAATGGAGCTGCAGCTCAAATGTTAGAGCAGTAGCTTGAGCACAAAAGCATAGGAACTTCACCTAGACCCTGAGTTCAAGGCCCAGGTCTTCTACATCCAAACACACAGACACAGACACACACAGACAAAAGACACACAAACACAAAGACACACACACTGGTAGCCCAAAGCCTTAGCAGTCCCTGAGCACCCTGAATATTCCACCCCAGAGATGATGGCACTACCATCATCCGACCAACTGTAGACAAAACTCAGAGCCTCTCACATGTCTAGAATGGTTCACAACACATCATGGCATTTCTACTGTACACACTGTTATGCAGAAAATTCAGCTACCTTTTGTTTGGTTGTAGGTTATGGGGTTTGAATTTTGGGCCTGCCAGCAGGGCCTCAGCTCTTCAGATGAACGTGTGAGCTCTACTACTGGAGCCACAGCACCACATCCAATTTTCTGGTGTTTCATTGGTGATGAAATCTCACAGACTTTCCTGCCCAAGCTGACTTTGAACCATGATCCTCAGATCTTAGCCTCCTGAGTAGCTAGGATGAGAGTTGTGAGCCACTGGCAGTGCCCGGGTACACCCAACTTCTTTTTTTTTTCTTCCGCGCTTTTCTTTCTTTCTTTTTTTATTGTGAAAATACTGTACAGAGGGGTTACAATTACATGGGCAAAATAAGGAGTACATTTCTTATCAAGCATTGTAGCCTCCTCTGCAGCCACCTTCTTATACCAAGGGAAAACCCAACTCATCAAGACACAAACAAAATGTAACCCTACACTTCAGACTTGGTCACCAGCATCCAAAACCATTCTTCCATGGATGGAGAGCATATAATTGACACTACCATCCCCCCCCTGCTCCCATTCACCCACTCCCTGCCTGCCACAAGCGACGACCTGTGGAGTACTTGGTAAGGCACCACCCACCCTGCTATGGCTTCACACTGGGGTAAACCTGGTGAGTTATTAGAAATGTCTGTACTGTGAGGCCAGCATCTGGTCTCACAACCACAACAACTGTACTATTTCACCATCTCTTGCAAGCAAGAAAAGCGTGTCTTTCTTTCTTTCTTTCTTGTTTTTTGTTTTTGTTTTTGTTTTGTTGAGGGTCTTGAACTCAGAGCTCGGGTACTGTCCCTGATGTCTAATTTTCCTCAAGGCCAGTGCTCTACCACTTGAGCCACAGTGCCACTTCCAGTTGAAGATTGGAGATGAGGATCTGGAGGGACTTTCCTGCCTGGGCTGGGAAATGAAATCCTCAGGATCTCAGCCTCCCAAGTGGTCAGGATGACAGCTGTGGCATGACAGGCGTGAGTCACCGGCTCATGGCTTATGGTGTCTAGTCCTTCAGAATTTCCACCTAGTCCTCCTCTAGACACTACCGCCTAGACACCCCTCTACCTCCTTCAGGGACAGCAAAGGGAGGCTAGAATCTGGGTGGGACAATGGCATTTAAAGGGCTCCCTCAACCTCACTAACCCCCTCTAAGTTCCCATCTGCCTCCTCCAGATTGTCTGGTCTTCCAGGACAGATCAGACCCACAAGGAGTTCTGGGGCCTGCCCTATGTCCCCCTGCCCCACCCAACCGATACCTGAGGACTTCTGGGTCAGCTGCTCCATGTCCCAGTGGAAGACGTTGGGAGGTTGCTGATAACCAGGCCCAGGGGTGCCCAGGGCAGAAGGACTGTCCAGCTCCCCTCTGTCAGCTGAGGCACAAAGCACGGATGGATCTACTAAGAGCTTCAGGGCATAGCCATCCACTTGTCACAAAGGTCTCTGGGAGAACTGTTTTATGGTGACAGACGTGGGGCCGGACCTCATGGCCCGGGACTGTCCCTGACTTTCTGTGTCTGCAGGGGAGTGCTCTTTCACCTGAGCCACGGTGCCACTTCCAGCTTTTTCTGTGTATGCAGGACCTAGGAATGGAACCCAAGCTTTCCTGTGTGCTAGGCCAGCCCTCAACCTCTAAAACTAAATCCCAGCCCTGGATAGCTGTTCTTCTGTGACCCCTCAGGCCTGTCTTGGGACAGTCTTGCACATCTATACCAAGTCTCTCACCAGCAACCCTGGCTGGAAATGAACACGCTCTGTTATGTTGCCCATCATCTGTAGCACCTTTGTTCTCTGTGCTTCCTTCAGATCCTCCTAATTAAGCAAGACCCCCTTTTCAAGTGTTGTCTCCAAGAAGCCCTTTCTGATCACCTTGGAAAAGCTGGAGCCTCTCAGCTGTTCAGGCTGCCAGCCTTGTCAGGCTCTGCCTTCCAGCCAATGTGGGTTGAGAATGCACGAAGGGGAAGCCCTGGATTCCACCACCAGATTTCTGAAGGCCCTGATACACCACCCAGGGACAGGTGTTGTATCACACTCTGTGAGAGGGGCCTCAAGGCCTGAACAATCTGTGGCCAACAAGACACGGCCATTTGTTTGTGTGGGCTTGAACTGAGGATCTGGGAGCTGTCTCTCTGAGTTTTATTGCTCAAGGCTGGTGCTCTACCACTTGAGCCACAGCTCCACTTCTAGCTTTTTGGTGGTTCCATGGAGTGTAGAGTCTCACAGGCTTTCCAGGTTATGGCTGGCTTCAAACTGTGGTACTCAGTTTTCAGCCTCTGGAGTACCCAGGATGACAGGCATGAGCCTGAATCCCAGGTGACAGACACCAAAGGCTTTTTGGTTTTTGTTTGCTCCTGTTTATCTCCTGTCAACTAACAAGCCCAAGTTAAAATAATCAGTTACAGGGGATCAAATTCCTCTCCTAGGTCAGTTAATCCAAGGAGATAAAGTGTCTTTGGAAAAGGCTAGTCTGAGTTGGCTTAGGGGTGTTTGTGTGTTTGTGTGTGTGTATGTGTGTGAGTGTTGGGCATACCTACCCTCATCTCTGTGGTACCTCATCCTCCCAGCAGGGAGTACATCCAGGATCCTGACCCCAAGGGAGGTGGATGAGGGAGGGTACCTAAGGTCACATCCAGGGGGATGATCTGAATTCTGTCCTGCAACCTAAGCCTGGACAGATAAAGGAGAGAAGGAGAGGGTTGGGGGACCATCAAAGGGAGCTCCTTACCTTTGTCTACATGTACCAGTGAGAAAACTGAATACATCTTTCATGGTAGTCAGATAAAAGATGTACACTATTCATTTATTTCATGATTGTGTTGGTCCTAGGGCTTGGATTCAGGGCCTGGGTGTTATCCCTGAGCTTTTTTGTTCAAAGCTGAGCTCTACCAGTTGAGCCACAGCACCACATCTGGCTTTTTTGTCTGTGGTTTTGAGGAGGGAGGTGGTTTATGGGAGATAAGAATCTCATGGACTTTCCTTCCCGGGCTGCTCTGATTCACGACCATCAAACCTCGGCCTCCCAAAGAGCCAGGATGATGGGTGGGAGCCATGAGTTCCTGACTGCCACCATCCATTTATAATCCCTTAGGCCCAGGGCCAGGCCACTCACACTACATCTCCTTGTTGGGAGTAGGAAGCAGACATGAGTGGGTTTGATACTTCAACAACCTACCTATCTTTGAGCATTGTTCTGGGTCAGTCTGATGGAGGCTTCGTCCTAGTCCACAGCAATGACTTGGCTCTGTCATAAGAACAAATGTCCCCTGGGATGTTTCAGGTCTGGGGTCTTTCCTCTGAACCCCTCCCCCCTAACCAAAATAACACTCCCCAGCAAAGGGTAGTATACAGGAGTGTTTTTATTGTCTTATATCCAGGGTCTTGTCAGATAGATGGGGGTATAGGTCAGAAGCCCGGGATTGTGATGGGCAGGGGGACAAGGGGACAGCTTCTCATCCGCTTTCATTCAAGAGTGTAGGAGAGAGATGTGGGGCAAGACTCATGGGATGGACAATGAATAACCGTCATGGTCTAGCCAGGGCACAGAGGGGCTTACCTCAGGAAGCTGGTTCAACAGGCTGAGCAAAACAGCTCCTGACCCACAGTCCACCTCCAGAATGAGAAGGCCACCTTGGGTTCCAGCCACATGGGGATGCTGGGCCACATCCTCCAGCACTCATTCAACCAATTCCTGAGAGTGAGAAAGAGAGAGGGAGAGAGGGAGAGAGAGAGAGAGAAAGAGAGAGAGGACCAGAATTACACTTAAACCAGGTGCGGGTGGCTCAGACCTATAATCCTAACTACACAGGAGCCTGAGATGTGAAGATCGTGGTTCATAGCTGGCTCGGGAGGAATGTCTGTGAGACTTATACTCAAAGAACCAACAGAAAACGGGAGGTGATGCTGTTGCTCATGTGGTAGAGCCCTAACCTTGATTTGAGAAGCTCAGGGACACCATCCAGGACCAGAATTCAAGCCCCACAAATGACAAGAAGTCTACTTCCATCCCCAAGAAGTGGACTGAATAACACCCACAGTTCTAGGTAGCATGGCATAGAAATCAGGCCGAGCTTCCTGACAGATGGGGGTCATGAGTAGGTCACCTGGCTTCTCCATCACTCATTTTCCCCAGCTGGAAAAATGAATAGAGTGAAGGATCCCTTCCTCATGGGACAGGGCAATGATGAAAGAAAGCCAAGCTTAGTTTCATAATCCCACGCCTGTTTCATGATTAATAACAGACCCCATCTGAGCCCTTTCTGGTAACTTCCTGTTATATGCTCACAGAATTGTTGAGAACTGTATCTGACACCTGCTCCCTCTGTGCCTGGCCCTGCTCCAGAGATCCCTCTGTATTAGTCCCTTATTTCCTCACAACTGTCCCATGAGGAGACTGAGGTCCGGTGGTCGACATCCAACCCAGAGCTTCACCTGTGGTCAAGAATCAGCTGCCATGAACTAAGAGTGTGGAACAATCAATCTAAAACTATGACTGAGTGGGGCACTAAATGTGTACCAACTCCCGCTCACACACACATACACACAAATACACCACCACCGTCCTTTGCAGGCAATGATGTTTTCCTTTCTTTCATTTTGTTGGTTGTGGGGCTTGAACTCAGGGCCTGGGTGCTATCCCTGAGCTCTTCAGCTCAAGTCCAACACTCTACTACTTGAGCCTCAGCACCATGTCCAGTTTTCTGGTGCTTTATTGGAGAGAAGAGTCTGAGGGTCTTTCCTGCCCAAGCTGGCTTTGAAACTTGATCTTAAGATCTCAGCTCCTGAGTACTTAGGATGAGATGACAGCCATGAGCCACTGGCACCCGGCCAAAGATGCTTTTCTTTTTTTGGGGGGGGTCTGGTAGTGGTGCCTTAACTTTGGGCCTCGACACTGTCCCTCAGCTCTTCAGCTCAAGGCTAGTGCTCTACTACTTGAGGTATAGCGCCACTTCTGGCTTTTTTTCTTATGTGGTGCTGGGGAATCGAACCCAGGGCCTCATGCATGGAAGGCAAGCGCTTTACCACTGAGCCATCTTCCCAGCCCCCCAAAGATGCTTTTCTATGCCTGTCACCCTATCCCCTCAGGAGACAGATCTAAAGACTGCAGTTGGATGCCACCCTTGGCAGCAAAATCAATGAGAACTCTTATCTCCAATTAAACATCCAAAAACCTTGCAAGTGGAGCTGTGGCTCAAATGGTAGAGTGCTAGCTTTGAGCATAAAACAACAGATGGGCCCAGGCCCTAGTTTTAAGCTTTTTCTAGCATAAACCCACCCAAGAAAGGGAAGCGGGTGAGCACACCCGAGCTCAAAGCTCACACATAATACTCAAAACTTACAGAATAGAACCATTCTGCTCTGATTCTCTGGATTCTATGTCCTAGATCATGGCAGTCTTAGATGGGACTGACCATGCACCAAGTCAGGACATTCAAGTACAATCTCATACTGAGGATCCCATGACCTCATCAAGGACTGAAGATCTCTCACTGTCCTGCCTTGACACCGAGCAGTCAGGTGAGATCTAGTTATGCAACCAAAGGATATGGGAATGAATGAATTTCTCAGCCAAGGGATGCAGACTGGAGGGCTCTAGGTCCCTCTCTTTCGGGAAGGAGAAAAGTGCTGATCTATCTCAGGAATGTTCCTGGGTTGTGAGTATCCTCAAAGAAACAACCCTGCTCAGGCCCAGTGCCTCTGGTTTTTCCACCAGCCTCGACCTTCAGTCCGCCCTCTCTAAATCGCACATCTGCCATCTAGACTAAAGCCTTAGAAAGCAAGGAGACCCACCTCTACCTCTGAGAATTGTAGTCACGGGACCCTAGAGTCCCATAGAGGAAGTCTCAGAGCAACACTGGTCTGACTCCTGCCCTCATTCCCTGGCTTTCCTGTGCCAGTGCCCTGGTTACCTCTGTCTCTGGTTGAGGAATGAACACTGAGGGTGTCACCTTCAGATTGAGCCAGCAAAAGTCCCAGTCCCCAAGGATGTACTGCACAGGTATCCTGCAGTGGACAACAGTGAGGTCATCAACAGTGAACCCAGAATGCCAGGACTTTTAATAGCCATGTGGCTGGGTTGAATGCTCTATCACTGATGGTCTAGGTTTTCAGGTGAGGTCATGGTTTCAATGGCCTGACACACTTGATCTGGGATCGTCCTCCCTCTTCATCTTCCTGCTTATCCCTTGCTACCCCACTCTGGACACTCCCTTACCCTATACCTCCCTAGCCCTTGGATACTTTCTTCTTATCTGACCAGAAAATAAACTTGGTGAGCCAGGGGAGATTGAAACTCTGTAACCCACCCTGAGCACTAGTGTCTACCCGAGGCTATTTCCCTCTGCAGTCGGCAACCACCCAGATCCTGGATGTCATGAAGTTGCTGAGGGGACAGTGGCTTGGTCCTACATACTGGCTTTAGGCTCTGAAACTGTCCCACAGAGATTGTGCATGGTTGGATCTCTTGATCCAGGGACTCCAAACCAAGGCCTGCATGATCCCTTCTTCCTTCCTTCCCTCCTTTTCTCCCTCCATTCTTTCCTCCTCTCTTTCTCTTTCCTCTCTATGTGTCACTCCTGGGCCTTGAACTCAGATCCTGGGTGCTGTCTCTGAGCCTTTTTACTCAAGGCCAACAGTCTATGGCTTGAGCCACTCATCCACTTCTGGTGTTTTCTTTTTGGTAGTTAGTTGGAGATAAGAGTCTTACAGGCTTTCCTGCATGGGCCTCAATCCTCCCCTCTCAGCCTCCTAAGTAGCTAGGATGACAGTAGTGTAGCAATGATCTCCAGCTCAAACCAAGATGTCTTCATGTGCTGTGGAACCAGCACTGGTACCTTTAATTGTGTATAACCCCCACCCTCACCCCCGGACCTGGCACCCACTGTAACGGTTTGTTGGATAAATAAATGAGCATCTGTCTATGACAATATTACAGAAAAGTCCCATCCAATTCAGGTAAGCATCCTAGGTGAGGGCAAAGCCTGATGTAGCTCTCCAACAGTTCTCCCTCATCCCTCTTCCCACCCTCCTGGTGCCACTGCACTTAACTGCTTTGGTTCCAAAGACATGAGCCATGATGTCCTCACTGAATTCCAGGGCCTCTGGGATGTCTATCTTCTCAAAGATCTCTGTCCAGCCACTGACCAGCTATGTGGCATTCAATTCCCCACTCAGGTGTGAACAAGGTTGCTGTTAGGTGAGCACCAGGCTCAAGGGGCCTCCTATCCACTCTCTGGGGCCAGACAGGATGGTCCACCATATCCGCCTCCCAAGTTTCATGTTGCAGAGAAAGAATCCCTGAGGCATCCCGGGTCTCTGAATCTCCCAGAGTCCAGTACAGGTCCTGGGATTTGTCTCTGCTCACAGCTGGCAGGCTGTGGATGGCAAGGTCACAATCTCTGATCCCCAAGACATCCTTGACTGTGGTGGTCACCCTAGAGAGAGCTGGAGGAGAATCAGCAGCTTCTGGAGAAAGGCAGTCAAGACACAACGTTCATAGCAAGAGACCATCTGGCTTGGGAACTCTGCCTGTGCCACTTTGAATGTCTAATTTAATGTCTAAAATGGTCCATCTAATTTGACCCAGAATTCCAGGCATTAGTAGAAATAGCCAGCATCAAGGAAAAAAAAAAACCCTGGGAAATCTGGCATTTCACTTGTCCCAATCAAACTTAATGGGTTCCAAAATCAGTAGTCCCCTTTTCCTTCCAGACAGCCTACAGTAGGTTACAGAAAATGGCATTCAGAGAGCCCTAGCTAACTGCCATGTCCTGATCCCAAGCAGGCTCTAGCAGGGGGAACACAATTGCCTACCATTGCCCAGCTAGAAACAGCCCAGGAGGGACACAGATTGTAGTCTGCAGGACTCGAGGGAGGACTGCCAACCAGTGCACTGCCCTGGGAGGGAATCCATGCCACCATTGGGGGTCTGGTGCCTCCTGTTCAGATGTCGACGGACACTGTCAATGCCCTGGGTAAGATTCCTCTCTCATCCTCGTTCATGGTGAACCATCTGCCATGTCACACCGTTCATCACTTCCCAGACCGACCTAGATTCACAGCCCCTGCCCTACTCCCCCTATCTCATTCCCTAATTATGTTTGGCAGACACATTCCCAACTTTGAATTAGCTCCAACTATACACATGAGAGCAGACTGTCTGGAAGAGTGCGGCTGTGGTCACATTAGCCTCATCAGCCTTCTGGCTGAAGACAGAAGGGCAGGTGTCCACTCTGGTCTGCAGTTCACACAGGCCTCCTAGGAGAGACCCATATAGGCCCACCAGTTACTGTGGGCTGGAGGAAAGGGGAAGAAAGTGGTGGAAAGGAACATCTACTGAAACCTTCTCTAAAGGAGCCATGAAACGAAAGAGAAAACAAGAATTGTGGCTGGGCTCATACTGGGCATTAATGAAAAAAGGACAACAAATACACACATACACACAAATAAAATACTTTTGCTCGGGGTGGGAAGGTAGCTCAGTGGTAGAGCCTTTGCCTTGCATGCATGAGGCCCTGGGTTCGATTTCTCAGCACCACATAAGATAAAAGAAAAAAGCCGGAAGTGGTGCTGTGGCTCAAGTGGTAGAGTGCTAGCCTTGAGCTGAAGAGCTGAGTGAGCTGAAGAGCTAAGGGACAGCGCACAGGCCAGAGTTCAGACCCCACAACCCAACCCCACCCCAAAATGCTTTTGTTCTTTTTAGACATGGTGACTGTACAATGAGAAAGATGATCTCTCTCTCTCTGTCTCTGTCTCTGTCTCTGTCTCTCTCTGTCTCTCTGTCTCTCTGTCTGTCTGTCTGTCTGTCTGTCTGTCTGTCTGTCTGTCTGTCTGTCTGTCTCTCTCTCTCTCTCTCTCTCATACACACCTAAACACACAGTCTCAGAGCAGTGCCTCTCCTGAATTTGTTGGTTTCTCATCTGGGCAATGTACCAGCTCAAGCACGGGGTTTCTCTTGTCAGAACCAGGGGCAACCACCCAAGGGGAACAATGCTCTAATAATGCAGAACCACCCTGCCTCCCCCTTTCTCCAGGGACAGACCCTTCCCCTTGGGAACAACTAGCCTTGACTCCCCATTCACCAAAACCCTAGGCCAGGACGCTGGAGTCCCCAGACATGTGGCTCCTCAGAGCCTGGACAGAAAACAAAGCAGGGGGTCATGGTGCCTCCAGAGAGGTGTCTGACCTGGGGTGGAGGGGGGTTGTTGGGGACTTTGATGGGGTCCTAAATGCTATATACATGGATGGACTCCCTGCTTCCAGCCTACATACTTCTGGGCGACTTGGCAGATTCTTGGGGAGTACAAGGAGACCAAATGGACTGGGAGCACTAGCAGAAGCTGACAGACATGGGAAATGTGATCACCCAGTCAGAACTGTTGACAGCTGGGGTTGGGGGTACAGGCCAGTTGTATGTGTGTCAGAGGTGGTGTGGGGAGGTAGCAGGGGGTGGATCGCGGGGTGCTGGCCTGCAGGGCATCCACTTACGTGTGCTGCTGGAAGAAGCTGTAGGCTGCGATCAGGTGCGCGCTCAGAGTCTGAGGATCTGGGGCCGGGACCAAATAAGGGCCACAAGCAAGCCAGGGGTGCACCATCTCTGCCAAGTGACTGCAAGAAGCTCTGCGGATCAGAGCCGGCAGCACCATGTTTGAAAAGCAGCCTTACTGGGAGGAGGCGGTGCTCTGCTGGCACTAGGCGGGGCTGCATGCAGCCTCTGCTCCTTCTCCTCAGATGCCACAGCCTCAGCAGCCATAGATGCCTCGCCGCCACATGCTATGCACTTCCGACCAGGACCCACGCTATGATCAGAGCAGCCGCCAGCCACTGAAGCCGTTTCCACTGGTGCCTGTGCTCATGCTCTCTCTTCTCTCAGCTCTCTCTTGGCCCCACACTCCTCTCCTGGGCAACCCCACCCTGAGGCAATGCGCCCCTGCCCCCTTGACCCCTGGCCATTGTTGCCACCAAAGTGTGCCCCTGGGCCCCGACCCCTGCTCCCCTGGACCCTGCCCCCCACCCCTGGCCACAATCGCAGCCCTGACTAGGTCCTAAGGCTTCCAGATCATGGCAATTGCAGCCTTACCTCAGCTCAGCACTACCCCTCACCCCCAGTACCGGCCCAGGAGATTGAATCTCCCCTCAGCCCCACCACTGGAGGAGACTCTCCTCCATCCCCCTCCACTCCACACACCAAGCAGGTGCATCGTGAAGCTCCTGTGTGTATGTGTGTTTGTGTGTGTGTGTGAGTGCTGGGGATATGGGTTAGGAACTGAAGTGATACATTATACTCAGAACTAAATTGAAGGAGGAATCCAAAATTAGTTACCAATGTTTTAAAAATGCAAGCTAAAGGAAATAATTTATGAAAAAATCAGCATTTACAATAAATACAGAATCAGTATGACTGATATTCCTTTTATCCCAGTTGCAATACGGCTTGCATGATCACTTTTCTGGTTCTATGTTTAGTTAGGTCTTGATATTTAGCTGAAGTTCTGTTCTTTCATATATTCATTTGTCAGACCAAAGAGGAAATTAATTCCATGCCGGAGTCAACATCCATAATAACAATATAGTTGTATCCTGCTACTTTGCCAAAGTTTCAAATCAGCTTGCGTAACTTGAGTCTTTTTTGGATCTAACTAAATAGGTATGCAATTTTGTCAGTACTAGAAAGATTTTGATCACCACTTATTAAAATAGTATTTTCTAGAGACTACTTCTATCTTTTCATGAAATTTTCAATGTCATTTATATCATGGGTTGATGTTTTCCTTTAGATAACCTACATTCAGTCTTCTACAATTTGGAGTAGTTTACAATTATGTACACTCAGGTACCCTGCTCAGATTCTATTATTTGCATATTTTGTTCTTGTTAAATCAGTAAGATTTAGGTCTCAATATGGATACCATTGGTCTTATTCATTGCATTTCTGAATTTTTTAAGTATGTCATGATTTTTGTTATTTTATTCTTTTAATATGTGCAGCTCTCACTCCACATACAGTCACATTTGTTTTAAACAATTTGATCCATTCACGTGATTTGCTATATTACATTCATCTAGATGAATTTAATTACAAATTAACACAACCATATTTCTGAGACACAGTTATCTTTATGGATCTACTCAAGGGTAACATGTATTTCAGGTTTTTGTGCTTAAAAACAAACAGGCACAACAAGTTTTTGTTCTTGGGGGAGTTCTACTTTGTTGGTTGTTTTTCCACCTGTGGTGACTTCAACATATGTGTGCATTTTATTTCAGTTGTTTTGTGTCTATATTTTGTTTCATTTAACAGAAAATACATAAATAATCAATGATTTAGAACTTTTCCAAATAGATTTCTAAGAGAGATACTTGAAGTTTTGTGATATCTGGACCGGGTAGGTCTTCTTAATGGAGGGGGTAGCAGAATAACAGACACATTCTTTGACATGATTTGAATTCTTCCTCCTCTTGCCTCACTATTTCCAATAGTATTACTTCAAAGCCTTTAGTGGAAAGAAAATAAATTTGTCTGTATGGACTCATAAATTTTGCTTTAATTAGGACACACAACACATTTACATTTGATTTTAACTCTAAAATCTTCTTTCCTTCTTTTAAAATCACAGATGTGAATTTATAATGATCCAAACTATTTTCACTTCACACTATATGTAATATAGAGTGTAATAATAGTGAGTAATGGAGTATGTAATAATTTACTTTTTTTTTTTTTTTTGTCAGTCGTGGGGCTTGAACTCTGGGCCTGGGCGCTGTCCCTCAGCTCTTCAGCTCAAAGCGAGCGCTCTACCACTTGAGCTACAGCGCCACTTCCTGTAATAATTTACTTTGGGGAAAGCTAATTACAGTGGATTTTGTGAGATACTGAGTAATAGTAAAAATTATGTTTGATTCTATTAAAAAGTTCACGGTTACATCTAAAAATAACTCATAGTTATAAACTAATACTAAAAAGTAAGATTGTTTATTGGAAAAAGCCAGAAGTTTCAATAAGCTTGCTTTTTACAAATTGACTTGGATCTGGGCTTTGGTGGCTCATGCCTGTAATCCTAGCTACTCAGGAGTCTCAGATTGAGGATAGTGGTTCAAAGCCAGCCTGGGCAGAAAAGTCTGTGAGACTCTTATCTCCAATAACCCACTTGAAAAGTAGAAAGGACACTGTGGCTCAAGTGGTACAGTGGTATCAATGAGCTGAAGAGCTGAGAGACATTGCCCAGGCCCAGAATTCAAGCTGCACGACCAACAACAACAACAAAAAAATTGACATGGATTTTTACTTTAAATTTCATGATTTTTTTTATTGTGAAAATACGTACAGAGGGGTTACAATTACATGAGCAAGGAAATGATTACATTTCTTATCAAGCATTGTTGCCCCTCCTTTGTTTCCCCTTACCATCTCTTCCCAACTCCCCACCCCCAAACCAACACATGCACCAAAGTTGTAAAGTTTGTTTTCCAACATAACGTGTTGAACATCTGATTGTTGCAATGGGTCCACCTGTATCCCTATTTAAAGAATTTGTTTTTCCCTTCTCCTCCACAAATTATACCAACATCAAACACAGTGAAAACAAGGGTTATACCATGGGGGAGGGACATACAAAGAAATCATCTTAGAAATATGCTAGAAACAATATCAAGAGAAAAAAAACCCATTTGAGTTCTTATCTTTCGCCTAATATCAACTTATCTGACCATTCCTGCTTGATTAAAAAATATACTAGTTATTGTAGATAAGGGAAACCATGGGACCTATATTTATTTGGGCCTTATATAATATATATTAATATATTATATTAATTATTATATTAATTGATTTGCATATATTGAATCAACTTTGCATCCCTGAAATGAATCCTGTTTGATCGTGGTGTATGATTTTTTGGATGAATTCTTGAAGTCGATTGGCCAAAATTTTGTTGAGAAGTTTTGCATCAATGTTCATCAAAGAAATGAGTCTCTAGTTCTCTTTCTTTGATGAGTCCCTGCCTGGTTTTAGGATGAGGGTTAGGATGTCTTCATAGAATGAGTTCCATGTGCACTTTCTCTTTCAATTTCATTAAAGAGTTGGAGGGTATTGGTGTGAGCTCTGCTTTGAAGGCCTTGTAGAATTCCACTGTAATCCATTGGTCCTTAGATCGGAGTTCTCTTATTGCTGCTTCTATCTCAATGCATGATATGGGCCTGTTAATTCGATTTAACTCATCTTGGTTTAGTTTTGGCATGTCAATATTTGCTAGGAAAAGGTCCATTTTTACCAGGTTCTCAAACTTATTAGCATAAAGATTTGAGAAGTATTCCCTTATAATGTTCTGGATTTTTGGTTGTTTCTGTGGTGATGTTTCCATTCTCATCTCTGAGTTTGTTTATTTCTGTGTGTGCTCTTCTTTTTCTGATAAGATTTGCTAAACGTCTGTCAATTTTTGTTAATTTTTTTTGAAGAACCAACTCTTTGTTTTGATGATTCTTTCTATTTTTTTTTTTTGGATTCTAATTCGTTTAATTCTGATTTAATTTTAATTATTTCTTTCAATCTACTGGATTGGGGTTTATTTTGTTGCTCTTTTTCAATGAGGTTCAGATATCTCATTAATTGTTGGTTTCAGATCTCTCTAATTTGTTGATGTAGGAACTCAGAGGTATAAAATTGCCTCTGAGTACTGCATTTCCTGTGTCCCAGAGGTGCTGGTAATTTATGTGTTCATTTTTGTGGACTATCATGAGCATTTGCATTTCCTTTCTAATCTCTTCCATGACCCACTGGTGATTCAACTGTGTATTGTTCAGCCTCCAAGTGTTACAGGACTTTCTTTGGTGGCTTTCAGTGTTGAGTTCTAATTTAATTCCCTTGGATCCTGTTTCTTGGCCTTTATTGTGCTCTTGTTGTTTTTCTATGTGTAGGACATGTTTAAGTATCTTTTGTCAGTCTGGTTTGGTGGTTCTAAAAGCTTGTATCTGAATAGGCCTATCTTTTTGCATGTTTGGGAAATTCTCTGCTATGATTCTGTGAAATAAATTTCCTAAACCGTTAACTTCTGTCTCTAGGTGCTCCTCTACACCCATTACCCTCAGATTAGGCCTTCTGATGGTGCTTTCCAAATGTTGAATAGATCTATCATATTTCTTGGATTTGTCTTGGATAGTTATACATTCTTTCTCTATAATATCTAAGCTGTCTTCAGTTCCCGAGATCCGATCTTCTACATGGTCTAACCAACTGTCAAGACTTTCTACTTTGTTTTTTATTTCTTTTCCTTCTAATTGTTTGGCTTTGCTGGCTTCAAATTCTTTGTTGCAGCTTTGTTTTAGGTCTTGTATGAACTTTACTTCCTTAATTTGGTGGTCAGTGTTTCTTCTCAAATCACTTAGTTGATTCGTTATGGTTTCCTTGGACTCCCATTACTTTTCTTGGGCTCCATTGAGCATTCCCTTTGTGGTCTCCATTAATTCATTCAGCTGTCTGCTCATGGATTCCATGAATGCCTTTATTGATCTTGTTCTATTCTCATCCTTCTCTCGCAAATCCTGTATTACTCTTTGAACAGCTTCCTCACAATCATGCAATTCCTGTCTTTCTCTTTGACTGATCTCAGCCTTCTCATGCAATTTCTGTATTTCTCTTTGACTGTTTTTAACCTGCTCACGCAATTCCTGTATTAATCTTTGAGTAGCTTCCTCATGCTCACAAGATTCCTGTATTAATCTTTGGTTTGCCCCCTCTCGCTCTCTATCTCGCTCACACTGAGTCTTTTGCAACCTTTCAATCTATTCATTCACCATGTATACCAGTAAGGCTTGTAGAGCTTTTTGGGTACTCTCTTCTGGATTATTCATTAATATTCTGTCACCTGATTATCATGAGTGGGAATTCATATACCCAGACTTGCCATTTTTTTGTGTTTTCTGGCTTGTTCTGCCCATTTGGTATGAAAGTAAACCAATTTTGTGCTAGACCACTATTTTAAGGCAAGCATCAACCGGAGTCCTGTAGTTGCACAGTCAAAATGGCTGCAGATACAATCTAGTACATCAGATACAATCTATTCATCATCAAACAACCATGGACTAATAGGGTAATAAAAGCAAAAAGGATTTGACACACCAGAAATTATTAGGTTTAGGGAGAATTGTGGAGAAAAATAGGATTAGAGGGATGTGGAGAGGTAAAAGAACAGTGAATTTGGGCTGGGAAGGTGGCTCAGTGGTAGAGTGCTTGCCTTGCATGCCTGAGGCCCTGGGTTTGATTCCTCAGCACCACATAAGCAAAAAGGAAAAAGCTGGAAGTGGCGCTGTGGCTCAAGTAGTAGAGTGCTAGCCTTGAGCTGAAGAGCTGAGGGACAGCTCCCAGGCCCAGAGTTCAGGTCCCACGACTGGATCCCCCCCAAAAAAAATTAAAAAAAAAGAAATCTGGTGGAAAAAAAAAGAGTGAATTTAACCAAGTCCTAATCTCTGAGAGGGAAATGCATTGTACAGAATGATTGGAGAGAGATTTTTTTAAAAATAAAGAAAAAATGGATAAACAAAAATTTAAATCTAAGAAGTGAAACACTTAAAAATTATGTAACTTTAAAGAAATGATATGGAGAGAAGAAAAGGATAGGTTGAGAGGAGAGGAGGGATAGAAAGGAAACATGAAAAACTAAAAAATAAAAGAAAATTAAAATTAGTTAATTGAAAATTATACTGGTATAAAGAGATAATACTGCCATTAAAGAAATTAAGCCTAAGATTTTTTGAATCGAGTAATAAATTTCAGGATTAAGTATGTACACAATGGGGGATAAGGTCTAATAATTGACCACTGGTATGTATCTGGGGATGAGCAGAACAGCAATTATGTCAAACAAAAAGAAAGAGAGAGAGAAAGAAATGAAAACAATAAAAAAAGGACCAAAAGGTCAAAAGAGATTAAACCCCCACACACACATCAAAAATAAAAATTATGAGAAAAAATTAACATCAAACACTTTTAAAAATTGAAAAAAAGGTTAAAAAGAAGAGTTCTTTTATTTGGGGTTTTTTTTTGGGGGGGGGATGATAAGACCCTGTATCTCTCCTGTGTCTATAACCTGTCTCTTGGTGGAGTCTCTGGTGTGCTTGTGGTGTTTAGTTTTCATTTTGCTTGACTGGTTTCTTAAGTCAGTTTTTTTTTTGTGCAGGCAGAAAAATGCTCTGCTTTACCCAGGATTTTGTGATCCTCTTCCCAGGCTATTCAGTGGGAGGGAGATATGCTTTGAATATCACCAAAGAGGGAGATGGCAGTTTCCTCCAGTGTGTAAATGCCATGATGAGGTAGGGTTGGGGCCTTTCAGAAAATGGTAGCTTTTCCCTGAGGGGCAACTCCTGAAACACTCATGGAACCCATTCTCAGGGTTTTTTTTTTTTTTACTTAGTTTCAATTGTTTGCCTAGGCTGTTGTAGGGAGGGGCAGCCTCTGGCTCTGTTTACCATGTGAAGGACATCACTCCACAGAGGCTCCACTGGCTTGGTGGGGTGACATTCCCCTGTGTGGAGCTGAGCCTGACAGGTCATGTCTACTTCCTGTGACCTACTAAATGACTCTTTTGTTTTCTTCCAAGGCCTGAATTGGAGCTAGTTGCTCAGCCCTGGGGAGGTCAGTAACATAGATGGAGATCTCTGGTAGTGGGGGAGGGGCGGCCTTCCCTTCTCTGATCCTTGAGAAGGAGTAAGGATGTCAGGATTCTACTCATGTAAGAGTGTTGGTTCCTGGGTCATCTCTGGTCTGTGATCTGCAGGATGAAGATATCTGCTCCTTGTCAGTTCTTGCTGGTGTTGAGTAGAATCTGCTCACCAGCCACGTCTGGGGCCTTTGTCATGGACTCTCTCTGTAGGTATGGTGGCTATAGCCACTGGCGCTGTACCTACTGCCACCTCAGCTGTGGCTACTGGCAAGTGCTCAGATCTGTCATCTTGCCTGGATTTTCCATCTTTGGCCAAACTCTCTGTACTGTGATGGCACACTTGGTGTGACTGGAACATTTAAACTGCTTTCTATGTAAGAGCTTGTTTACCCTCCAGCTTCTCCTCCTCCATCTTCCCCCAAAACCTCATGATTTTTTGAGTGTTTTTTTAGTGAAAAATGTTTTTGGTGTTTATATTTTGGTTTGGCATAAAATGAGCCTACTATTGTCTTAATTTAATAAAAAAAACTTTCTGATTCTATGACAGCATAAATTTTGTGGGTAATGGTTAAGACTAGGTTGACTTTCTGAAAAAAAAAATCACCACCCATAAAAGAGGAACAAAAAGAAAATAACATATGACAGGAAACATTAATCTTAATGGACTAATAGTCTGTCAGTTTGATTTAACTTTTAATCAAAAATTAAAGTAATACTTGATAATGTTTTATTAACATATTTAAATTTCTTCATTCTTGTCATTTAAGATTCACTTTATAAAGAAATTGAACAGGTGACAGTGTTTTTTCATGACTTTTCCAAAGAAATGATCATTTCATCATTATAGTGTATAGCACAATATACCCAGAAAGCATTTAAGGAAAAATTTTTTCCCATTCTTTGGTTTGCTTCAGTCTGTATTTAAAGCTGCATACCACATTTTACACACTCTATTGTCTGTCTTCTCATTTGAAACATTTCAATAAGTTTTCTTTCCCTAGTTTGTCAGCCAGCAAATCTTTATAAAACAACATGCTTTCATTCATTGTGTTTTCCAAAATATATCTTACAAATGCCAAAACGAAGCACAATCGGAAACATCTGTGGATTTTTCCACCTAGAGTACAAAGTAATCACTTTCCAAACTCCTTAGAACCAGCTGTTCACTGGCATTAATTGTGCTGTCACTTCCATGCTTTAAAACAATAGCATTTGACAATGGCGTACATTTTAATTGGTTTACCACATTTGGTTTGTTTTCAGCAAGGACTGTCTTCACGGAAGATGGTAATGGATGAGGTTTGTAATTATGTATTTTGAAAGGGCTCTAAGTTGTGGATATAGAATATCCATTTCAATGACTAAATATTTAAATTAAATCCTATAATGGATACTCCTTCAATTTTCTGATTAAAGTGTTCTACAATCTAGATATTTTTTAAGGAAATATTGTAATTGTTTCCTTGGTGACAACGTAATTGGAAGACTTAAAATTTTCTTTTTTTTTTATAGTGAAAACGCTGTACAGAGGGGTTACAATTACATGGGCAAGATAATGAGTACATTTCTTTTTTTTCTTTTTCTTTCTTTTTTTTGGGGGGGGGGTCTGGTCTTGGGGCCTGGGCGCTGTCCCTCAGCTCTTCAGCTCAAGGCTAGTGCTCTACCACTTGAGCCACAGCACCATTTCTGGCTTTTTTCTTTTTGCTTATGTGGTGCTGACGAATCGAACCCAGGGCCTTGAGCATGCAAGGCAAGCGCTCTACCACTGAGCCACCTTCCTAGCCCATGAGTGCATTTCTTATCAAGCATTGTAGTCTCCTCCTTGGTTTCCCCTTCCCATCCCTTCCCTTCCCATCCTTCCACCCCCTCCCTCTCCACGCAATCCTCCTCCCCGCCCCCACCAAAGTTGTAAAGTTCGTTTTTCCATATAACGACTTGTACATCTCATTGTTCCAAAGGATCCAACTGTACCCCTATTTAAACGATTTGTTTTTTTCCTTCCCTTCCACAAATTATACCAACCTCAAATACAGTGAAAGCAGGGTTATACCATGGGGGAGGGACATACAAAGCAACAAAGAAATAATCTTATAAATGTGTAGAAACAATCACCTGAAAGAAAAAAAAATTTGAATACATATATTAGGGTTCACTTCCCTAAAATCAACTTATCTGACCTTTTCTGCTTGACTCAGACATATACTAGTTATTGCAAATAAGGGAAACCATGGGACCTAAGTTTCTTTGGTACCGGCTTACTTCACTTAATATGAATTTTTTTCTATGGAAGACTTAAAATTTTCATATACTATTGCCGTCTTAAATGAAGTGAATGTACCTGGGTTTGCATACAGAACTTTTGGGACAGCATTAATGTTTGAATCTTTGATGGGATTTGATTGGGAATTGTGGCAGGCTTTCATGGTATGAGAAGAAAAAGGATCTGATTGGAATTTATAGCAATATCTAGTTGCTTCCACCCCTGGACAAGTCATTATCATTGGTGAAGATGTTGCCATTTGAATTTACAATGCCCCAGAAAGACCTATGTGTTAAAGAAAAATGACTTTCCATTTCCTCCCAGACTGTGGAGAATACTGAATAGTTCTTCTGGAGATTAAGTTCTTCAGAATAAAACCTATGAGAACATGCACTCTCATCTTCTTTCTTCTTTTCTCTTTTAATCATTCTAGGTCAAAAACATTTCTTTTTGTCATACTCCTCACCTTGACATTGTCTTGTCACAGGCCACCAAAACAATAAAACCGACTGAACATACACTGAAACCTTCAAACTTATAAATCTGAGTAAGCCTTTCTGTTTAATAAATGGACAATATCATTTATTATGGTAGGTTATAAAGCTAACACAGAAATCTAGTCTTCCTAACAATGTAGAGTATATAAAAATGCTTCATTATAAAATATCTAACTCCAAGTTATATTTTGTGTTTTTGTTTCTGTAGATCTTAAGGCTTAAACTCATGGCCTGACTGGTCGTTTTGTGTTCAAGGCCAGTGCTCTACATAAAATCTGAACTGGAACTCCTTTTCTCCTGGTGGTTAATTGGAAATAAGAATCTAATGAACTTTCCTATTCTGGCTGACCTATTCATGTTGCATACTTTATGTAATTCCAATTCTCAGCATTATATACATGTTCCAACTACAATATAAAAAACTTAAAATATACTAAGGATATTTGTAAAGTATAAAATGAGGGAAGAATTTTCATCCTTTAGAAATCTATGCAAAATCTATGCTAAACTATTGATATTTTACTGGACCTTTCCTGCAACCAGTTTGATATAGTTTAATACTTGTCACACAAACTTTCTCTGTATTCTACTGCATATATACTTTTTCACATATGTTTGTATATGTATACATATATGTATCTATCTATATATGTTCCAATGTGCATCATCAGACTTGAAACTGCTTTGTTTTGCTGTTCAGCAATGAACCTTGTCGGCTCATTCTGTGACAATATCTGTTCTCATTTTCATCATTCCTTTATTTACCAAATCATCAACCTTCTAAAATCAGCTTCATTTCTTGGGTAAGGTTACCAATCAGTCCAACAAATATCCACCCAGAGGCTTTTAATAAAGCAAGTTTTAAGGAAGAATATAACATGAAGTGACAACTACAGAAATTCCACAGAGACCTGACATCTTTCACATTTCTGTCTTCCTTCTCTTCTCATACTTCAGAAAGTATTGACTAACACTATAAATATACTGCAATTATAAGTTAAGGATCAGTGTTTTCTTTCCAACCTGAAGCCTTCTTTTCCAGATTCTTGACATAAACTTTTTGGAAGATTTTTTGGATTGTGATGGGATTCCACCCAAAACAAAGCCATGTATATCAAGAAAGTCAATGTTTTCAACTCAGAGTACTAAACAAAAGAGGGAGAAAATTAAGGTTAGCTATATATGTTAAGCACAAATATAGGCAATATCAAGATATCTTGAAATTGTATACTTTTACTGGATAAAGTGGCTCAAACCTGTAATATTATCTACTTAGAAAACAGAGATTAGAGAATTGCAGTTCCAGGCAAGCCCAGACCAAAAAAAAAAAAAAAAAAAGGAAGTTTCAGAAACTCTAACCATTTGATGGGTGCTATATGTTTTGCTTGTGTTAGGAGGACCACAGTCCAAGCAGACCCAGGCATAGTGATACTTACCTCAAAAGAAGCAATGAAGTTACAATCTGCAGGTATGGCAGTAGTAGAGATACCAAAGTTGTAAAGTTCCTTTCATTGTTGCAATGGGTCTACCTGTATCCCTATTTAAACATTTTCCCCTTCCCCTCCACAAATTATGCCAACATCAAAAATGTGTGCTTATGTAAGAAATGCATGATTCTAAAATTTCATGACAATTCTTTTGAACTTACTTTTTTGTGGAATTGACTAAGAAAATAAATTACACCTTCTATATAAAAAATGTTCTGTGCTTAATCCGGCAGCCTATACACTAACATCAGAATGATACAGAGAAGATTAGCATGGCCCCTGCTCAAGGATGACTTGAAAATTAGTGAAGCAATCCATGTTTTTACAACAACAAATGCTGGAGGGGATGGGGCCACCAGGGAACCCTACTGCATTCTTGGTGGGAGTGTAAAAGTCTTCAACCACTTTGGAAAGCAGTATGGAGTTTGCTCAAACGACTCCACATAAAGCTCCCCTATGACCCAGCAATCCCACTTTTGTTCATTTACCCAAAGGATCACAAACAAGACCATACTAAAACTACCAGCACAACTATGTTTATTGCAGCATTATTTACCATAGCTAAGATATGGAACCAACCCAGATGCCCCTCAGTAGATGAATGGATCAAGAAAACCTGGTAAATATATACAATTGCATGCTCTGCCTCCATTAGAAAGAATGACATTGCCCAATTTGTTAGGAAATGGAAAGATTTGGAAAAAAATTTTTAAGTGAAGTAAGCCAACTCCAAAGAAATATAGGTCCCATGGTTTCTCTTATTTTCAATAGCTAATATATGTCCGGGATTATCAGAAAATGTCTTAAGCTATGTGCATTTGACCAGATAAGATGATGTTAAGCTAAACGAACACCAAGATAGGTACACAAGTGATTCTATCTTGCTATTATTTCTAACATACTTATACTGTACGATGTGATTTTTTTTGTTCCTTTATATGTTCCTCAACCACGCTATAACCCCTTTTTTCACTGGATTTGAAGTTGGTGCGCCTACATCTTGTATATACGTTTCTCTAATTTGGGGAGAAGAAGAAAACAACAAAATGCTTAAATAGGGATATGGGTTGACCCATTGTAACAATGAGATGCACAAGACGTATGATGAAAAATGAATTTTACAATTTAGGTAGGGGAAGGAGAGAGGAGGAGTGGAGTGTACTTGTGGAGGTGGGAGAGAAGGGATGGTGGGGAAAAATAAAGGAGGAGGTAACAATGCTTGTTAGGAAATGTACTCATTACCTTGCTCATGTGCAGTATTTTTAAAATAAAAAATGTATAAAAATGTTCTGAGATTGAAGAGTTTATTTCCCTTATTTTATCCATATAATCTTGTTAACAAATAAATTAATGCAAAACACTGACACGAGGGTATTTTGAATAAATGTGTGTGTGTGTGCACACGGGTACACAAGTGTGTTGGAGTGCTCAGAATTTGAACTCAGGGCTTTAAGGTCTTGCTAGGCCTTTCCTCTCTAGATTGGTGAGCGACATCTGCACTCCTGGCTCTTTGCTAGTTCATTAAATTTTTTTGAAAAATAATCTCAAAAATAATTTTGCCCTGATTGGCTTCCAACTGTTATCCACAGATCTCAGCCTCCTGAGTAGATATCTCAAGTAAACAAGATTACGGGTGTGACCAACCAGCACAAGGTTTTCAGAATAATTTTAAAAGTAGAAGAAAATTTACTTCATGGGGGCCTGTTTTTATCATCTCCTACTTTTAAAGCACTTTGCTTTAAAAGTAAAGGTGAATTTATTAAATTAAATGTGAATTTATTTCTCTTTTGGATTCTTAAAAGACAGAAAGTGATGATATTTAAAAGTTTTGGTACTTTTTAAAAAGAAAAATGGAACTGTAGTACAGAAGAAATTTGGCTGTCTTTGAAACTCAATGTATAAGCTCAATTCTGTGCATGATAACGCAATGTTACCAACACAGTCTGTGTTGAAGACAAATTGTGACAGAAAACAATCATCATCGGCAATAATTGCTATGCTATTACTTCTTGAGCAATATTAATATTGAATTTAGAGTGTAAGAGAATGGTGAGATTTTACCTACCTTTTCTGAATTGCTGAAAGACTTTTGGAAACTTTGACTCATTTTTTTCCTCACTGTGTGTATTTGGGCCATGCATTTAGTGCCTTTAATTACAATTTTTCCCAACACTTAAATGGTAATAATATTAGTATTATAGCAAATGTTATCTTAAGAATTAAGAGAATTAAAACTTGTGAAAAACTTAACATAAACTTCTATGAATGAGCTTTTGAGTTTAGCCAACAGTTTTTTAAATACTAAATAAAATGTATTACAGAAACCATTACATGAAGTGAGCAACCAGAAGTAATGTTATCTATTGACCATGCTCTGCTTCCAAGGAAGCCAGGAGGATAACTCTCATGCTGTAAATCAAACTGGTTATCTTATGTCTTGATAGTGTAAAAATATCAGGGACATTTATAAAGAAGGAATGTTGTAGACAGATGTGAAGTCCATATGAAAATGTACAAAACTGATAAAACGTAAGAGTATCTGAGCAGTGTATTTTGTTTTATATAATTTAAGGTACATCACAAAGATAGGGAAAACCTAGAAGAATGAATTCTCTTTTTGAAATTCTATCATAGATCCTTAGCAGGATGAACTCTTTCCTCATTCTTGTAGAGGCATCATCAGATGAGAGGAACTCTTTTTTTTTTGTTTGTTTCCTTCCATTTATTCTTCGGTTTGAAATCTGAACTACATGAGACTGAAAGAAACCAAAATTAGACATGCAGGATTTGGAAAGAGCAATCAACATAAAATAAATAAAGTATACAAAGCTTTGTAAAAGGTCTAACCAAATTAAGTAGTATAGTCTCAAGCATAAACAGAAATTGATTTAAGCAATATCATTTTATTGAAAAGTGAAAAATGTTAGGAGTTGCTTAATTTTTCCTTTCTACTATATTGAATTAAGTATTCATTTTGTATAGAGATATTAAAGATGAGATTAACAAGAAACTTGATTTAATATGGATGAAAGTTCTGAATAGACCTGCTTTCCAAAAAGCCCTGAAAATCACCAGTGGGTTTACAAATTTGTGTTTAATACCACTTCTATGCTGGCTTAATGCTTTCTGAACAGAAGTCATTAGAGAAATGCAACTCAAAATTACTATGATACTACTTCATAACTATTATAACTCTTATCAACGAAATCAAAGGAGTCAGGTGTGGTGGTAAAGGCTTGTAATTCCAAGCATTTAGGGGGTTGGAGTAAGAGGATTTGATTCTAAGGCCAGTCTGGGGTACTGCACATAGGAAAAACCTGCCCTTGGAAATACTCAGAAGGTAATAATGTTGTGAGAGTGTGGAGGAAAGGAAATTTTGTACTCTCTTGGTCAAAATACAGGTTAATATTCTCATTGTAGAAAGTAGTATGCAGTTTTCTTTCTTGCTTTCTTTCTTTCTTTTTGGGGGGTGGTCCGGTTGTGGAGCCTGAACTCTGGGCCTGGGCGCTGTCCCTCAGTTCTTCAGCTCAAGGCTAGCACACTACCACTTGAGCCACAGCACCACTTCTGGCTTTTTTCTTTTTGCTTATGTGGTGCTGAGGAATCAAACCCAGAGCCTCATGCATGCAAGGCAAGCGCTCTACCACTGAGCCACCTTCCCAGCCCCAAGTATGCAGTTTTCTAAAGAAATGCAAAGATGAAATATCATTTGAACCACTAATCATGTGATTATTTCTCTCTGGGTAGCTTGAGTTTTGTGTTTTACAGATACACTTCAGGATTTCTTTTTCATGAATCAAACATGGGAAAGAACTAAATGCAACCTCCCTTAATTCAAAAAAGAATAGAAGCTATATTTATTTGTATTACTGTGCATGAAGAAATCCTGGAGATTTCTGGTTAATTCAGAGGGCCCCATGCAAAAATATAGGACAAGAGGAAAGTAAAACTGTTTTGAAAGTATAATAGGTTATCATTGATGAAAAGGTGTAGTGGTCATTTTTCCTTTTTTTTTTTTTGTGCCAGTTGATCAGTGCAGGAGCAAGGCTGTACCCTGGAGACCTTTCAATATCACCACGTGAACTTCCATTTATGTAGTCCTTGTGGGTGTGGGGCCTCTTCAGGTCACCCGTTGAGAAGTGGGGCCCCTCCCTTGTGGTGGATGTGCAGTGAAGGGATGTGTGTGTGCATGGTCCCTACCATTGCCAGATGAGCATTGCCCACCCTGCCCACCTCCCTTCCCATTCTCACTTGTTCCATTTCACCCAGGATCTGGCAGCCATGGGGCTGGAGTTGAGTCCACTGCTGCCCTCTCCTCTGCCAGGTGTGCTGGTACTGGTCTTCGGTGGTCCTGGGTGCAAGTGCCATCCCAGTGAGACTCTGTTGTGGGGTCACTGCCTGCCCCCATGGGTGTGGGGTGGAGAACACCATGCTTGTACACTGCACAGTCCACAAGAGAAGGAAGGCTTGGTGGACAATTCACCCCCTTGGGGCCAGGCAGCCCAACCTTGGTTCAGACTTTAGGGCAGAATGGGGATTAGAGTCGTGTGCTGGCCCTTCTGCCAGTGGGCTTGTGACAGCTGTGGCAGCTGAGCACCCTGGAGCCCCTTCAGCATCCCCACGGACCTCCATTTTCTGGTCCCTGTGATCTCGGGTAAGGTGCCATCCCTGCATATGCCCATCAGTGCCAGAGGAGCATGGACTTGCAGTGCACCAGCTGCAGCACTGGGGGATCAAAGCCCCTTTGGCTTTGCTGTATAGCCTCCTCCATTGTCCTTCTGGTCCACATGGGCCCAGCTCTGGGTGCCATTCCGGGGATGCTCCCTTTGGCAGCAATGGGCTCATCCTCTACCCTCATTGGTATCCAAAGCAGGAATGGGTCTGGCCTTGGCAATGCAGGCCACACACATGGAAGGCAGGACTTGGGGTCTGCCCTGCCTTACCTCCTGGCTTTGGCACCTGAGGCTGGGTTGCTTGGTCTGGTCACTGATGGAGCTTTGTTGGATGCAGCCCACCACAACAAATACTGCACCTGCTGCAACAGCAGTGCGGTTTTCCAGACCCCCTCAGGGTCACCACAGGGACCTCTGATGGGTCTACATGAGCTGGGTGTGGGTGTCATTCCAGGACTCCCATTAGGAAGTGCCACTCTCCTTTGTAGTACTGGAAGTAAGAGATGCCACATATAATTTCTGCTTTCTAACATTTTCCTTCACTAAGATAAACAGAACAGGAAGATATAAATAAGTTTTATAAAAAGGAAACATATAACCTATATCACTTCTACCTGTTAAACATTGTAATATTTTTTATCCAGTAGGAATTCTTTCTGTACTTACTTATTTTACTTTTGAATGTAACGAATGTAATATTTTTGTGTGTATTTTACTATCCTAGTATAATTTCATTTGCACTTACATACAATTTTTTTCAAATTCTGTGATTTTAGAATGTGTTTTTTGGAGAAGAGTTTTGTTGTACTTTCATTTCAGTTTGCCATTATGGGCTTATAAACACATAAAATAAAATACATTCTTGCTAGTATCAAGTTCAATGATTTTGTAGACTAGAGACTCAAGGATATAGCATTATATATCATACAGTAATAAGTATCAATTTGTTTATAACTGCTCCATAAAATAATTAGTAATTCAGTCAGCAGCCACTTCATCTGGCCCCTCTGATGAAGTAGGAGCCTAGTGGCAGCCTACCCAACACGGGTGCTTCTGGGCACCTCACCTGAGACTGTGGGAGAATATCAGGGTGTACCTGCTGTTGGACTAGGGAAGCTGCTGTGTGAATGACACAGTGCCACTGACCCACATATAATACCCACAAGCCCCATGGGCCTGGGCCCTAAGGATCAGCCCCTGAGAGCACACACACACAGTGGGAGGGGGAACCCACCTAGGAAGGACTGCAGACAAAACAGAAGCCGCTCTGGGGATCAGCTTGTACAGTATCCTCCATGGAGTAGGGGACGATTGTTCTCAGCTGTGGGGAGAAGACAAGAAATACAGGCCCAGGTGGGGTGATGCCAACTTTTGTACTCAGGCTGGCAGGGAAACTTTCCTCCCGACACTCTCTTGCAGGCTCAGGATGCCCCTCCATGCTCCTTGTCCATGGAGTATCAGCCAGAGACACTCATGTCTGGTACTCTTGGCTGCTCTTTTGGGGTTTGTTAATTTACACAGAGAGCCCCGGCCTCAGACAGCAGAGTTATATTCTGGGTTTTGTAAAACTTTCTGCATCTGAGCATTTCCCAGTGTTTTGGTTTTTGTATTGTTTCTTATAAATGCTTTGTGAAATTTGTGTTTTAGGTGTTGAGGTACAGGAGGAAGAGCCAGATTATAAACATAGTTTCCTACAAGCCTTTCATCTAAAAAAGAAAATAGATTCTTTCTAAAAATGCCTATCAGGAAATGAATTTGAGAGAGGGAAAAAGGCAGTTTTCTCATGAGATCAAAATGTGCTAGTTTTATATGCATGTTTTATGCGTTCAAAATACAACTAAGTAATTCACTATCTAGGAACAATTGTCCAGACCTAAGAGTTAGGTGTCTTGGGAGCTAGAGGCAGGGTTTTTGTGAGGTTTATCCAAAGGGAGGGAAGAAAGTTAAAATCCATAGATTACTTTGTAGAATGAAAGTGGTAATACAAAATGAGAATCACAAAAATCCTCTCTGCTATTCGGGGTCTTTTATTCTTCCATATGAATTTTTGGATTGCTTCTTCTATTTCATTGAAAGTGAGATTGGGATATTGATATGTATCACATTGAATTTGGAAATAGCCTTTTTCAGTATTGCCATTTTCATGATGTTAATCTTCCCAATCTAGGAGCGTGGGAGGTTTCCGACTTCCTTAGTTCTGCTTTCATTTTCTTTTTCAGGTTTTTAAAGTTTCCATCATAGAGGTCCTTCACCTCTTAAGTTAACTCCTTGCTATTGTATTTTTTTGCGAATATTAAAAAGGTATTGCTTTCCTATTTTCAGCCTCACTCTTATCGTTATTGGAATACAGGAAAGCCATTGATTTCCGAGGGTTAATTTTATATTCTGCTAGTTTGCCAAAGTTTCTGATCATCTCAAGTAACTTGGGAGTGGAGTCCATGAGGTTCTTTAAATACAAGATCATGTCATCTGCAAAGAGGAATAGTTTTACTTCATCTTTCCCTATTTGGATCCCCTTTAAGTTTGTATCTTGTCTTATTGCCCCAGCTAGCATTCTAATACTAATTTGAAGAGGAGTGGACAGCGCAGACATCCTTATCTCATTCCTGAATTTATTTTAATTATTTATTTCATGCCCCAGTCGTGGGGCATGAACTCTGGGCCTGGACACTGTCCCGCCGCTCTTCAGCTCAAGGCTAGCGCTCTAGCCACAGCACCACTTCTGGCTTTTATTCTTATTGCTTATGTGGTGCTGAGACATGGAACCCAGAGCCTCATGCATGCAAGGCAAGCGTTCTACCACTGAGCCACATTCCCAGCCCCTCATTCCTGAATTTATAAGAAATGATTTTAACTTTTTGCCATTAACTATAATGCTGGCTGTAGGTTTGTCAATCCTTAGCAGAAAGAACAGTGCTGAAGCAATATCAGTTCCAGATGTCAAACTCGACTAAAAAGCCACAGTCATAAGAACAGCTTGATAATGGCACAACAACAAACCTGAGGACCAATGGAAAAGGACTGAAGACTCAGAAATGAATCCACTGACCAATAGCCACCTAATCTTTGAAAAGGGAGCTAAAAAAATAGAGTGGAAAAAAGATAGCCTTTTCTGTAAATGGTGTTGGCAAAATTGGTTAAACAACTGTTAAACTAACACATTTTCAATGTTAAAGGCTGGAACAAAATCTACCAAGCTAACGGCCCTCATAAACAGGCGGGAGTTGCAATCCCAATATCAGATAAAATAGACTTCAAATTAAAAATCGTGAGAAGAGATAAAGAAGGTCACTACATACTAATTAAAGGATCTCTCCTTCAGGAGGATATTACAATTCTAAACATCTATTCGCCAAACAATGGAGCACCCAAATTTATCAAAGAAACACTACTTTCCCTCAAATCCCATATAGATCCAAAGACATTAATTGTTGGGGATTTTAACACACCACTGTCCCCACTAGACAGATCAACTCGGCAAAAACTCAACAGAGAAACCGCAGATCTAAACAGCTGCATAGATCAACTAGACTTAACAGACATTTACTGAACATTTCACCCAGCAGCATCAGAATACACGTTCTTCTCAGCAGCACATGGAACGTTTTCTAAAATAGACCACATTCTAGGCCACAAAGCAAACTTGTCTAAATTCAGAAACATTGAAGTTATACCCTGCATTCTCTCTGACCACAAGGGAATAAAATTAGAACTCAACACCAAAAGCCACCAAAGAAAGTCCGGTATCACATGGAGGCTGAACAACACACTGCTGAATCAAGAGTGGGTCATGGAAGAGATTAGAAAGGAAATTCAAATGTTCATGCTATTCAACAAAAATGAACACACAAATTACCAGCTCCTCTGGGACACAGCAAAGGCAGTACTCAGAGGCAAGTTTATAGCTCTGAGCTCCTACATCAACAAATTGGAGAGATCTGAAACTAGCAATTTAATGACACATCTAAACCTCCTTGAAAAAGAGCAGCAAGATAAACCCCAATCCAGTAGACGGAAAGAAATAATCAAAATTAAATCAGAATTAAATGAATTAGAATCCAAAAAAACTATAGAAAGAATCAACAAAACAAAGAGTTGGTTCTTTGAAAAACTTAACAAAATTGACAGACCCTTAGCAAATCTTATCAAAAAAAGAAGAGAACACACCCAAATTAATAAACTCAGAGATGAGAATGGAAACATCACCACGGAAACAACCAAGATTCAGAACATTATAAGGGAATACTTCTCAAAACTTTATGCTAATAAGTTCGACAACTTGACAGAAATGGACCTCTTCCTAGCAAATATTGACATGCCAAAACTAAACCAAGATGAGTTAAACTATCTTAACAGGCCCATATCAAGCATTGAAATAGAAACAGCAATAAGAGACCTCCCAGCTAAGAAAAGTCCAGGACCAGATGGTTTTACAGCGGAATTTTACAAGGCCTTCAAAGCAGAGCTCACACCAATTCTCCTCCAACTCTTCAATGAAATTGAAAGAGAAAGCTCACTACCGAACACATTCTATGAAGCCATCATAACCCTCATCCCAAAACCAGGCAGGGACTCATCAAAGAAAGAGAACTATAGACCCATTTCTTTGATGAACATTGATGCAAAACTTCTCAACAAAATTTTGGCCAATCGACTTCAACAATTCATCCAAAAAATCATACACCACGATCAAACAGGATTCATTTCAGGGATGCAAAGCTGGTTCAATATACGCAAATCAATTAATATTATTCATCACATCAACAGGAGCAAGAACAAGAACCACATGGTTATCTCAATAGACGCAGAAAAAGCATTCGACAAGATCCAACACCCCTTTATGATCAAGGTTTTGGAAAAATTAGGAATCCATGGAACATTCCTCAATACAATAAAGGCTGTATATGACAAACCTACAGCCAGCATTATACTCAATGGTGAAAAACTAAAGCCATTTCCTCTTAACTCAGGAACAAGACAAGGATGCCCACTCTCTCCACTTCTCTTCAATCTAGTATTAGAATGCCTTGCTACAGCAATAAGACAAGATGCAGACATAAAGGGGATCCAAATAGGGAAAGAAGAAATAAAACTCTCCCTCTTTGCAGATGACATGATCTTGTATTTAAAGAATCCCATAGACTCCACTCCCAAATTACTCAAGCTGATTCAAAACTTTGGCAAAGTAGCAGGTTATAAAATTAACCCCCAAAAATCAATGGCTTTTCTGTATGCCAACAATGAGAAAAGTGTGGCTGAAATTAGGAAAGCAACTCCATTTGTAATAGCCCCACAAAAAATAAAATACCTAGGAATTAACTTAACTAAAGAAGTGAAGGACCTCTATGATGAAAACTTTAAAATCTTGAAAAAGGAAATCAACACAGAACTTAAAAAATAGCAAAACCTCCCGTGCTCCTGGATTGGCAAGATTAACATCGTGAAAATGGCAATACTTCCCAAGGCTATCTACAAATTCAATGCAATACCTATCAAAATTCCACCCTCATTCTTCAAGGAAATAGAAGAGGCAATCCCAAAATTCATATGGAACAATAAAAGACCCCGAATAGCAAAAACACTTCTCAACGGAAAGAACACTGCTGGAGGAATATCAATACCAAATTTCAAACTCTACTATAAAGCCATACTAATCAAAACAGCTTGGTATTGGCATAAGAACAGACCTCAGGACCAATGGAATAGAATTGAAAACCCAGAAATGAACCTACAGACCTATAGCCATCTAATCTTCGATAAGGAAGCTAAAAAAAATAGAATGGAAGAAAGACAGCCTCTTCAGTAAATGGTGCTGGCAAAATTGGTTAACTACTTGTAGAAAACTAAATCTAGATCCTTATATATCACCCTGCACCAGAATCAACTCCAAATGGATCAAAGACCTTGAACTCAAAGCAGACACTCTGAAAACATTACAGGATGGAATAGGAGAAACCCTAGGTCTCCTTGGCTCAGGCCGAAATTTTCTGAATAGAGACCCGGAAGCACAACAAATCAAAGAAAGGTTGGACAAATGGGATTGCATAAGGTTGCAGAGCTTCTGCAGGGCAAATGACATAACTAGTAAGATCAATAGAAAGCCCACCGATTGGGAGAAGATCTTTAGTAGCCATACAATGGACAAGGGTCTCATATCTAAAATATACTTGGAACTCAAAAAATTAAACCACCCAACAACAAATCCTCAAAGAAACAACTGCCCAATAAATAAGTGGGCGAAAGACTTAAAGAGAAGCTTCTCTGAAGAAGAAAGAAGGATGGCCAATAGACACATGAAGAAATGTTCAACATCCCTAGCCATAAAAGAAATGCAAATCAAAACAACATTGAGATATCACCTCACTCCAGTTAGAACAGCAAAAATCAAGAACTCTAACAACAGATGCTGGAGGGGATGTGGACAGAAAGGAACCTTACTTCATTGTTGGTGGGAATGTAAACTTGTTCAACCACTTTGGAAAGCAGTATGGAGGTTCCTCAGAAGACTTCACATAGATCTCCCCTATGATCCAGCAATCCCACTTTTGGGCATTTACCCAAATGTATAAAAACAAGACCACACTAAAACTACCAGCACAACTATGTTTATTGCAGCATTATTTATCATAGCTAAGATATGGAACCAACCCAGAAGCCCCTCAGTAGATGAATGGATCAAGAAAATGTGTTATATATACAAAATGGAATTCTATGCCTCCATCAGAAAGAATGACATTTCCCCATTTGTTAGGAAATTGAAAGGCTTGGAAAAAATTATATTAAGTGAAGTAAGCCAGGCCCAAAGAAACATAGGTCCCATGGTTTCCATTATTTGCAATATCTAGTATAGGTATGAGTCAAGCGGAAAAGGTCAGATAATGTGATGTTAGGAAAACGAACCCTTAAATATGTATTTTAATGTTTTCGTTTCTTTCATGTATGTGTTTCTAACGCATTTATAAGATTATTTCTTTGTTGCTTTGTATGTCCCTCCCCCACAGTGTAACCCCCGCTTTCACTTTATTTGATGTCAGTATAACATGTGGAGGAGATGGGGACAAACAAGTCGTTTAAGGATTCAGGTGGACCTGTTGCAACAAGGAGAACTACAAAATGTCATGTCAAAGCAAGCTTTACAATGTCGGTGTGGGGGGGGAGGGGGGTATGATTGGGTGGGGGGGAGGGGGGAGGCTGGGAAGGGAGGTGAATGGTGAACAAAGGAGGAGGCTGCAATGCTTGGTAAGAAATGTATGCATTATCCTGCCAATGTAATTGTAACCCCTCTGTACAGTATGTTCTCAAATAAAATAAAATTAAATTAAAAAAAAAAAAACTAAACTAGATCCGTATATATTGCCCTGCACCAGAATCAACTCCAAATGGACAGACCTCAAAATAAAAGCAGACACCGTGAAAACATTACATGAAGGAATAGGAGAAACTCTAGGGCTCTTTAGCACACACCGAAATTTTCTTAATAGAGAACAAGAAATAAAACAAATCAAAGAAAGGTTGGGCAAATGGGATTGCTTGAAACCCCAGAGCTTCTGCAAGGCAAAGGTCAAAGCTAACAAGAACTGTAGACAGCCCACCTACTGGGAGAAGATCTTCATGAGTCATAAAATGGACAAGGTCTTATATCTAAAATATACTTAGGACTCAAAAAATTAAATTCCCCAACAACAAATCATCAAAGAAACAACTGCCGGATAACTCAATGGGCTAAAGACTTAAAGAGAGATTTCTCTGAAGAGGAAATGAAAATGCCCATTAGACACATGAAGAAATGCTCAACTTTTCTAGCCATAAAAGAAATGCAAATCAGACAGCATTGAGATCGCACATCATTCCAGTTAGAATAATAATCAAGAAATAATAATAATAATAATAATAATAATAATCAAGAAATGTAATTACCAGTTGTTTAAAGATACAGGTGGACCTGTTGCAACAATGAGAAGTACAAGTTGTCATGTCCAAAACGAGCTTTACAACGTGGGGGGGGGGGGGGAGGAGAAGGATTGGTATTGGGGGGGAGGGGGGAGCTGGGAAGGGATGTGAAGGGTAAACAAAGGAGGAGGCTGAAATGCTTGGTAAGAAATGTACGCATTATCCTGCCCATGTAATTGTAACCCCTCTGTACAGTATGTTCACAAATAAAATTAAATTAAATTAAAAAAAAAGAAATGTAATTATTACAGATGCTGGCGGGAACCCTACTGCATTGTTAGTGGGAGTGTAAACTTGTTCAACGACTTTGAAAAGCAGTATGGAAATTCTTCAAAAGACTCCACTTAGAGCTCCCTATGACCCAGCAATCCCACCTTTGGGCATTTACCCAAATGATTACAAACAAGGTCATTTTACCAGCACATTACTCACTATAGTTATGATATGGAACCAAACCCGATTCCCCTCAGTAGATGAATGGATCTAGAAAATGTGACACACACGCACACACACACACACACACACACACACACACACACACAAAATGGAATTCTATGCCTCCATTAGAAGGAATGACAATGCCCCATTTGTTAGGAAATGGAAAGGCTTTTTAAAAATTATATTAAGTGAAGTAAGCCAGGCCCAGAGAAACATAGGTCCCATGCTTTCCCTTATTTGCAAGGACTAGTACATGTCTAGGACAAGCAGAAAAGATAAAAAGTTATGTTATTATGACCACATAAGATGATGTTAAGTGAAATATACCCCAAATCAGTCTTGATTTTGTTTTTAATATACTTATAATGCAGTATGTGATTCTTTTGTAGGTTCATCTCCCCACAGTATAATCCCTGTTTTCACTGTATTTGATTCCAATGTTCTGCATCTTCTATATTTATTTTTGTGATTTGGGGAGTGAAAGGATATAACAAAATGCTTAAATGGGGCTGCAGGTTGACCCATTGTGATGAAGAGATGTACAGGACACTATGTAGAAAATGAATTTACAATGTCAGGCAGGGATTGAGGAGGGAGGAGTTGGAGAGGTGGGGAGGGAAGGAATGGTAGGGGAAAAACCAAGGAGGAGGTAACAATGCTCGATAGGAAATGTACTCATTACCCTACTCATGTAACTGAACCCCCTCTGTACAGTATTTTTACAATAAAATATATTTAAAAATCTCTGCCTGTTGTAGATTTCCAGTGATGCCCTCGGCATTGAATTTTTTGCCTTTCCTGGCTGTGGTTAGGTCCACCTGCCCAGTGGATCAGTAGTCTTCAAGGCATCTTGTTCCTGAAATGGGACTTGGATTATCCAGTGGTGGTTGGAACCGGGCCAAGGACAGTGCAAAGTCCAATTCCAGGGCTTGGCTTCTTCATTCCCCATGCAACTAGGATTGCAAGCAGGATTTCTCTGAATTTGACTCCAGAAAACAATCACTGAACCAAAAGGCAAGGCCCCCAAACACCTATCCTCCTTCCCCCATTCCCTGTTTTGTCCCTCCTTGGGAAAGTACAAAATAATTTCGCAGGTTTTGGCAAAGACACAAATTGCCCACCACCTCCCCTGGTAAACTAGGTTTCAAGTCACTAAGTCATGTAAACGGATAATGCGGCACTCATTATTCTGGACAACCTCTTCGGATTGTTTGATGCTTTAATTTTTTTTGTTGTTGTTGTTGGTAGGGGGCCTGAACTTTGGGTCTGGGCACTGTCCCTGAGCTCTTCAGCTCAAGGCTATATCACTTGAGCCACAGCACCACTTCCAGTTTTTTCTGCTTATGTGGTGCAGAGGAATTGAAACCAGGACCTCATTCATGCAAGACAAGCACTCTACTACTGAGTCTCCTTCCCATCCCTAATGCTTTAATTTTTTTTAAATTTCTTTTTGTCAGTCTTGGGGCTTGAACTCAGGGACTGGATTTTAACATATCCCTGAATTCTTCAGCTCAAGAGAAGCCCTCTTCCACTTGAGACACAGTGCCACTTCCTGTTTGGAGATAAGTGTCTCACAGACTTTCCTGCCAGGGTTTGCTTTGAACCATGAATTTTTAAATTATATTTCTTCCAGGTGTTTATTGGAACATTACAGTTTTTCTGGAATTTAAAGTTTTCTGTAAACATTTGTCTTCAAGTAATTCAACAGCATTAAATATTACATTTACAAGCTATCCTGTAGCACATCCATTTTGAAATTATTATGTTAAGATGAAATTCTTATTCTTTGTAGAAAAAAACCATTAAACTCCAAATGAGAACATGCTAATTTCAGCTTCGTTGAGTCTCCTTCCTCTTTTTTTTTCTCTCCAGTATCTTTTCTTGTTTTGGAACAAGTGTCATGGACTGTCCAACCATTCAAAAGGAAGTTTATTCCATTAATTTAATAGAAAAGAATCCAATCTTCCTGCATCTCAGGGCAACTTTAGGTATAATGTTAATCTGATAATTCACATAATTTAATTTTCAGTCATTTTGATAATTTTTTTGTTAAACCATTCATTAAACAGCTACCAAAAAGCAAGAATAAAAATAATGTTCTGCTTTCTAAGAAGGTTTAAAAAGCTAAGTAATTCAACAAAACACATTCTATTCTTCCAAGATTCCATGGTGAAAAATTTCTCTTTCATCATAGCCCTTACCACTGACCCCTTCCCATCAAACTTGCAGCTTTCTTCAGTTTTTTTGTTCCAGCTTTCATTTTGGTACTAGCATCAGTAATCTCCTTGTAGTATTTGACAATGAAATTCCATTTGTTGTTAGAGAGCTCAATTCATATTGCCAAAGGCAGCCTCATGAGCATAACATTGAACATAAAATATTGAATATCATTAATGTGATCATATGCAACTATTTCATAAATTAATATAAATACCACACAAAGATGCATCTTCATATAATTTTTAAAATGCAAAGTAGTTACATATCTATGTCAAAAAATAATTCAGATCACTAGTAGAAGGGACTAAGCTAAACCTATTGCATCATCCCCAATATCTTTGTAAAACTTTTTCTCATTAACTTTCACCTTAGGGCTTTCTTTTCCTAGCAACAAGTTGTCAGTTGATATCCTTGGATATTAGTCACCTCTGAGTAACCTCATTTCTTTCCACCGCCAATTAGTCCCTTGTGTTAAATACCTGAGGAATAATGTCCCAATGTGCCTGCAAGAGGAGTACCCAAGTCGACTGTCTGTGCCCACTCTTCCCTTGTTTTTTTGGGGAATGTGGTATCAGAGACAAGGGTGTCAGGGGTCAAGTGGCTGGAACAATGGTGTTATGAATTATGGGTAGCAGAAAAGAGTAGCAGAGACTAGGATACCAGGGAAAGGGTAATTGTGACTGTAATAACTGAGTTGAAGTGGCAGGAAATTGGGTAGCAGCAACAGCTTTGCAAGGGTTGGGGTAGCTAATACAGGCATCCAGAAGAGTTTAGCAGGGACAAGAAAGCATAGACAAAGTGAAAGAGTAAAAGTTGTGAGGGATTGTGGGGCACAATCAGGGTAAAAAGGTCATGAGTGTGCAAACTGGGTAGTTAGTACTATGGTAGAAGCAATTGGCATGGTGGACTGATGTAGTGCAGAGCTCTGGGTTTGCCTCTCCACTTTTAGCTCTTAGATCTTTAGGGAAACTACCTCTAACAGCTCAGCTCATTATCAGCTTTTTTTTTTTTTTTTTTTTTTTTGTCGGTCATGGGCTTGAACTCTGGGTCTGAGTGCTGTCCCTCACCTCTTCAGCTCAATGCGAGTGCTTTACCACTAGAGCTACAGTGCCACTTCCGGTTTTCTGGTGGTTTATTGAAGATAAGAGTTTCACAGACTTTCCTGCCCAGGCTGGCTTTGAACCTCGATCCTCATATCTCAGCCTCCTGAGTAGCTAGGATTACAGGTGTGAGGCACCGGCGCCCAGTGAGAAGTGAATGTTTCTACTGTATCATTGCTAAATATTTTTGGATAGATACCTAATCCTATTTTCACTGGGTTTTGTGGCATTGTGTTTTTGCTTTAATGAGGGACCTCCATATAGATTTTCAGAGCAATTACAACAGTTTGAAGATAACCTATAATATGTGGATATTAGATCAAAATTTAAATATATCAATGAACATATACAGGACTATTATATATAGTTTATAATTTGAAGAAATTTTAAGAAGGCAACAGTTGGGGGAAAAGAAAATTTTAGAAGCTTAATAACAAACATACAGACATGGAAAAATACAAAAAAAGGTGCAATAATTAGTGCTAATAGTAACAAAACATTTTCCTCAAGTTTTAAAAATGAAACTATTAAAATAATACTTAACATAAAATAAATATGCCTTGGAAGAAAATGTACCATAGACATAGTTTTCCCCATAATTTGTTTTATTTTTATAACAAATGGATTAAAAGAAAATGTAATTACTTGTCTGAAGATGATAACACTTTCTAGTGTCATTGATAGAATCCAGCAAAGGAAAGTAACAGAAAAGTAGAGAGTAAGAACAACCTGGCTATGAAGATACTCAGAACTTTGTGAATGTGCTACATTTTCCTCATCAAAATAGAGCTAGGACAGTACCTTTGAACAGAACACTTGTAATGTAGTCAGAGCAGCGGAGTTACTAATTAGGTAGTAATTTATTACTTTTATTCCCTAATCTTATGATGTGATTCCCAAATGATGTGAGTGATCCTAGATTTTCTGAGCCCTTTTTTCACCCAAAGTTTCTAATTCCTCCCCCTTCTGATGATTCTTCTGCTACTCTCACTTCTCCTTGTTTCTGAATCAACTCCTATGACCATTTTGTTCATGAGAAAGAGCTGGAGAAATGTGAGGATGGCCTGGAGTCTGAGGTAACATCCACTCCAGCTTGAAGGATCTGGTGAAGGACCTACACCTGGCCTCAGAATCAGATATTAATTGAACTCTTTGGAAATGGAGTAACTCACCCCCCCAAGCAGAATCTGTAATTCCTTGGCTTTCTCTGAAGAGATTTGGTACTAGGGCACAATTCAGAGAATGAGCTTTCCCACCATCATCCATAGCCTTGTCAGGAGGAACAGGTTCAAAACTAAAAGTGGCCTCAGTTCCCACAGGGCCAGTCAGAAGCCAAGAGATCACACTTTTCTCCTCATTAGGGATCTTCTGGTAGGAATAGAGTCTGGGCAAAGTCTAAGATGGAGATAAGTGAGACTGGACCTATGGAGGACACAAAAGAATGACCCTCTCTTTGACTACAAGTGAGTTTTGTACTGAGACATGACAACTTCCTTCATATATGAAAATTCACTAGGTGTTATCTCACCACCACTTTGCAGGAGGTCAGTTTCCCCAAAGGAGAAGTTGTTAAATGTTGTGACTGCCAGTTTGCTCTCTGGGCTCTTGTCTCTCCCACCCCTTCCCATGCCAGGAATGCATTGCTTCTTTCAGGCACTCAACTACTTGTCCTGACTCCTAGGCAGGAATACTGTAGGCTATTATTTGGCTAACCTCTTGCATTTGAGGTAGAATAAGCCTAGGCTCTGCTTATGCCAATAGGTAGATGCAAGAAGCTGAGTATAAGCTCATATTTGTACAGAAAAACAATCATATTGAAAAAATTAAATGAAATTAATAGTTGAGTGATTTAGGGTTTCTACCCACTAAATTTAGTTAATTTTTAGTAGCACACCTAGAACAATGGATTAAGAAGAGAACAGTGAAGTAAGTTCAAAATAAGATGGAAAAGACACACCATAGCCATAACAGGAGATGAAAATGTGAAGGAACTATTGGCATAGTTCCATTTACTATCTTAGGAGTGACCTTGGATAGGAGGCTTTTAGAATAATATCTAAAAGAGAGGTACTTGCTGGGCCCTGGTGGCCCACATCTGTAATCCAAGCTACTCAGCATGGTGGGATCTGAGTATTATGATTCAAAGCAAGCCCAGGAAGAAAAACCCAGAAGTAGTAATGTGGCTCAAGTGGTAGATCACTAGCCTGGAGCTCAGGGAAACTGCCTAGTCCCTGAATTCAAGCTTCAGCATCAGCAAAACAACAACAACAAAACAATAATGATAAAATAAATAAAAGAAGGACTTAAAGATATGCTATGGAATGATGATCCTGTGTAAGTGTTTAGGGAACATAAAAGGAGACAAAATTTGGAGCAAAATGATACCTACTAATCAAGGATGCAAAGCAAATGCCAAATTCCTCTTCTCAAAAACTACCAAATTTGGGCTGGGAAGGTGGCTCCGAGGTTAGAGTGCTTGCCTTACATGCATGAAGCCCTCGGTTTGATTCCTCAGCCAGAAGTGGTGCTATGGCCCCAAAGAAACATAGGTCCCATGGTTTCCCTTATTTGCAATATCTAGTATATGTATGAGTCAAGCAGAAAAGGTCAGATAAGGCGATGTTAGGAGAATGAACCCTAAGATATGTATTTAAATGTTCTTTTCTTTCATGCATTTGTTTCTAACACATTTGTAAGGTTATTTCTTTGTTGCTTTGTATGTCCCTCCCTCACAGTATAACCCCTGCTTTCACTGTATTTGATGTCAGTTTAATTTGTGGAGGGGAAGGGGAAAAACAAGTCATTTAAATAAGAATACAGGTGGACCATTGCAACAATGAGAAGTACAAGTTGTCATGTCAAAAACAAATTTTACAACTTTGGTGGGGGGGAGGATTGGGTGGGGAGACAGAGGGGGTGGCTGGGAAGGGATGGGAAAGGTAAACAAAGGAGAAGGCTACAATGATTGATAAGAAATGTACTCATTATCTTGCCCATGTAATTGTAACCCCTCTGTACAGTATTTTCACAATAAAAAATATTAAAAAAAAAAAAGGAAGTGGTGCTATGGCTTGAGTGGTAGAGCACTAGCCTTGAGGTGAAGAGGTGAGGGACAGCACCCAGGCCCAGTGTTCAGGCCCCATGACCACCCTCCCGAAAAAAAAAACAAATTTCCAAACTTATCTTTTCTCATAATTGAGGAGAGGCTTCTTTTACAGGAATTCTCCTTATCTAGCTCAAGGTCCTCAGAATTTCAGTAGACTTTTCCTATTGAGATATAATGCACCTAAATCTACTGAACTTAATCATGGCTAGGAAAGTATGGACATAGATAGGTTTATTGTATTTTTCCTTATAAATATATACTACTGTCAGGTATTATATATAGCATATATTATAATATGCAATATATTATACGTTATGTATAATATATTAAATATATTATAACATATATTATATATTAACAGTCTTCCTAATTTTAGTGTTAGGAGCAAGCAACATATTGAAAGATAAATGCTTGAATCACTGAGTAATTTCTCTACCATTTGACAGTTCCAGGTTTCATTCTTATTACCCAAAGAGCAACATAAGAAAGTGATGCCCATGGAGGTGGTTCTCTGGATTTTGGAAACTGTGATCTGCACACACACACACACACACACACACACACACACACACATGATATAGTTTTACTAGTGAATGTGTAAAACTATAGCAACAGATAAACAAGTGATCATCTATGTGCACAAACACTCAATCACTTACAAGTATAAGAATTTCTTTTCTATGGTCCCTATTCACCTACACAGACAGTACATGAGTTGCCCTTGAATTGTCCTGGAAGTTCTTTATCTGGCTACGGTAGTTTCACATCTTTTGTTTTCTAAGTAGCCAGATGTTATGTGTTCAACAACAATACTTGTTACAGGCAAAAGTATCCACCTTGAAACACAGAGGAACTTGGATTTCAGAAATGCCATAAATAAGTGGGAGGTACAACAGTACTTTTCAAAATAGAATAGATTACATATGTATTAGGAAGTTTGTAAGAAAAATAACTTCAATGTAGGATTAAACACTTGAAGAAAACTTCAGTTTAGATTACATATAGCCAGGTGCTGGTAGCTCATGCCTGTAATCTTGGCTAATCTGGAGGCTGATATCTGAGGATCACAGTTCAAAGCCAGCTTGGGCAGAAAAGTTCCCTTGAGACACTTATCACCAACTAATCACACAAGACTAAAATTGATACTGTGGCTCGATGTTGTAGAGAGATAACCTTGAGCCAAAGACCTCAGGAACAGTGCCCAGGGCCCTACTTCAAACTCTGCAATAAACAATAAATTAAAATAAAAAATAAATTACATATGATTTATTACCAACTCTGTACAAGGAAAATAGGATATGACACATGGCAACATATGACTTCAAGGTACAAAGTTCCAGGGCATTTCCCCACTCTTGAGAACTAGAAGTAATCCATATTGAAAAAAATAAAATGATGAATGATTTTACCAAATTTCAAAACATGCTATATGTTATACAAAGAAAATGCAATAAACATGCATTTCACAGTCTAGTAACATGATATAGTATAAGGAATCTGATTAACTGATTCATCAAAATCAATACAATGCAGTTAAAACATCCAGTATCTCAGGTGTCAACTTAGCAGAATACTTTCAATGTATGATGGCTATTTTGTATATTATCCAGCCCTATCTATCCCACAACAGCAGAAGGCTCTTCATCAGAAAGTCCAGAGACCTGTCTACTGTGGTGCTCAATGTATACCTGTTCCCATTTTCTGTTATTTGGGTATGTGATAGACTGAATATCTGGTAACTTGCCAAAGGCACAATTTGGGACTGGCTTCCAGTGATGATATTTTAGTTCTCAGAAAAAAAGGGAAATTGAAGACAGGGAAAATCTACCAGATCCCTGAAAGAATTCTATCATTGTGCTAAAACTGTTTCTACTGACACTTGAACAAACTGCAGTGTTTGTCACTCCAACCACATGTCCAAAAATAGCTTTCCAAATATTGATCTGTTTTCACTTTGGTATATCAAGACACACTATTGTGGCCCCATTTTACTTAAACTATCAGCTATGGTTGGCCCAAGGAATAGTTGACCTTACCAATTTCTTAAATTTTAGGTCATCACACAATCACTTCATAGCCCTTAAACATTAAAAATACCTATCTCTATAAGTCTGCATTATATCCTTATTAGTTTTTCTTCATTTGTCATGTTTTACATATTTGTGTATCTCAGGGCTTAGTTCTGTAATCTTCTTTCTCATGATTGTTACCATTGAGTACATGTAATTATTTCTGTATTTTTTTCTCCAGCTCTGTTCTTTCTTTAATTCAAGTCCTTTATAGCATCCTGTCTACTGACAACTCCTAGCTGCTGATTTTAAGAAACTCAAAAGATCCCATAGTGAGCTTTGATCTTTATCTACAAACCTATTCCTCATTACTATTCGATTAAGTGATAACTCTTCTAGTTGTCTTGTCAAAAGACCTTGGTGTCACTTCAGACTTACATACTTCTTCACACCTCATATGTAATCTATGACCAGGTTTTGACAAATTAACTCACAGGATATTTTAGGAACCATGTATATGTATATATAGTATATGAGTGCTAATACTGTGACTTAAATTAGGGGCATAGGTTCTTTTACTTTTCTTTTGTGCTCAGGCTGCCAGTCTTCCATTTGAGCCACAGCTCCACTTTTAGCTTTTTGATTCTTAGTTGAAGATAAGTGGTTCATTTCTCTGGTCTAGCTTAAAACTATGATCCTCTGTTTCCAGACTTTTAAATAGCTAGATTTAAAGGCATGCACCACTAAAACCACCCCTATTATATTTGAATTAACAATAAACTTAAAGAACAAATATTTATAGTATTTTCAAATCAGTATGTTTTCATTTACACTAAAACAAAACCAAAGAACCTCTGAATGTACCAGTGCTCAAGTGCCAGCCACAGTTTCTTTGCTGGGTTGATATAATCTACAGGCAAAGCAGGAGAAAATGCTCTTCACTGAAGTTGCTGAAGGGCTGATAAGAATGAAGACAAGCAACATTACCCAGAAAGTATCACAAAGTGTTTGCTGTAGATAAGTGTAGCCAATCTTAGAGGATGTTCATAGTGATGAGAATATTTGAAGGTGAATATGTGATTACACAGGTGTGCTTTATTGATGGTATATGTTTATAGCATAGTTTACATACTGTTGAAAATGAGATAGTTAAGATAGGGATGTTGTCATTCCTTCTATCCTTCACAGTATAATATTAAAACCAGTTTTATACATATACTATTTATAGTAATTATAGAATACTCCTAATTATGCATATATTATAAATATATTATTTGTATATTATGTACTATAGTATATTACATGTATTATGCACACATAATTTAATTTTTCTACTTGTCTGTCCAGGAATTAAACTAGCAATATCTTTGAAAATTGATAGTAAAGTAGGGTCCTTACAATTTCAATTGCAATTTATAGTTTTCTCCAATAAGTAGTTATTTATTCTGAATTAGTTTAGAAATGGACTATCATAATATAATTGAACATTCAAAAATAATTATGTACGGACCTACCAAGGATGGAATTAAAAAATTTAACATGACTAATATCTGCAATCCCAGCTACTTAGGGGCTGAGATCTGAAGATAGCTATATTAAGCTAGTCTGAGTGAAATGGATCAGGGACAACACCCAGACCATAGTTCAAGTCTCAGTATTGGCACAAAAATAACTTATGTGACTAAAACTTACAAATATATTTGTTTAAATAAAGTTTTCATTTCTTGTATCCTTCACAGTATAATACTAAAACCAGTTTTATACATATATTATTTATAGTAGTTATAGAATATAAGTAATGATACATACATTATAACTATAACATTCATATGTTATGTAATAGCATACATTATATATATTATGCACACCTAATTCAAACTGATATCACTAATATCCACTAAATTGATATATGTTTTAGAATAGGGAACAGATTTTCTTTGGTACAACAAGGAAGTAAATAGCCACAAAAATTACTTCTTTTGGATTATATATCCACAACAAACTATTCCCTGTATGTTCAAGGTACTTTATGCTAAAAGCCTGTGTTCATCAACACAAGTGTCTTTGACATGGATTTGTTCTCCTTAAGCAATTATTCCAGGAATAATAAACAGTGGAAGCTGAATGATGTTCATTCAGGTATTTCTTTAGAAATTAAACCAATCTTTATTTGGTATAAAGATCACTTACAATGTCATTACCCACACCCTTTTCATTTAAAAATATTTATATCCTGTAGCAATGTCATTGCCATTATTACTATAATTAGGAATATAATGTGGGTTCATCTGCTCCATAGCTCTTGAAAGGTAATGAATGTGGCACAGAATATCCTCAGATATGCTTGGTGGAAACCTGGATTTGAATTATGGGTCTACAACTGATCAGTCTTAGGTACTTAGGAAATTTGTTTAGCCTTATGCCTACTTCTGTTTTTAATAAAATACTTAATTCATTTCCTAACTTGAAAAATACTCATGAGCACTAAAATTACTCTAATGCAGGTGCAGTGCTTGGAATGGTGTCTGCACATTGTGTAGACACCAGCTTCCGTTGTGTAGAAATCAGCTTCCATCAACATGGTCACAGCATTCTTCCTGAAGGCCTTAAGAAATACATACATAATTGATATAAATATCTGTGAAAAATTGTCTTTCCTAAAAATAAAGTCTTTTCTTCATATGAAACAATGAAAGCAATGTTGAGGTTGTCCTGTGGCTTTTACTCTGAGGGAGTTTTGCCTAAATTTCATTCTTACTCGATTAGTGGTAGCAGTAGCATTCTTTAGTGCTACCTTCATGTTTCTAGTTCTGTGTTCCATTTGGAATACCATTGTAACTTTTATTTTAACTTTTATTGTAACTTAATACCATTGTAACTGTTTATAATCTTTGTTATCAGAATAAATAAACTACAACTGGTGAAGTTTTCAATAAAGAGTCAATGCATTACATTTTGGGGGGGGGTCCGGTCGTGGGGCATGAACTCGGGGCCTGGGCACTGTCCCTCAACTCTTCAGCTCAAGGCTTTTTTTTTTCTGTTTTTGTGATGCTGAAGAATCGAATCTAGGGTCTCATGCATGGTAATAACGGCAATGACATTGCTACAGAATATAAATATTTTTAAATGAAAAGGGTGTGGGTAATGACATTGTAAGTGATCTTTATACCAAATAAAGATTGGTTTAATTTCTAAAGAAATACCTGAATGAACATCATTCAGCTTCCACTGTTTATTATTCCTGGAGTAATTGCTTTAGGAGAACAAATCCATGTCAAAGCGCTCTATCACTGGGCCACCTTCCCAGCTCTGCATTACATTTTATGTGCTTAATACTTTCCTGAAATTATTCCTTTTGGATTATATATCCCAACAAAACTATTTTTTATTATGCCTTATATGATTTATATAGATTTCTTATGTGATTCTTATATGATTTCTTAGAGATCCATAAACAAAACAGCTCAGAACAGGAAAAGAGTAGGTAAGAAGTCATAAAAAAAATACTATTATAGTGGTCGTAATGGCTAAGTGTAAAGAATATGTAACAAAACTATTAGAAGATTCATTTACTCTTTTTGCTATTCTCTCCCCTTCTCTGTAGACAGGTTCTCACTATGAAGTGCCAAGTAGTCTGGACCTTTCAAGCCTTGTCTCAGTGACAGAAGTGATGGGATTAGGGACATGTGCTCCCATGGCTGGCTTTTAGGAAGTTCACAATAAAGTAATACCAATACACATAAAGAAACTTTTGTGAGTGATGTGTATTCACCTCTTCAATTGCCAAAATTAAATTCATATGTCAAAACATCAAATTACTTACATTATAATATATGCAGTTCAACTGGTATCACTAACACCTCCATAAATCAAATGCAAACTAAAAGCTCTACTTCAAAAACCAACATCTAAGGCAGTGTTGGAAATACAAGAAGATGCACAACAAATCTAAAGGAGTGAGATCTTTAACACTGGCAATGAGCAGTGATGGCTGAATTTTTAACTAGGCTTGAAAAGTTTGGATGTCAACTAACTATGTGATTAGAGTTGCAGAGTTGACCTTGGTGTCAAGATTGAAGGTAAAATTCAAAGGCAGCTAAGATTGCTGCAGTATTGTGGCTCGATACAGTGTGACCCTGTCTGATAATGGTAAAGCACAGAGTAGAAGCTAAGTCAGTGAAATGTATAGGAAGGATTCTCCACTGAGAATAATTGCAGGGGGTGATCATCACTCTTGAGTTGAAAATGTACAGCCCATCATTCTACTTTAAGCTCTAGCGTTTTTTTCTGATCTGAAGATAATTATAACATACCAATGTGCCATAAGTGCTGAGCAGTGTAGGTGTATATTACTCTAATATACATAAAAATCCTTACAGGTATGGAATGGCCTGACCCTGACACTTCATTCTGTGTTGTTGAGTTTCATGAAGAAATGTTCATAATTAGGCAATTCACAAGTCTGAATCAGGCAACTGAGATAAGACATTAGGGTCATCACTCCAGTGACATGGTCTGTGACCTATGAAATAAATAACATTATTTCACAATGTATATGTGTTTATGAAAAATTATGCAAATATACAAAAGGGACAATTATCCATCTCTTATATTATCAGAAGTTAAGATACTCCTGAATTGTACTTTTTTGCTAGAGGAACACAGTATGACTGCTGATGTTTGGTATCTTTCCAGGTGCTCCTATACGTTTGTCAATCTTCTTTGAGGAAGTGTTTTTCCATAGTTTGTTTTGAGGTGTTCGGAATATCAGTAATGTCGCTAACCACAACCATGGGACAGCAAAGATGATGGGATACCTGGCCAAAGAACTGAGAAATCACAGAAAGTAATAGGAAAGAAGACACCAGAGGACCCAAAGCCTCATTGCCAGCTTCTGGATCCCTAAATCCTGCTTGACATGCTTTATATTCCTTCTACTATGGGGGTTAGGAGGGGGGTGGTCAGTGGCTACAGGTATATCCACAAACTAAGGCATCAATCTTGCTGGTGATTACAACTATTGACATGAGATATTGTTTGTACACATAGTGTTAATTGAATCCCTTATTGTTAGGGAGCAGAAGGGAGCAATGGTCATTACAATCATAACAGACATCTATCTTGTCTCTAAAGTCTTAATCTTTTAGTGTCCAAAAGCTCTAAATTAAATACTCTTGAGGTAATAACTCATACCCCTGTCTTCCCTTGACTTTTTGACCTTTGCAGAGTACAACTCTCAGCCTTTTGACTGCTGTTTGTGATGGCTTCCCAATCTATCCCTTTCCAGGTCTAACAGCTTGAGTCTAGAATTCCTCACAAGTACTGTGACAGATGAATTATTTTGAAAAGAATATTTTTTCTAGGATAGGTTATATTTTTATATTTTATTTTATTTCAAAAATATGATACAGAGTGGTTACAGTTACATGAGTAATGTACATTCCTTGTTGAATAGTGTTGCCCACTCCATTGTTGTTCTCATATCCCTTCCCACCCTCCACACCTCCCCCTCACCCCAAAGTTGTAAAGTTCATTTCCAATATATTTTCGTGTGAATATCATTGTTGCAATGGGTCACTCTTTGTACTTCTTTCATCACTATATTTTTTCCCTTTCTTTCTCCAAATCAGATAAATGAATATACAAGATGGAAGGTACCAGAATCAAGACAGAGATTTCCAGGGATAAACCAATGGAAAAAGGCAAATGAAATAAAAATAAGATCTAGATACACTACTTTACCTACATCAAGGTTGATATCTGAAAAAAAAACTTGTTGTTTCTATGACTTAGAGTTCATTTCAATTAGCATCATTTTGTAAGGTCAAATGTACATAGCTCTGGAACCAGCAATCCCATTCCTGGGCACTTGTGGAAATGATCTCAAGCTAAACCACACTAAATCTACAACTATGTTTTTTGCAGCATTATTACTATAGCTAAGATATGGAACCAATCAAGATGCCCCTCAATAGATGACAGGATCAAGAAAATGTGGTATATATACACAATGGAATTGTATGCTTCTATCAGAAAGAATGACACAACCCCTTTCTTAAGAAAATGGAAAGACTTGGTGAAAGCGGGGGTTACACTGTGGGGGAGGGACATACAAAGCAACAAAGAAATAATCTTATAAATGCATTAAAATACATGCATGAAAGAAACGAAAACATTAAAATACATATTTAAGGGTTCATTTTCCTAACATCACATTATCTGGCCTTTTCCGCTTGACTCATACCTATACTAGATATTGCAAATAAGGGAAACCATGGGACCTATGCTTCTTTGGGCCTGGCTTACTTCACTTAATATAATTTTTTCCAAACCTTTCCATTTCCTAACAAATGGGGAAATGTCATTCTTTCTGATGGAGGCATAGAATTCCATTGTGTATATATACCACATTTTCTTGATCCATTCATCTACTGAGGGGCATCTGGGTTGGTTGGAAAACAATCATATTATGTGAAGGAAGCCAGACTCAAAGAAACATAGGTTCCATGGTTTCCCTCATTTTTATTAATTAATATATGCTTAGGATAGTCCTGGCAGACATGTCCACTTTTAAACTCTTAATATTCCCTTTTTTCTCTCCCTCTTCTTCTCTCATTCCATTTGTTCTAAGTCCTGTGATGATTTTGTTGATTTTCTCCCTTGTTACATTCATCATTGCATCTTACAAACTACTATTATGCACTACTGTACTTCTGTCCATTCTCCTTGTGCTTCGGCTCGTACCCCTCTCACAATGGAGGGCCAGAGATTGGGGATATTTTCTTCACTCTTTAACTCAGAATCTATCTTTACTTTCTAGCAATACATTCATTGAATTCTTTCTGTGTGAAAATGTCTGAAAGGGATTCCTCTTATTGGAAAGCATTCTTTGTAGTATCAGTGACCGTGAGTGATCATTTTATTTCTAGAAAATTCGTGCACATTTGTGCCAATAACTTAAAAAATATTAGTTATTTTAAATCCTCTGTTTTCGTTGAGGAAAGAGTATTAGTGTGTAAAAAGCTGACTTTCAACTCATCTCTCTAATGAATAATTTTGGAGTTGCCTACCTTATTATGTACCAGAGTTTTTAGTAACAGAAATTCTCTATCAGAATCCACTTTGAATTTCCTCCTTCTACTAAAGTGCCCTTTAGAAAACACTGAAGTGAGATTACACAGGTAAAATGCCAGAAATACAATCGTGTTTGAGATCATAACAAAATTATGATGAAGACCCCATCCAATGTGTTTTTAATTTTCTAACAAAAGGAACTTAATCCTATTTAACTGCATACTTTCTGAAGACTAGAAGACAAAAATATAAGAAATGCCCTATTATTTACCATGGTTCTGAAAAAAAAAACAAAAATAAGGAAAGAAAACATAATGAGACAGAAAGGAATGAGGAACTTGTACATGTGATATAGAGTGTAAAAAGTACACTGAATCAGGTAAAACTAATTTTGGTCATGCTGTCTGGTTGTTCAATATATTTCATTGTAAATATTGCTCTTTATTAAGCTGTTACTTAATAGAGGTCTCAGCAGGGATCTTCTCAGGTAATTGTGTAGATGGTCAATTTCATCATTGCAAGATCATCAGGATGAAAAACTCCACACACCTTAAGACACCCCTGCAACAGCACTAGACATACACTTCTATTGGTCCAACAGTGTAAGACAGACCTGTATTTTACCAAAGCTTTGTATGTGGTATGCTATGTTTTATTCAGGCTGAAGAGCCAAAGTAAGGCCAATCTGAGATTAACCCCACCATCTTGTGCTAGTTTGCCCTCAGAGTAACCCCAAGAGAGAGAGAGAGAGAGAAAACACAGGTTGTCACCAACCTTGCCCACACTTAAGAAAGCAGAGCAGTTGCCCAAATGTTTCAGGAACAGAAAATCCCAATAGTTCAGAGAAAGGGCAGTGATGTTAGAGTGGACTCAAACCAATCATGTAACTGCTTGTGTGGAAATTCCCTAAACTTGTATGTTCAATACTATAAAAGCTGTGCTGATTTTGTGCTTGAGGACTCTTTGTGTCACTGGTTACCCAGTGCGCAGAGGACCAAGCTTGAGCTTGCAAATAAACGACTCTTTTGCTGTTCGCATTGGTTGTGGTCTCTGGTGGTCTTTCAGGGGTCCCAAGTCCATAAAACATTTCTGGGGCTTGTCTGGAATCTGCCTCATAAGACCCTCCAGACGCCCCAAAAAACCCAGCTGTCAAGTTTAGGCATTGCTGTTCTGTATATTTGGTTGCCTGCAAGTTCTGTATCTGTAATTCTAGTTTCCCACCAGGTCTGTATTCTGGTTGGCAAGGAGTCTTGGCAGACATGCTATGAGACTGCCAAAGGAGTCTATGAGGAGATGTCCCCAGACCCCTTTGGATAGATTGCTGTTTAGTACAGACATTTTTTGGGAAATTTTCCATCTGTAGTCTGGCACTTCATGCAGACATTTTTTGGGAGTTTTCCGTCTGTATTGGGAAGTTTTCCATTTTTTGGGTAACTCTTTCTGTAGTCTGGCACTTTCTGGTTGGCAATTTCCAATGCTACAGCATGCCTTTTTAAGTTGTGTCGGTGTGCCGAATGTTCTGTCTGTCATTTGGTGTTTATCTTACCCTTAAGCCTTGACCCAGGGGGTACTGAGTATGGGGGAGAATCTGCCACTCTGAGGGGATGGCTGCTAAGGACTTATTTCCCTTGCCCCAACATGACTGGGACTTCTCTTCCACATTGTTAGGCCCTTGGTCAACAAATGTTGGTGAGATGTCACCCCATTCACTGAGACCTGATTGTTCTCTGTTCTCTCTGAGATAGGGAAGTTCTGGGTGAGAGTGGCAGGCTCATTCAGCAGACTCAATTCAGCTTGCTGAGTGAGAACAGCACAGAGTTCTGGTAGGGATAAACTCAGCCTTTGGTTGTTGTGTTGTCTAGTTCTGTTTTAAAATTGGTAATAGGTTTTTTGTTGTTGTTGTTGTTCTTTGGATGGGTGGGGGGATCCAGTTGTGGGGCCTGACCTCTGGGCTTGAGTGCTGTCCCTCAACTCTTCAGTTCAGGCTAGCACTCTACCACTTGAGCCACAGCTCCACTTCCAGCTTTTTTCTTTTTGCTTATGTGGTGCTGAGGAATCGAACCCAGGGCCTCATGCATGCAAGGCATGTGCTCTACCACCGAGCCACCTTCCCAGCCCCTTGGTACTACTTTTAAATGTGGGTTTTTTGTTTTGTGTTTTTGAAATTTATTTGAACATCTCTGGGGATATAAAATTCCAGTCTCCATCTGGGCTCAGTCACAGAGAAGGCTGTGTGCCTGGTTTTGACTTTTCAGCTAGTCCCAACAATGTAAAGTGCTCTTGTCTAAAATTGGATAAAAATCAAGCCAGTTTAGTTTCAGGTGACACCCCCCTCCCCAGCCTTCCATCAACAAATTGGATTCAAAAGACCAGTTGGTGAAATGCTTTCCTAAACAAGCAAGCCCTGGGAAAATGAAGCTCAACAAAATTACTTAGTTTAAAAGAAATATTTTCTTAAATTTTTCTTTGAAAACTTTAGAAAATGTACATACAACTGATTTTTATTTTTGCACATTTAAATAATTGGGGTTTGGGCTGGGAAAGTGGCTCAGTAGTAGAGCACTTGACTTACAAGCCTGAAGCCCTGGGTTCGATTCCTCAGCACCACATAAGCAAAAAGAAAAAAGCCGGAAGTGGCGCTGTGGCTCAAGTGGTAGAGGGCTAGCCTTGAGCTGAAGAGCTGAGGGACAGTGCCCAAGCCCAAAGTTCAGGCCCCACGAATGGACCCCCCCAAAAAAAATCTGTGTTTTCTCTTTTGGGCATTTACCCAAATGTATACAAACAAGAACACACTAAAGCTACCAGCACAACTATGTTTATTGCAGCATTATTTACCATAGCAAAGATATGGAACCAACCCAGAAGCCCCTCAGTAGATGAATGGATCAAGAAAATGTGGTATATATACACAATGGAATTCTATGCCTCCATCAGAAAGAATGACATTTCCCCATTTGTTAGGAAATGGAAAGGCTTGGAAAAAATTATATTAAGTGAAGTAAGCCAGGCCCAAAGAAACATAGGTCCCATGGTTTCCATTATTTGCAATATTTAGTATAGGTATGAGTCAAGCGGAAAAGGTCAGATAATGTGATGTTAGGAAAATGAACCCTTAAATATGTATTTTAATGTTTTCGTTTCTTTCATGCATGTGTTTCTAACGCATTTATAAGATTATTTCTTTGTTGCTTTGTATGTCCCTCCCCCACAGTGTAACCCCCGCTTTCACTTTATTTGATGTCAGTATAACATGTGGAGGAGATGGGGACAAACAAGTCGTTTAAGGATTCAGGTGGACCTGTTGCAACAAGGAGAATTACAAAATGTCATGTCAAAGCAAGCTTTACAATGTCGGTGGGGGGGGAGGGGGGTATGATTGGGGGGGCGAGGGGGGAGGCTGGGAAGGGAGGTGAAGGGTAAACAAAGGAGGAGGCTGCAATGCATGGTAAGAAATGTATGCATTATCCTGCCAATGTAATTGTAACCCCTCTGTACAGTATGCTCTCAAATAAAATAAAATAAAATTTAAAAAAAAATCTGTGTTTTCTATGTGTTTGTGAAAACGTTCATGATAGAAATTGTCAGCATGCTGTAACAATTGATTGAGTTTAATTTTAAAATTCAAAAGGTTATGAGGTTGGGACATTACCTGAAAAATTTTATAGAATTTTCATATTGTTTTAAATGTTTTTTTAAGGATTGTTTAACTTGAAAAGTTGAAAATCTGTTATTTAAGAATGCATAAGGCTGTTTACACTGTAATCAAGATATCTGGCTTAACAAAAAGGAGAAACTTAGAAGGCAACAGAATACCTATCCTTAGGAGTGAAGGGTGAACAGGCAGAAGTGCAGTTCCACTGGTCATGCGTGGTGGAACAAGACTTGGGAAGAGTCTACGCATGGTGAAATAGAGCAAGCTCGCACAAACACAGTTCATCTAACCCTAAAGAGTCAGAATGGGTGCATGACCATTCCACAGGAAGGACCAAGTGGCCCATCTTTATTCTGTCCCTTTTCCCTGAAGATAGACATTGGAAACATGATGGTAAAAATGTGATGATCTGATTAGCATAGCTCAAACTGCCCCTTGGATGTGTTAAAATTAAAATTGAGAAGGCCGTAAAAAGAGTGTTAAAAAGTTTATTTGTATGTGATTTGTTCTCAATGATATTCTGCCATTGGATATGTTTTTTTTAAGGCATAAAGGTGTTAAGTCTAGCTCTTTGGTACAATGATAGTGATTGTAAATTTTGCATTAAGAGTTTAAAAGTTTTAATGTGTATCTGTTTTAAAACAAGCATCCAAGAAGAAATGAGTGACACCTAGCCTCAAGAGTTCAAGGGATTTTTCAGAATGCAACTAAAAACTAAAATATAGAATATTAAAACAGATTAATAAGAGGCTTACAAATTAGGAATGGATTTCTGTATATAAAGTTTAAAAGTAAAATTGTTCTAAACATTTGCCTCAAAGTGCAAAAATGAAAAATTAGGATTACCAAAATAATTGCTTAATTCCTATTTCAGTTTACTCTCATAGGTTGTTTTTTTTTTAACAGTTCCCAGCAGGCCCCCCCCAAAAAGAGTGAGGATTCTTGTAAGTTTGTCAGAAGTAACTTTGGCTCTTTTGTTTGTTTGTTTTTTGTTTTTTTTGGGGGGGGGTCCAGTCGTGAGGCATGAACTCTGGGCCTGGGTGCTGTACCTCAGCTCTTCAGCTCAAGGCTAGCACTCTACCACTTGAGCCACAGTGCCACTTCCGGCGTTTTTTCTTTTTGCTTATGTGGTGCTGTGGAATCAAACCCAGGGTTTCATGCATGCAAGGCAAGCGATCTACCACTGAACCACCTTCCCAGCCCAACTTTGGCTCTTAATTAGATTCAGGTAAGAACATGCTTATAAGTTACTTCTATGTTGACCACCTTGTTGCTTTAAATTGGAGGAAAGTGGCCTTTTATGAGACTCATTGATCTGCAAATTGGTTCGAAGCCAGCCTGGGCAGAAAAAGGTCCATGTGAGACTGTCACCACTACCCAGCTAGCAGAAGGCTGAAAGAGCAAGCAGAGTTGCTTTAGGATTCAAAGTGGCAGAGTGCTAGCCTTGAGCTGTAGAGCTGAGGGACAGCCCTCAGGCCCCAAGTTCAAGTCCAGCAACCAGCTAAGAGAAATGCCAATGAGGCCTTTTTCTCAGTGTAGAGAAGACACTCCTGGGATGAAAGCAATGGAGGGGCATCCAGAGACTATAAGCCACTGCTTGGATGGCAGAAATAATGTCAGATCCTAGAGTCATTTGTGTGTGGCCCTTCAACAATTGGTCAGAGACAGGAGGTCATGGGAACATAGTTTGTAAGCATGCTTAATATCTTTGACTATCTACCTTGTAAGGGACAGGAACTTAGTTATCTATGATAGTACTAAAAAGCTAAGGTTGTAAAATGTGGAGGATACTTTAGATCCCAACCCCTGTATGTGCCAAAAGCTCTAATTGGCAGTAACTTTTGAGCTGACACCAGCTACATGAAATTCATCAGCTCAGGAAAAATGTTTGTAAACCTGAGAGTGTGTTTCTATTGATATCTGTCTGAAGGCCTGCATAGGTAATTCAGGCATTGTTAGGATTACTAGAGATCACATTCCTTAGTCATCCAGAAAGATCCTTTTGCAAACCAGAAGGCTAAATAAGCTACACTGCTCTAGCCAGACAAAGGTCTGTGCATTTGTCAAAAGTTATAATGTTGTTCTTAATGACTTCTAACCCTTGTATCCTCTTTGTAAAAAAGGCTAAGGTTATAGGTTCGTGGCTAGGTAGGATCAACACCCCTAAGTCAGCTTGAAGAAGTGACAGAAGATGAACATTTGTCCATCATTCCCCTTTAAGAACAAGACACCAGAGTCACTTTTTTTTTAATGTGGCAAAATAGACAGAAGGAAAGGCATGGGAAATAATAGTACAGGCCTGAGCCCTCTATATCTGCCTAGAAAATCCTACCCTTATTAAAAGAAATATTTGTTTAAAAAGTTGTCATCTTGATAACTTGTCCTGGGCTATTGTCTTAAAAACCAGTGGGGTCACACCCTGCCAACCCTATGCAATGTATCCTTAACCAGTCTGTGTAGGAATGTGCAGCCCAGCACGTGGTGTGACAGTCCCTTGGAGCCACTGAGAGACCCTGCTGCTGCTGCTGTACACCCTAATGGGTAAAGTTCAAGGACAGCCTGACAGTCACTAGGAGGAAATCTACATCATCCACCTCCACTGTGGTAAAAGTAGACTAAACTCCTGCCTGATTCCATCACTTGAGACGCCTTCCAGGTTGAAAGCTGCTAAAACTAAGATCTTTTGGAACATTCTTTTGGTGATATCCAGTATCCTTCTCTACTCCCACAGTGGATATTGGGGGCAAGGATATCACTGGTTTGCCTTAGGCACTTCAGGGTCACAGCCTAGGTTGGCTCTGGTATGGTAATAACCTGCTTCCTCCTGGGTGAGTTTTAAAGATAAAGGAGAGTTTTTTTTTTAATCAATGGAGGTAGTAAGAGGAATGGGACCCAGCCCTAATCTTAGCCTTAAAATCTAGCAAGCTTTTCATCCCACTGGTACCTTGAGGCTTTCTGAGATAATTTGGTTTCCACAAGTCAAAGGGAAAATGAGTAGTTTTAAACTCTAGCCAAAAAGAAGCTCAAGGAATTGTAAAGAAGAGGAGGGTAGTAAAGAAAGCCTAAGGAAGGAATTGGGGAAAAATTGGTATCCTCTGGATAAGAAATGATTTTAAAAGTAAGGATTGTCTTAAAATGTTTGTAAAGAAGACAATCCTCAGAAAGTTTAAGTATGTAGCAAATGGTATGAATATGTCTTAAAATTTGAGCTTACAAGTACAGCTGGTATAAAATTGTTAGCTGTGATATACGGAGTCAGGCTTGCTGGAAGAAAATGTAAGGGCCTTTGGTACTGTTAATTTTGTTACTCACAGTCAGACCATGTAGACTGGTGTCCTTTGTAAAAGAGAGGATCAGCACAGTCCATCTATTAGTTCTGAGATACCAATACCAAACTGTAAATATAGAGGACTGTGCCAATTAGGGGACCATGATTGGTCCCCGATGCTCTAGAAGAGGAGGGAATGAAGAGCCACAGTAACTCCAATTTGAGATTAACCCCACCATCTTGTACTAGGCTGCCCTCAGAGTAACCCTGAGAGAGAGAGAGAGAGACAGAAACAGAGACAGAGACAGAGACAGAGAGACAGAGAGACAGAGAGACAGAGAGACAGAGAGACAGAGAGAGACAGAAAGAGAGAGACAGAGAGAGACAGAGAGAGAGAGACAGAGAGAGAGAGACAGAGAGAGAGAGAGACAGAGAGAGAGAGAGAACACAGGTTGCCATCAAGCCTTCCCACCCTTAAGAAAGCAGAACAGTTGCCCAAGTGTTCCAGGAACAGAATATACCAATAGTTGAGAAAAAGGGCAGTGCGGTTAGGGTGGACCCAAACCAATTTTATTACTGCTTGTGTGGAAATTCCCTAAACTTGTTCGTTCAATCCTATAAAAGCTATGCTGATTTTGTGCTTGGGGACTCTTACCATCACTGAGTTACCGAGTGCATGGAGGACTAAGCTTGAGCTTGCAAATAAACAACTCTTTTGCTGTTCGTATTGGTCATGTTCTCTGGTGGTTTTTCAGGGGTCCCACGTCCGTACAACACGGCTTGATACAAAATGTCTCTGCCCAGAGAATTAAATGATTGCATTTATAGCTAAAAATATTTAGTGTCATTATTAACATCTAACACATACTGAGGTTTTTATTTAAACCTCTCTTTCTCCTTGTCTTTCTTTCCTTTCTTTCTTTCTTTTTTTTCTTTCATTCATTCATTCATTCATTCTTTCTTTCTTTCTTTCTTTCCTTCCTTCTTTCTTTCTTTCCAATCCTTCCTTCCCTCCTTCCTTCCACCCTGCCTGTCTTCCTTCCTTTCTTTCTTCCTTCCTTCCTTCTTTTCTTCCTTTCTTCCTTCCTTCCTTCCTTCCATCCTTCCTTCCTTTCTGCCTTCCTTCCTTCCCTTCTGTCCTCCTCCTTCTCTACTTTCTTTTCTTTCTTCCCTTTTCTTTCCTCTTTTAGGAAATGAGTATGAATTTAGATTTTTTTTTTTTGCTGAAGAAGTATTCTACCATTAGAACAATCCTTTTTCAATTTAGTTACTTTGCTCATAGGTTATCAATTTTTCTGAGGGCTTAACAGAGGCTAAGTTCTTCACCTCTGTCTGCCAAGTACTGGGATCACAAATGCATTCCAACATGCCAGGCTTTAAGATGATATAAGAATATTATTACTTTCCTTGCGCACTTTTTCTAAACTGTGATCCTCTCAAATTCTACCCTTTTAGTTAGTGATGTGAGCTCCAATAGCTTGTCCCCAGTATAGATTGTCTAAATGAATGACTGAAGGCAATTTCAGTTTAATCTCTTTTATTATTTTTCCAGTCCAGGGCCTATTATAATTTTATTTCTAGACAATTTTTGTGTATATGTATACATAAGCTTTAAAATGTTGCTTCCCCCCCCCCTGTTTATCCTTTTTTATTTTTCTTGGTCATGGGGCTTGCACCTTGGGCCTGGGTGCTGTCCCTAATCCTTTAGATCAAGGCTAGCACTTTACCACTTGAGCCACAGTGCCACTTCTGGCTTTCTGGTGGTTAATTGGAGGTAACAGTGTCATGGATTTCCTGCCAGGGCTAGCTTTGTACTACCATCCTCAGATCTCAACTCCTGAGTAGCTAGGATTACAGGCATCAGCCACTGGCTCCCAGCTAAAATGTTACTTATTTTAAGTTCTGTGATTTAGTTGAGGGAGTAGCATGAGTCTGTAGAAAGGTAACTTTCAAATAATCTCTAAATAATTTCAGAGTTTCATTTTCATAATATTTATTGTAGTGATTAATAATAGAAGCTCCCAAAGTAACAGAATGATCCTTCATTTCCCCCTTCCCATAGGCATTATTGGAAGAAAATGAGTGAGATCTATGTCTAAGACAATATGTACTTGAAATTATAAAAAAATTATTTTGATGACACATAAAGAGGCAGATTACACAACCTGCTTTTCATTTTTTAAAGAAAGGAATGTCATACAGGTATATTTATTGGCAGGTTTTTTCATCTGAAAAACAAAGAAAAAAATCATAAAAAAGCTCAAGGGAATCAGCAGCCACATAAGTGTGATTGGAGAGTTTAAGACATGAATTTATTCAGGTAAAATAATTATTTGGGAAAGGTATCTGTTCACTGAATTTATTCATCATTAATTTTATTTTATTTATGTATCACTTAATATATAAACACATATATGTGTGTATAAATGTCTCTCTGTGTGTGTATATATATATATATGTATATATATATATATATATATATACATATATATATATATATCAGCAGTATCTGTCCAGTGAACTGTATGTTTAGGTAATTTCATGTCAAGTTCATCAAAAGGATGGACTTCCATAAACCTTAACAACCCTTCAACACCACTGCACATGCAAACTTAAGGGTTCACCATTGTAAGCCATACCTGTGTTCTACCAAAGCTTTGTATATAGTGTCTTATTTTTTCATGTAGGCTTGACACAAAATGTGTTTGCCCCTAGAAATAAATGATGGCATTATAACTACAATAATTTAGTGTAAATCTTTACATTGAACACATGTTCAACATGAGTTGTTCTTTCTTTCTTTTTCTTATTTTAATTTTAGGAAGTTGATTTGTCTTTTGATGTTGTGTTTGCCAGACAAGTACTCAACCACTGGAGTCACTCCACCAATCCTTTCTTGTTTAAGTTACTTTACTCATAGAGTAGCAATTTTTGCACCCAGCCTAAAAAGCAGGGATCATGATTGCATTCCAATATCCCTACCTAGTAGGTTGATATGGGTGATACTTTCCTTCCTAGATTGATTCAGAACTGTGATCCTCTCAAATTCTACCACTTTAGTTAATAATGTGTGATCCAGTTCTGCCTACCTCTAGAAGATATGACAGAAATAAATGATTACAGGAAATTTGAGTTAATCATTGGCTAATATAAATGATTTGATATTAAAATGTAGGGTAAGTTTAAAAGTATAATCACAGTAGTCATACTTTGCTAAGTAAATTTTGTTTCACATTAAGAACACATCTTAACCAGAATTAAGGACTTATTTTGTTGTCTGTCAACTTGTATGTCATTTGGAAAACCTCATGTCTTCCATGTGTGATAAAGGACTTTGAATGATTTGATGTGCTAGCTCACAACTATAATCATGGTTAGCAATCAGAAATAAATAGATCACAATTTGAACATAGCGTAACCAAAAATTTAGGAAGTCCCAATCTCAACAAACTAGTGGATCATGTTGAATCATGCAATTAATCTCAGCATCACAAGAGGCTAATTTCTGCCCAGTACCTGTGTCACTTAGGTAACTGGCTCACTTGGAGGCAGTCACCTCTTCTGATGCAGAAACTGGGCTGAAATTCAGCCAAGAGGAGGGAGGAGACTGCCCCATCTTCCCAGGGTGGAGCTCACAGAATGCAGTGAAAACGTGCTTGCTTTCCTCCTCCAAATAACTTGAGATGCCATGCTGCTGAGTGTTCATTATTTGATTCCAATGATCTGTGGTAGAGGTGTAAGGAAACATTAAATTAAATTTCATATTCGCCCATTGAGCTACTCTTCCCAGCTTGTGAGTTCAACTCAGCAAGTGTTCATTATTTGAGAGTTGAGAATACTGAGGTAGGGGACAGAGAGAGGTTTAGTGAAAGAAAGGAGAGATTGGTAGAGAGAGGGAGAGATGGGGAGAGAAAAGAAAGGAAGGAAGGAACGAAGGAACAAAGGAAGGAGCAAAGAAGGAAGGAAGGAAGGAAGGAAGAAATGATTGAGAATGAGTGGTTTGGAGTCAGGAATCACATGGCAGAGGTACTACCTGTATTTGGTATTAGGTCTGCCCCAGGCAATGCAGACCCTATGCAGACACCTCCCCACTTCTTGGCTAAGTTTCCACCCTTTATGTGTTACATAGTTATCTGGGACTCTTGGAAGCAGCCACCTCCCCCCATGCAGAGTCACAACCTGATCAGCCTCTGGTCACACTTTCCATCTGACCAGAAGAGAGTCCCAGGCCCTGAGGTCACATCCAGATCCAGTTTGGCCAGACTTTTCGTCAACCTGGGCATACCTCATCTCATCCTTGGCCTAGATAAGACTTGGCCCTAGGTTGGGTTGCCAACCCCCCCCTTTTTATTACATGCCTCTCCACCATGTATGGCATGGGCTGGAAAAGTGGCTCAGAGGTAGAGCACTTGCCTTGCATGCATGAGGCCCTGGGTTCGATTCCTCAGCACCACATAAGCAAAAAGAAAAAAGCCGGAAGTGGCACTGTGGCTCAAGTGGTAGAGCTAGCCTTGGGCTGAAGAGCTGAGGGACAGTGCCTAGGCCCAGAGTTCAGGCCCCACAACTGGACTTAAAAATAAATAAATAAAAATAAACTAATTTACCTGACTGAATACCATGTGCTGTTCTCTTCATTGGCTACCTAATGAAACTTACCTAATTAATATACCTTACACTTCAGAGTTTCTAGTTATGAACTCAAGAATATTTTTCTGACACATGTGAGTTCAGTATCTACAAAACATATGTACTAACTCATCATTTAACAGTATAAATCTGCCTGGAATCTTTTTTTTCAATTTTTTTAATTGTGAAACTAATGTACAGAAAAGTTGCCATTACATGAACAAAATAATGAGTACATTTCTTATGAAGCATTGTTGCCTCCTCCTTTGTTTAATCTTCCCATCACTTCCCATCTCCCACCTCCCACGCCAAAGTTTTAAAGTTTGTTTTTTGACGTGTTGCAATGAGTCCACCTGTATCCTTATTTAAAGAATTCGTTTTTAGACCTCAGGACCAATGGAATAGAATTGAAAACCCAGAAATGAACCTACAGACCCATAGCCATCTAATCTTCGATAAGGAAGCTAAAACAATAGAATGGAAGAAAGACAGCCTCTTCAGTAAATGGTGCTGGCAAAATTGGTTAACTACATGTAGAAAACTAAATCTAGATCCTTATATATCACCCTGCACCAGAATCAACTCCAAATGGATCAAAGACCTTGAACTCAAAGCAGACACTCTGAAAACATTACAGGATGGAATAAGAGAAACCCTAGGTCTCCTTGGCTCAGGTCGAAATTTTCTGAATAGAGACCCGGAAGCACAACAAATCAAAGAAAGGTTGGACAAATGGGATTGCATAAGATTGCAGAGCTTCTGCAGGGCAAATGACATAGCTGGCAAGATCAATAGAAAGCCCACCGATTGGGAGAAGATCTTTACTAGCCATACAACGGACAAGGGTCTCATATCTAAAATATACTTGGAACTCAAAAAATTAAACCACCCAACAACAAATCCTCAAAGAAACAACTGCCCAATAAATAAGTGGGTGAAAGACTTAAAGAGAAGCCTCTCTGAAGAAGAAACAAGGATGGCCAATAGACACATGAAGAAATGTTCAACATCCCTAGCCATAAAAGAAATGCAAATCAAAACAACATTGAGATATCACCTCACTCCAGTTAGAACAGCAAAAATCAAGAACTCTAACAACAACAGATGCTGGAGGGGATGTGGACAGAAAGGAACCTTACTTCATTGTTGGTGGGAATGTAAACTTGTTCAACCACTTTGGAAAGCAGTATGGAGGTTCCTCAGAAGACTTCATATAGATCTCCCCTATGATCCAGCAATCCCACTTTTGGGCATTTACCCAAATGTTTACAAACAAGACCACACTAAAGCTACCAGCACAACTATGTTTATTGCAGCATTATTTACCATAGCTAAGATATGGAACCAACCCAGATGCCCCTCAGTAGATGAATGGATCAAGAAAATGTGGTATATATACAAAATGGAATTCTATGCCTCCATCAGAAAGAATGACATTTCCCCATTTGTTAGGAAATGGAAAGGTTTGGAAAAAATTATATTAAGTGAAGTAAGCCAGGCCCAAAGAAGCATAGGTCCCATGGTTTCCCTTATTTGCAATATCTAGTATAGGTATGAGTCAAGCGGAAAAGGTCAGATAATGTGATGTTAGGAAAATGAACCCTTAAATATGTATTTTAATGTTTTCGTTTCTTTCATGCATGTGTTTCTAACGCATTTATAAGATTATTTCTTTGTTGCTTTGTATGTCCCTCCCCCACAGTGTAAACCCCGCTTTCACTATATTTGATGTCAGTATAACATGTGGAGGAGATGGGGACAAACAAGTCGTTTAAGGATTCAGGTGGACCTGTTGCAACAATGAGAAGTACAAAATGTCATGTCAAAACCAGCTTTACAATGTCGGTGTGGGGGGGGGGAGGGGGGTATAATTGGGTGGGGGGAGGGGGGTAAAATTGGGTGGGGGGAGGGGGGAGGCGGGGAAGGGAAGTGAAGGGTAAACAAAGGAGGAGGCTGCAATGCTTGGTAAGAAATGTATGCATTATCCTGCCCATGTAATTGTAGCCCCCCTGTACAGTATGTTCTCAAATAAAATAAAATACAATTAAAAAAAAAAAAAAGAATTCGTTTTTTCCCTTTCTCTCCACAAAGTGTACCAACATCTGAATCTTTAATAGCAGCCTAATTAACCTTAAAGTTCACTTTGTTTGCTTTTCTTTGTTTGCTTTTTTGCTTAAAGTAATCAAAGATTTGCTGGACAATCTGAAAAGATCTCTGCCTTCATATTTTTTAGTCACCCTGGGCTACAACCTATGTGCTACCAGCTCAGATGATGGGACTTTAAAATTCTGGAAAGCAGATGCTCATCATAAGGCCCTATGGCTTTGGGATTTCTCATTCTTTTTTTAAATGTAATTGTTACTCAGGTGTGTACAGTGATTTTACCATTTCATAATAATGTAATGTGTACATTTGTCTTGTAGACAATCCCATCCTTTTCTGAGCTTTCTCCCAGTTTCTGTTTTTTTTGTTGTTGTTTTTGATTTTTTTTGTTTTTGTGCCTGACTTTCAGCTTGAACTCAAGATTGGGTGCTGCCCTTGAGTTTTGTAATAAGGCAATCTACCTCTGGAGCCCCAGCTCCCTTTATGGATTTTTGGTTGTTAACTGGAGAGAAGGGTCTTACAGATTTTCTCACTGGAGCTGGCTTTGAACTGTGATCATCAGCCTCCTGAGTAGCTCAGATTATAGGCCTGAGTCCCCAGTGTCCAGCTACTGAAGTGCTGGTTGCATGCTTCCCTGGTTGTGTTACAGTTTTCCTTCACTCTTGGCACTGATACTACATATTTCCTGGCTCAAATCTGAATTGGTAGAACATGCTTGTATTCTGAGGAATGCAGGAATAGGAAACTATATGCCATAGGGACATATTAGCTAATCAAATCATTTGGAACATGGCATAAAGACAAGTAAGTTTATTGCCAGTTGACTGTGTCATGTCTTTACTATTAATTCTGCTTAGCCTGTGGATGATGTTATACATATCCAAATGGCCCCAGGCAGAAAGAAGGTTTCTCATCCTGTTCTAAAAACAAAACAAAACAAAACAAAAAACAACCAAAAAATACTACATATGAGCGCAGCAGTTTCCTCTAATTAGAGACCAGTATGGCCTAGTTTATGAAAAAAAATGTCCTTTGTTCAAGTGCTGCTACTAATTCTAACAACAAATATAATGAAATCTGTAGTAGTCTGTAGAATTGTATACCACAGCTTTCATTTTAGTTCACAAGAAATTCATACATTAGGTGCTGGCAAAATTGGTTAACTACTTGTAGAAAACTAAAGCTAGATCCTTATATATCACCCTGCACCAGAATCAAGTCCAAATAGATCAAAGACCTTGGAGTCAAAGCAGACACTCTGAAACATTACAGGATGGAATAGGAGAAACTCTAGGTCTCCTTGGCACAGGCTGAAATTTTCTTAATAGAGCCCCAGAAGCACAACAAATCAAAGAAAGGTTGGACAAAAGGGATTGTGTGAAATTGCAGAGTTTCTGCATGGCAAAGGATATAGCTAGTAAGATCAATAGAAAACCCATGATTTGGGAGAATATCTTCACTAGCCATACAACAAACAAGGGTCTCATATATCAAATATACCTGGAACCCAAAAAATTAAATCCCCAAAAACAAATATTGAAAGAAACAACTGCCCAATAAATAAGTGGGCTAAAGACTTAAAGAGAAACTTCTCTGAAGAGGAACAAGCGTGGCCAATAGACACATGAAGAAATGCTCAACCTCCCTAGCCATAAAAGAAATGAAAATCAAAACAACATTGAGATACCACCTCACCTCAGTTAGAATGGCTATGATCAAGAACTCTAATAACAACAGATGCTGGAGGGGATGTGGACAGAAGGGAACCTTACTCCATTGTTGGGGAGTGTAAACTTTTTCAACCACTTTGTGAAGTGGCATGGAGGTTCCTTAAAAGACTCCACATAGAGCTCCCCTATGACCCAGCAATCCCAATTTTGGGCATTCACACAAATGTTCACAAACAAGACCACACTAAAGCTACCAGCACGACTATATTTATAGCAGCATTATTTACCATAGCTAAGATATGGAGTCAACCCAGATGCCCCTCAGTAGATGAATGGATCAAGAAAATGTGGTTTGTATACACAATATAATTCTGTTCCTTCATCAGAAAGAATGACATTGCCCCATTTGTTAGGAAATGGAAAGACTTGGAAAAAATTATATTAAGTAATGTAAGCCAGGCACAAAGAAATATAGGTCCCATGGTTTCCCTTATTTGCAATAACTAGTATATGTCTGAGTCAAGCAGAAAAGGTCAGATAATTTGATGTTAGGGAAATGAACCCTAAGATATGTATTAAAATGTTTTTTTTTCTTTCATGCGATTGTTTCTAACACATTTACAAGATTATTTCTTTGTTACTTTATATGTCCTTCCCCCATGGCATAACCCCTGCTTTCATTGTATTTGATGTCGGTATAATTTGTGGAGGGGGAGGGAAAAAAAAATCGTTCAAATAGGGATACAGGTGGACCCATTGCAACAATGAGATGTACAAGTCGTTATGTCAAAAATGAACTATACAAATTTGGTGGGAGGGAAGGATTGGGTGAGGGAGCAGAGGGAGGATGGGAAGGGATGGAAGGGGAAACAAAGGAGGAGGCTACAATGCTTGATAACAAATGTACTCATTATCTTGCCCATGTAATTGTAACCCCTTTATACAGTATTTTCACAATAAAAAAAGAAATTCAGACATTACAATGCTTATTGTTTTTTTTTGTCAGTTGTGGGGCTTCAACTCAGGGCCTAGACAATGTCTCTGAGATTCTGAGCTCAAGTTAGTTAGCACTCTACCAATAGAGCCACAAAGCCACTTCTTTTTGAGTAATTAAATGGAGACTAGAGTCTTATGGGGACTTTTCTTCCTGGTCTGGCTTTGAACTGCAATCCTCACATCTCAGCATTGTGAGTAGCTGGGGTTACAGGCATGAGACACTGGCACCTGACTTCAAATAGTCATTTTTAAAATGATGAACTGCTTGTTGCCTCTGGCTCACATATATAATCCTAGCTATCGGTAGGATTACAGGTATGAGAAGCAAACACTAGGTGAGTGTTGTTCATGATGGTTTGTATTAGCATGTTCTAATATTGTTTGTTTCTTATACTACAATGCTCTTATTTTTATTTTCACCTACGTGGGGGTGATAGGTGCTACCAGTGTTGAACCTTCTTTGGTTGAGATGGAGCCATGTGGAAGTTCTTGCCTAGTATGGCATGAAATTGAAGTCCTCCTGCTCTCAGCTCCCCATGGACCAGGGATGATAGATGTATTCCATCACGCATAGCTAGGAGTTGGGGAGCATTGCAGGTAAAACTACACTGGTCTGGAACTGATGTCCCTAATAGCTAGCTTTACAGGCAAAACCTTGTTGTATTCTGTTTCATTTTGAAGAAGTGTAGGTACATACTTAGAGAGTACAATGATAACACACTACATGTTTAATATATAAAATAGTCAATATAATTAGCATGTTTATCTCCTAAAACATTGAAGCTAATGTATTTTGGCAACCTGACTCTACTAGTTATTTTGGAATATACCATAAACATGAATACACTGATAATGTGCAGTAGAAGATTGGAAGTTGAGAGAGACAGAGAAAAGTTAGACTATATGTAGTAAATATATATTTACCTATTGCTGTTCTGAAGAACATTATCATATATTCACTGTGACAATACCACCATATATTCACCATGACAATAATTTTCCTGCAGTGTAGAATTTTCCATTTCATAATCTGCCATCATTTATCTTTTTTGCATTCTCCTTATAAGTATGAATGTTTTCCAGTTTATTATAATGTTTTGAAATTATTATATGATGGATTAAAAAATTTGTAGAGTCTACTGAAATTATCTCATTTTGTTTGGTTTTCTAATGCTAAATCATTAAGAACAAGGCTTCCTGAAAGTTATGCTAGCAGACTATATCACTAAATTGTATTCTAATTATATCTTATTATTGTATTTGGATATAGGGTTTTACTATTGCTGTTTTATGATATAGAATGTTGTGAAGCTGGACTAAAACTTGCAACCCCACTGCCTCCAGTTTTATCACCAGGTTCTGGAGGCTCATAGTTAGAACTCTAGCTAATCAGGAGGTTGAGACCTGAGATTTAGTTCAGACAGCCTGAGCAGGAAATTTTATGAGTCTCTCCTCTCCAGTTCACTACAGAAAACTTGCAGTGGAATTGTGGCACAATTGGTAGAGCACTACACTCAAAGCGAATATCATATAGCCCCTGAGTTCAAGTCCTAAAACACACATATGCACAGACACACATTCACACGCATACTCCCACACACATCTACACACACAGATTCACAGGCAATGTTGAATCTTAAATTCGTATCTGGAGATTAGACAACAGCCCACTTATTTGTGAAGGTTTTTTCTGATTATTTTGAATGAGGAGGATAGTTCATGGGACACAAATGACAAGACTTTAGTGAGGAATACTTTATAAATGACTAGCTTATAAAAAGAACAGGAGCACAGCTTTAATCTTTAAATATTACATTCCTTCAACTACAGTATTTTAAAATAATAATCATTGAATTATGAAAAGAAAATTCAGCACCTCTTCCCTTCTTCTCCTCCCCTCTTTCATAAAATATGAGCAAAGTATCAAGAATAGTCTTTTATCTTACAAGAATGAACACCCATAAAAATGTCTGACTATATGTGTAAGGTTTGTTTTTCAATACTTGTTTGATTTTCCCACCTCTAAGTACTTGCCTTTTTTCCACATGACAGCACAGAGGGGCTTCAAGAGCAAACAGAAAATTAGGAAACAAAAACCTAACAATGTCCTAGGAAGTAGATGTCAAAAATACATGCAAGAAACATATGGCAGGCTGAGAGGGCCTGAGGAGCAAAATGATTTGTGCAGGATGAGAAAAATAGTGACAAATAAGGCCTGGATCTGACCTAGAAAGGGTTCCTTGAGGCTGACATCATGCTGGTTTGTAGGCCTAGCTGAGGATGTTGGGATTTGATAATGTCCACATGTGTATAGAATGATGTGGGAGGGGAGATTTCAGCCTCCAGTTTGTCTTTGGCATGGTCTTATGTGAGCAAGCAGCTTAGATCATTGGGCTCTGAGAGATGATACTACCTCCCTCACAATAGAATAGAATATGGAACACTCTGAGCACCACGTAACTATTAACTACAGTCAGCTCAGACCAGCTCAGGTGTCCTGTAGCTCAGGAACAAGAAAGATGTTCCTGTGTTGTTTTCAAAGTTCAAGAGGCTCAGGTCTCAGGCATGAGTGGTGTGAGTGCCTTACTCCATGCTGCAGACATTGGATCAGTGCCAAACCATGAATCCAATGTCTCAGGCCTTTTTATAAGAAGAAACCAATGGAATCACAAGGCAAATCAGTCCAGGTATAACTATGACAGGAAATCTATTTAATCTCATCCTAGCCCATAGTACACCTTTCTTCTTGTGTGCTTTTATACGTGTATACTGAGAAAATATTTACTGTGTACTTTTCAATCCATTCTGTTACTCGTTTTGAAGTGTACTCCAGTTTCTATGTTTCAAAGATCCATTCTTTTTACCACCTCAGTGTGACAATGAGTCAGCCCAAACTCTGAATGTGCCTTATAACATATGGATCCTGGACTCAGGCTTGTTGGAAATGCTGGCAATGGACCTGTTCCCTGCCTATCAGAAAGGTGATCTCTTCTATGTTGGAAATTTCCTCCACCACTATAGAGAGTCGGGGACAGTGGAGCAGTTGCTGGATATTCTGTTTAAAAAATGAGTGTTCCTCTTTCAAACCCAGGGCTGATGATTACCTCCCCCAGCCCCAGCAGATTATTGGAATACTTGATACTTCTCTGAGACTGTTTCACTGAGGTCTTATCACAGGAACTTGGCTTGAGACAAAGAAGTGCACTCCCAGCTAATTCCTTAGGACTGGGCTGCCAGAACATTCATTTGCCTCAGAAGCTAGTGGAGCCTTAGCAGTTTACTTGCCGAGAGACTAGGATTAAAGGAATGAGTCAGTGCCACCCAACGTCCATCCTCACCTAGGAAATCACTATCTTGGACACCTTTGAGGGAATATAGACAGAAGCAAGGATTCAACTTGAACTGGAATTTGGGGCCTGAGTTCTTTCCCATTCATTGCACTCTACCATTTGAGCCCCAGGTCCAGGTCTGGCCTTAAGCTGGTTAATTGAAGATAGGTGTCTTTAGAATTTTACAAACTACACTGGATTCAAACTGTGATCCTCAGATCTCACCCTCCTGATTAGTAGGATTACAGGCATGAGCCATTGTGCACTTATTTGGACAGATGCATATAAACATCCTCACAGAATTTCCTTGAAATTGTATAGACACAGCTCGACTTTTTGTCTATCATGTTTACATTGCCATTTGGGACTTAGCCAGTCGCATGTGTGTTCTGTTAGTTCAGAAAAGGAGAAGCATAGAGTTAGCCTCCTCCTCTCCTCCCATTAGTATAGATCCTTCTACCGTAGCTGGGAGGAAGATGAACAAGATGAAGAAGTAAGTGGATGTTGGCACAAAGGTAAGTTCTGTCCTTGAAAACTGGGTATCTTTGAGGTTTCTGAATCAAAGTCAACTTTCTTCTTTGCACACAAGTTGTGATTTTCACTAAGGGGTTGAGGCTTGGCACTTCAGTAGATAGCAGATTACACAGTTGTGGATGTGGTTGTGGTTTTGGACTCTCATGGATGACAAGGAGGACTGTGTATAACATGTCAGATTCAGTGGGGAAACAACTTTCTCCTCCTATCACATGGGGAATTTTAGAGGATTGTATTTGAGAAATTCCTAGAAGTGGGTTGTGAGGAACATCTGCTTGCAGGAGTCTCTTCCCACTTCCCAACATGCACATCCTTCCAGAAAAATGCTTTAGTACAAGGCTCAGGATGGGGAGGGCAGCTCTCATTTTCCTTGTCACCAATATGCCCACAGCATATTCCATCTTCCCTATGAGGATGGTCCTCTACCCTGATGATTTCTATGACCAAAAGAACCATGACACCCTGAAAGAATTTACACAGTATGTTAAGCTCAGCATGCCCTCTTCACACTTGCTCTTCTGCGTATATATTCTTCTGGAGCTTACAAATTCAGATGGAGGAACGCATGACCCATGAGACCAAGAAAAAGAGGAAGAAGTCCTTGTTTAGATGCCTTAGAGCTAGTGAGTAGGGATGGAACCTGAGTCTCTAGGGATGTGAGTGATTGGCCAATAGCCCTTAGTACACCCCAGCTTGGCAAAATATCCTTTTATGGATATTCTTTGCCAGGTAATATCTGTTCTCCTTTTGAAAGAACTTAGAAGCACCCACTCATTAGAAACTCACTAACTTCTCATCAGTGTTCAGTCCATACTCAAGTTCTACAGCTTCCCCCATTAGATCCTCATGAAAGATTATTCACACCTTAACTTCTATAGTTCTAAGACTCCCATACCTATTTCCATGCTCAGGTTTACATCACCGTAGAGCAGCTCCTGCAGAACTCCAGATAAAGAACCCATCAATGATGTCATCTATGTTGACTGATAGAGATCGGAAGCCATCACTGATCTCCAGAAATCATGTGAACATAGAGGGTTTTTTTTTTAATTTGTAGGAAGGCTCAAGCAGGTTTTGAGTCCTCTGGACGCCCTACTGGTTCTGAACCCCACATGTGATGCAGGTGCACCTGCATATATTACCAAGGAAGAACATGATCCAGAATGACTTCCATTGATATTCACAGTCCATCTAGATGGGCTCCAAACCAGTCAAAAAGACACATCTTGGTGTGCAGGATAAGATGTGTGCTAATGGAAAATGACCCCAGTCTATGTTCAGGAAAACCATTAAGTGAGGTCCAAAATCTAGATTCAGTTGAGGAAAGGGAATCTTTCCTCACAGAATACCCAGACCAATCTGTCCTCCTGCAGGGGATCCAATTTTCAATTGAGAAATTAGAATCTGTCCCTACCTGGACTCAGGAAGAAAATCCTGTCTTTAATGAGGAAGTAAACCACTTTGAGGACCCTGGGGCAGAATTTTTGCCTGAAGGCAACTTAGAGGCCAATCTGGATTTAGAAATTCCCTTCCCCCTTCCTGGGAAAATATTTTTCTTTTTGTTTTGATTGTCGTAAAATGTTCATTCTATTTATTTTTCTAACTTTCTTAAAATGTCAATGCTTTTGATATATCCTAGATTCATGAATCTTAAATATGTTTCTTTTTAAGCCTACAATCTGAAGCATTGTGCATATGTGTTCTGTTGGGTGGAAAACACAGAGTGACAGGGGGCTTTACTGCATATAAAGGGAACTGTTAAATGCACAGGGAGCAGCAAAGAAGCCAGGCCATGCCTGCATGGGGTGATAAGGTGGCTACAAAAGGTCTAGGACAGCAGATCAGATGTCCTAAAAATCTATTCTGTCAAGTGGGACAAATGCCACAATACATATACTGGTATGTGGGACCCTCTTCCAACAGTGAGTTCAAATCTGTATACATCTTCATTGTGCTTTGGGTAAACATGGAAGAAAAATTTGACTCCAGTAATATAAAAAAATCTACTTAGAGCTGAAAATATTTGACATAATATATAGAAAATATATATATACTAGCAAATAAAAGCCATCATCAATAAAAGAAAGAAAGCTTACATAGATGAACCAACACAAAATCAGGAATAAAAATAACACAAATCAGTTATATGTAAACATATGTTATATTCTTTATGTTATATATAGTATATTGTATAATATATAAGATTGAATATGATTTTTCAAACTACAAAGGCATTTAAATTTTTAGTCTTGAGTATTTATTTCACAAAACATTAGTGTAAAATATTATTGGGGAAAGTAGTGATATAATTTGATTATAATTATATGAATATATATTTGTGTGTTTCTAGATCTAACACTGATTATAAATAGATGAACAAACATACATATATTTGTATATATCTGTCTAGGAAGTGAATATAATGAAACTGACTACAACATGTATAAAAAAGCAGCTATAAGTTGAGTCCATGAGACTCAATCCTGTAATCCTAGTGATGTGGGAAGCTGGGTTCTGAGTTTTAGTCTCTCTTACCCCCATTGCCTTAGATTTTCAGAGGAGATCACAGTGGATCACACTCTTCGACCCCAGAGGAAAGTCAGTAGAAATCAGGACAAGCCTCTTATCTTATGACAGTCTACTCAGGTCCTGTACCAAGATGGCCATCTGTAAAACATCAGATGGAAAGTTGGCATTCCCTCCAAAAGGGTCTAAAAAGAGCCTTCTGAACTATAGTCTCTGACAATACTGAATTAAACCTTATTTCCCTTCCCAAGCTGCAAACACATGGAAATATAGCAAGGGCTCAAGAGAGATGGACAAAGGCATACAAATACATAAAATTATATACTCTGTTTCAGTAATTCAGTGACAAATCATCAAAGCATGTCTTGAAATTTTCTTTTTTTAAAGGAAATGGAAACATACTCTGAATGTATCAGGAACTGGGTGACGATTTGGTTGCTGAATTGGTGAATGCACTTCTGGGCAAAGGAGAAACATATTGGGGAAATTGTGTGGGGGTGGGTGTCCTCACACATATACCCAAAACAATGGCCATTACTTCTATGATGTCACAACCACCTTTGCCACAGCAACAAATAGGTGTCAGGCACTGGTTTTACCCTGAAGTGGATTCAACACCACCAAAAAGCACAAAGAATGAGAGGGAATGACTACTAGCCACCACACTTCAGCTTGAAGAGCTGTCCTAAAGAGAATCTAGGATAAATTGAGCTGGAGAAGGTTGATCTCCATGTAAGGCTCCTGAGCACTACAGACTGGGCACTATTACAGGTGTTGGAGAAACAGAAGTGAATGTGGCTCTTTCCTCACTAATTTCATGCTGAAAAGAAAACCAGAAATCATAATGATAATTTCTATAAATCAGAGACATGACATTGGTGATTTTGTAGCAACAACTTCACAGTGGGGATGGGAGGAGACATTCCTGAACAAGAGATAGTTGATATGAGAGCCATCATCTAGGCAATTATTTAGGAGCAGGTACTCCAGGCAGTAAGAACAGCAAGTACATCCCCCATTGATGGGAATGAACCTGACTTGCTTCAGAAAAGGAAAACAGCACTGAAGTAAGAATGGAAAGGTACAATGAAGAAAAAGAGGTCAGAAATGAAAATAGGAAAAAATTAGATAGATATTGGATGCTGCAGATTACAAGATGAAAATGTCTGATTTTAGTATAAATCTGACATGATCCACTGGAACCAAAGTGCTAAAATAGTAGTCAGACACATCTGATTCACCAAAAGAATACTTCTAAAATGTGATTCCAGCTGGGCTCCAGTGGCTCACAACCTGAAACCTACTTACTCAGGAGGCTGATATCTGAGGATCAGTTTTAAGGAAGCCAAAAGAGGAAATTGGGTAAGGCTGATCTCCAATTAATCACCAAAAATATGGATATGAAGCTGTGGTTCAACTGGTAGAGCACTAGCCTTGAGGAAAAAACAAAGGGACAGCACCTAGGCCTTAGGTCCAAATCCCAGGACATCACAAAGAAGCCAACAAATAAAATTTGGCGCTCAGTCATTCATCACTTAGTATTTTAGTTCAATATATTTGGTATGAGCATTGGAATTATATCCTTACTAAATGATCTCCCCGACATTTTGCTTCATTAGCAGCTTTCAAAGCCCTGGCATCACCAGTGTCTCCTCCTAGTTAGCATAGCAGTCTACCACTGGAAATTTGAAGATATATTTTATTAATCATAAGAATTCTGATCATCTTTCCACATACATCAAGTGAGTAGTAGCCACATTCCACTATTCTGATTGTCTTTAATACTCCTTTGACTTAAGCATTAAGGCTTAAAAATTTCTAGAGTGGTTATCAAATTAATTCAATAGTCACCATTCTTCCACCCAATCTTGTAACATATTTTTATAAAAGGAGAGACTATATGAAAGTGTGTACATGATAACTTCTAAGTGTAATACTCTCAAGAAGTAGGGTTTTACAGAAACATCCAGATTGCTTTGCCAAAGCAAAGGATAAGAGATTAATTAAGGTACCGCAGAAGAAAAATGCTATTGGCTTTAGAACAAATTCATTTGCCTAGAACTGAAGAAATGAGTTTCAGAAATGCCAGAGGCAAAGGTATTATTCAAATCACCTTATTATGAGGTACAAGCAGCCTGTCTAGATCAACCTTCCAGGAAAAAAACAATGAATGAAAAGGAATTAATGCTTCTAAAACAAGCCAGTTGGTGGTGGTTCATGCTTGTTATCCTAGCTACTTAGAATTCTAAGATGAAAGGATCTCAAATCAAAGCCTGGCCAGGAAGAAAACCTTCCTCTCTGCAACCAGCAGCCAGGAAGCATTAGCTATGTATGAAGCCCAGCTAGCTGGCCTCAGACAACAGACATCCAGACACACAAGACCACCCCATCTGAAATATTATCAAATACATTCACATAATATCTCCTGTTTGGGAGATAATGTTTAAAATATGTATCAAAAACAGTTCAAAAAGGCAGTTAATAAAGGTCAAGTGAAAGTGGAAATTTGTACTCACACACTGAAATGTAAGTTACTGCCAGAATGTTGTTAATAGGGCTAGAGGCCCATTTGGTAACTTATCCACTCAATCATCTTTCCTCACCTCTTGTCAGTCAGCCTGAACAGAGATTTTTGACTGCAAGGAATGCGTGTGAGCATGTAGCTTGTAACATTAATAATGAAAATGTAGGCATTGGAAGCTCAGTCCTGTAAAACCAGCTACTCAGAACCTTGAGATACGAGGAACTCAGTTAAAGCCAACTGAGCAAAAATGATTTTTACCTCCAATTAAACAGTAAATGCAGAAAGCTGAGCTGTGCTTCAAATGTTAGAGTTCTAGCATCACATACAAAAGCTAAGTGACAGTACCTAGGTCCTGAATTCAAGCCCCAGTACTGGCTCTCATACACAAAATAATCATTACAACACCACAGTATATGCAAATGTTAGCAAGGGATGTAGATGAATGAGATGATGACATCATTTACCTCACCTTTAGTCTCAAGCATTCTGTACAGTGTAGTTCAGTCTGTGAAAAGCCCCAGGTGAAATCTTTCCTCAAAATCAGCAGATACATCCTCATTTCCCTCTGCACATTTATATTATGTACACACACACACACACACACAATGGCTATATTTTTCTAAATAAGTTTGAAATACATAACCTTACACACATGCTTCAGTATTATGTGCCCTTGTTTAGGTATCATAGGGAGCACAATGTATCCAGCGTCTGGCTCATTCTTGTAATCTTAGCTGCTCATGAGGGTGGGATCTGAGGATCACAGTTTGATGCCAACCTAAACTAATAAATCCTCAAAATTCTTATCTTTAATTAAGCAGAAAAGGCCAGAAGTGGATGTGTGGTTTTGAGTGGCACAGTGACAGCATTGAGTTAAACAATCTAAACTAGAGTTCCAGACCCTCATTTCAAGCCTGAGTACAAGCCCACTAGCACTCCAAAAGCCACCCCCCAAATACCAAACCAAAAATATGACAGAATATTTTGTAAATTTTGAAGCAAAATCCAATGAGGCAACATAGTTGCTAGTTTGTTGAAGATCTGGTGGGGAAACCCCAAATTCAACATGTGTTAAAATAACATAAAGAACAAGCAACCAAATAAAATTTTCCACTAAAGAAACTTCCTTAGTATTCACTGGGACTCCTGACAAAGAGATTTTTTTCTATGCTTTTTGAAAATCAGTGTTTTTTTCAGTAAGGTAATTAGTATAAACCTTTGCTGTAAATTATAGGAGTCATTGAATGCTCCAAGTGAAGTAAATGTACAACAAAAAGCACATATTATTACAAGTTTCTATGTCTCTGTTGGGACACTAGAAACCTGTAATAGTGTGGCCTCTCGGAAAGAGACGGGGAATGCTCACCATCACTGGTCATAAAAGAAATGCAAATCAAAACCAAAACCATATTTAGATTCCACTCAACCCAGTTAGAATGGCTATTATCAAGAGAACAAATAACAGATGCTGGGGTGGATGTGGCTAAATAAGAACACTACTACACTGATGGTAGGAATGTAAGCTGGTTCAACCACTCGAGAAAGCACTATGGAGGTTCCTCAAAAGACTAAACATAGAACTTCCCTAAGATCCAACAACCCCACTCCTCCGCATTTATCCAAATGATCTCAAACTAGGGTATAATAAGCTACCATCAAAACTATGTTCATTACAGCATTGTTACACATAGCTAAGATATAGAGACAACCCATTTGCCCTTCAACAGATGAATGGATCAAGGAAATGTGGTGTATTTACTCAATGGAATTTTATGATTCTATCAGAAAGAATGACATCGTCCCTTTTGTAAAAAAATGAAAAGATGGAAAAAAATCATACTATGTTAATCAAGCCAAGCCCAAAGAAACAAGAGCTCTATGATTTCCCTCATTTGCAATGATTAACATTAGCCTGTTACTCCTGAAAGTGGATCATAATAGCTCAGGAGTTATGAATATATATGACCAGAGAAAATGATGCTAACTGAAATGAACACCAAGACATAGAAACAACAGGTCTTCTTTTGTTTAGTTGTCAAGCTTGATGTAGCCAATGTACTGCAGCTAGTTCTTTCTTCTTACTTTATGTCATTTTTCTTTTCCTATTGGTTTTATCCATGGCAATTCCAGTCTTTGATTCTGGCACCCTGCATCCTGTATATGCATTTATCTGATTGGGGGAAGGTAAGGGAAATAACAAAATGCTGAAAGAAGTACAAAAGGTGATCCATTGCAACCATGATACTCGCAGGACATTATGGCAGAAATTAACTTTACAATGTAATGGGGGTGGGAAGGAGTGGAGGGAAGGGACAGAGGGAGAAAACCACTGAATGGGTAACAATGTTCAATGAGAAATGTAACTTACTCATGTAAATGTAACCCCTCTGTACAGCATCTTTATAATAAAATAGATTTTTAAAATATAAAAAGTAAAATTTTTTCATGAAATCTCAAGCTGATACCAATGGAACTTCTGAGTTTGTGTCAAAGAGTTTTTTAGGACTTTCAAGAAGCTAGTACTGAGTACATACAACCACAATTAAGTGATAATGAGAAAAGTAGAGCTTTTTATTGTATTATATGAATAAAGGAAAATTTCTTTTCATTTCTGTAAACATAGAATTCGTGTTTCTGATCTTCATTGTTCCCAAGTTAGACCAATCTCTTGTTACTAGCTTTCTTTGGTATATATAGCTAGGACATGTAATCTGAGATATAAGAATTATTCTTTGTGCCGGGCGCCGGTGGCTCACGCCTGTAATCCTAGCTACTCAGGAGGCTGAGATCTGAGAATCGCGGTTCAAAGCCAGCCCGGGCAGGAAAGACCGTGAGACTCCTATCTCCAATAAAACCACTAGAAAACCGGAAGTGGCGCTGTAGCTCAAGTGGTAGAGCGCTTGCCTTGAGCTGAAGAGCTGAGGGACAGCGCCCAAGCCCAGAGTTCAAGCCCCATGACCGACAAAAAAAAAAAAAAAAAAGATTTAAAAAAAAAAAAAGAATTATTCTTTGTTTAATTTGGAGGCACTCCTCCCTGGGCAAGAAGTTAGTCTGGAGGACCCCTGAAACCTGCTGTGGTTTCTCTCACACAGCTCACTGAGGAACTTAGGAGTTTGAAAAAGTGACTACTAATTAAGTGACTCTTACTAATAAGAATTATTGGTAGGATTTGAAAACATATTTGGGTAATAAATAGACTAGAAAAAATGTTAAGTTTGCTAATTTTATCACTATATTTCCTTTTGTCTAAGTATAAAATCCAGACTTACCCTAAGGACCTAGAATAAGCAAAATGGCTTATAGAGCTAAGATCATTTTTTTCCACAGAAGATGACAGCAGAAGAAGAAATACAGGTCCACAACTGGCACAAGGAAGAGAGAGTTTGATGTCTCCTTAATTCTTAGGATCGAATATTCAAGGAAGAACTCTCTGATGACAGCTTAAGGACCTCACATTTCCTGTGTAGTTCCATCATAGGAAGCAGTAGGTGCCAAGCCTGACTGGTGCCCTTGGCTGTGTCCTGAGAACCTCCAGCATGGCTCTGTCATGGTCACTGGAGAGGCAGGATTGCACTCTAAGAGGACCTACAGGAGGTGGTAACAAGGCCTGTGTCAAGGTTTTGCCAGATCTAGATGATTTATAACAGGCACTACTGTCTTCTGGCTAAGAATGTGGATATATCATTGAGGTCCTACACACAAATATATCACAAGTGTTAGCTTGCACCTTTTCCTTATGAAAGCCAGCAAAAGGTCATTAATGCCCTCTGGACATATTCTCATCAATATTTAGTAGGTAATAAGCTATAAAATCAAGTTCATTATGAGGAAAAAACCCAGATGAAAACCAAATTGCAGGAGCATTTACAAAAAATGTTTTTCTGTACATATCAAATGTGACAAAGTTTTAAAAGTTAATGAAGCTGGGAAAGTTAAATGGATTTCTTTTTTTACTATGGTTGCAACTGTCTTTTACATTTCAACTACTTAACAAAAAAAAAGGTAGGCCAAGCATTACCAGTGGCTCACATCTGTAACTCTAGCTATTTATAATGCTGAGATCTGAGGAAGTGGATTATAGCTAGAACAGGTAGGAAAAATCTGTGAAATTTTCATCTCCAATTAACCATTCAAAATCAAGAAGTGAAAGTTTGGTTCAAGTCATAGACAGTTACCCTTGAGTTAAAAAGCTAAAGGTCAGCTCCCTGAGTTCAAGCCCCAGTATGCATACACACACACACACACACACACACACACACACACACACATTTTATCTCAAAAATAACCAGTGACCAGGAAACAGAAACAAGATATTTTTCTTTATTTTATTTCATTTTTGTCATGTTTCTTCATTTATCTCTCTTTGCGAAGTTAAAGGGGCATTCAAAAGGAGAGACAAATGATGAACATGTGCAACAATGATATTCAATTGGTACTATGCTGAAAATGACCTATGCAATTTGTTTGTGGGGAAGGATGGGAAAACTGGAAGAGATGAAGGGAAAAGTTAACATTGTCCAAAAAGAAATGCACTCAGGGAAGTAGAACTGTGGCTTGATATGAATGCCATTCTTCAGCAAAAGAACTCAGAGACAGTATTCAGGCTCTGGGTCCAAGTCTTATTACTGACTGAAACAAAAACAAAGACAAAAGAAATGTAGTCATTGACACGCATATGTAACTATTCCCTCTAGATCTCAAGGAGGAGGAGGAGGAGGAGGAGGAGGAGGAGGAGGAGGAGGAGGAGGAGGAGGAGGAGGAGGAGGAGGAGGAGGTGGAGGAGGAGGAGGAGGGGGAGGAGAAGGAGGGGGAGGAGGAGGAGGGGGAGGAGGAGGAGGAGGAGGAGGAGGGGGAAGAGGAGGGGGAGGAGGAGGAGGAGGAGGAGGAGGAGGAGGAGGAGGAGGAGGAGGAGGAGGAGGAGGAGGAGGAGGAGGAGGTTAATAAAACCAAACCAGTGAGAGAGAGAAATTGAGAGAGCAAGGGAAGGGGTGACATTTTAAAAAAGAAATATAATCAGAACTGACTTAGATGACTATAACCTCTGTGTAACTCACCTTTGTAATAATACTACAAAAAATAAAACAGAAATAGAATGCTGGAGGCATAACTCAAATGGAAGACCTGACTAATATGTATGTGATACCAAGTTCAAACCCCATTATCAATTTCCCCTTCAAAAATGGCTCTTCTCATCACTTGTGCTTTCCCTAGCTTATGAAAGGGGATGCAAACAGTTAAAGAGAGAGAAAGGTAATTTGTCAGGCATAGAACTGTACTTGCAATGAGCAGTACTTGCTAGAACACATGTTGACTAGAACACATGATGACTCCGTGTTTTCTGAAATAAACAGACCTAGTTGAGCTTGAATACAGGCTCCACTGTATACTAGATGGGGACTCAAACTTAACCTAACTCTCTGGAGCTCAAGTTCTTCATAGGTAAAGTGAGCATAACAATATGTATCTCATGGGATTATGAGATCTGGATGTCATCAAACATGGAGTGGGTTTTATCTTAGGTGTGTGTGCAACACTCAAGCACTGCTGGAAGGAGTATAAACTGGCATAATGTTTACTATATTACTTAACAGTAATACAACAATTACTACAGACTCATACCTGTAATCTTACTTACAAAAGAGGCTGAGAAAGAGGATCAAGGTTCTAAGCCTGAACAGGAAACTGGATCAGACTCATCTCCAATGACTTCTAAAAAAGCTTGAGGTGGAGTTTGGTCCAAGTGGTAGAGTGCTAGACTTGAGCATAAACCTCAGGAACAGTGCCCAAGTCCTGAGTTCAAGCCTAGGTCCAGCAACCCCCCCACACACACACTACATTTTGTATGTTCCTATCACCCCACTTAACAATACTTTCCCTCTTCCAAGCTCAACAGTTGTTGTTTTGTTTTAAAAGGGACTTACTCTGTAGCTCAGGCTTCTCTTAAGCTTACAATCCTCCTGGGTGCTGGGATTACAGGCATGTCTACCATAATTGGCTTCACTCAGTAACTCTATTTATAACATTTTCTGCAAGAAATTCATTCATGCTCATGATGATATGTGGCTTAAAGCTGTTCACATTAATATTCTACTGTACAAAATGTAAATAATATAGCTGGACATGGTACTATGCTACCACATGGTAATGCCAATCATTACTCAGAAACCTGACAGGAGAATTAGGAATTGAAGAAAGCCTGGTCTACACTGTAGAACCTTGTCTCCAAAGGAAAGAAATTCTATAAGTATTAATCTGCTATGAAACATACAATATGTTAAATTCATATAATGGAACAAATAGATCATTGTTAATGAAAATAAAAGCTTGGCAGAAATTTTAAATACATACATATGCATATATGTTTAAATTTGAAGAAATAAAATTTCAAGTGGTATTATCTGCATCTTTCAGTCTGTCACTATCTATTTACTGACACATTGATTTCTGTTTAGTCTTCACAAAACAGTTCTCTCACATAAGTACCAAAGAAATGAAAAAGAAAAAGTACAAAAAATGCATTATCATAAATACAAATGTAAATTAATCCCTACCATAATAATTTGGAAAACATGCATTAAGTTAATGGCATTGAATACTGCTCAAGAAGGGGAGTCTAGGAGAATGTACATTGTGTGTGTGTGTGTGTGTGTGTGTGTGTGTGTGTGTGTGTGTGTGTGTGTGTGCTCCATCTCCATGAGTAAGTAAGTGAGTCTGAAGTAGACCAATTATACTTGGTTAGTCTTTTTGCTCAAAGCTGACACTCTACCACTTGAGCCACATCTCCACTTCTGGATTTTGGTTTCTGAATTGGAGAAATATCTCAGATTTTTCTGCATGGGCTGCTTTAAACCAAGATACTCAGTTTTTGACCTCTAACGTAGCTAGGTTTTAAAACATGAACCACTAGTGGACAGCAACTACATTAACATTTTTGCATATTTGAATAAATTTTAAAGTAAGACATATATGTTACGTATGAGAGTGGTGGGAAATAGTAATTAATGTTTAACAGAATTTAAAGCATACAAAGCTGAGAATGGTAAGTCGCTGAGAATAGGATGGAATATATCAAACTTACCTATGACAGTTTTCAGTCTGTGCACAGAAATGATTGTATTGTTGGAGGCCAAGGCCATCAGATAGCTGAGTTCCAGGTGGCTGCTATGCTCATGAGGCCAGCTAGTGCTATTCACAAGAATGTGATGTTATTGGATGGCAGGGATCAGCTTCAAGTTCGGAACCTGGAATATTTCTATTAATCTAGAAGGGGAAATATACCAGGACCCAATGACTGGGAATGTGGTTAGTGGTAGAGTGCTGGCCTCGCATGCATGAAGCACTTGATTTGATTCCTCAGTATGAGGTAAGCAGAAAAACTGGAAGTGGTGCTGTGGTTCAATTGGTAATGTACTAACCTTGAACAAAATAAACTCAGGGAGAGTGCCCAGGCCCTGATTTCAAGCCCCAGCACTGGAAAAAAAAATTTTTTTAAAGTGCAAAATGCTGTTTGTTGAAATAAATATGCTGAATAATTCTTTTTACTCACTAGAAAATTGTGCTGTTGAGAATTCATAATGAACTTTGTTAGGAAAAAGCAAATTAATGAAATATTATCTGGCATTGGACAGGACATAGTGAGATCTAAAAATGATTGCTGCCTATGGTTACTTGATACAACTAACGTTACAAATACACTTGCCAGATTGTAATTGTTTAAGTATAGAATCGTGGGTTTTTTCTTTTCAAAACAGTTTTACTGCCGGGCCCCAGTGGCTCAAACTTGTAATCCTAGCTACTAAGGAGGCTGAGAACTGAGGGTCTCTATTCAAAGCCAGCCTGGGCAAGAAAGTCTGTGAGACCCTTATCTCCAACTAAAGGTTCTTCACAAAATGTGAAGTGGCACTGTTGCTCAAGTAGTAGAGTGCTAGCCTTGAGCTGAAATGCTGAGGGACAACGCCCAGACCCAGAATTCAAGCCCCACAACTGACAAAAAATAATAATAACAATAATATTAATTTTGTTACAATTAAGGTATTATAAAGGCTGCCGTTACAAATTTTGTTTATTTGCTCAAAGAAACACATATCCATCTTCATTGCCAACAGCCAGGATTTGGCCATCTGCTTTCCAGCTGATCTCTGTGTGTAGAGGCAATGCCTAATACAACGCAATACAAACCAGTTCTGACTTTAATTTTTCTCTGCACATCTTAAAAATCAATGCTGACAATATGAAATAAAACATCCCTAAGTTTAAAACATTCTTCTAGACAAGTTAATGAGATCCTAAGAACAAGTATTTTAACAATAATTTCAGAGAACTTAAACTCACAACTTGGGTTCTGTATCTGAAATTTATTACTTGAGGCTAGTGCTGCCACTTTGAGCCACAATGCCACTTCCAGTTTTCTCATGTTTAATTGAATAGAAAAGTCTCACCAACTTTCCTCTCCAACCTGGCTTTGAACTAGGATCTAGAGACCTTAGCCCTCGGAGTATCTAGGATTATAGGCATGAACCCCTGGCACCTGGCTAGAATAATTGCTCACCTGAGACAGAAGCCAGTTAGTATTAAATGCCAATCATGTTTAACTTTGTAAAATAAAGTTAACTGAAATGCCTTATAGTAGAAATAAGAAATAAAATGTGTCTGTGGATTACAAAGTTCTTAACAAAAGTTTCATATATTCCTTGTTTTTTTTATCTTCCAAAATTGTGTGCTTTCCAGAATCATACCTTATCTTTCCTTGCTGATTTCTTTATTTTATTTCATACATGGCCACAGGTTCTTCAACTATCATTTATTTATTGAAGAGCTTGCACATATGTATTCAGTCCAAACTCCTTGTAAGCATCTCTCATCCATATATTCAACTGCCATAAAAACTTGTGAAACACTAATCATCTCTTTCCATTACTGGATACTAATGTGTAAGTAAAATTTAGGAAAATAAAGAATAACATCAATAAATATAACATGATTTTGATAGTAATTCTAAACATAAATTCAATGTTGATTATTTTCTGAGCAACTTAATAAAAACCTCAAGAAAAAGAAATCAACTTTTTTGAGTGCTGATATTGTGGTTTAAATTCAATACATTACCTTCTCACTTAAGCTTTTTCCCTAAAAGGTGGTGCTCAATAATTGAACCATAGCTCCCCTTCCAATTTTCTCTGGGGGATTATATAGAGATAAGAATATCATGGAACCATTTGTGTCCCTCTCTTGGGGTTCATTTCACTTAACATCATCTTATATGGTCATATGATACCATGTACTAATATACTCGTTACTGCAAGTAAGGGAAACTACGGGTATGGTTATATATATATACATATATATTATATATATATATAGATATACATATACATATATACATATATAAATATATACAATGTGATACACACACACACACACACACACACACACACACACACGACATTTTCTCTTTTTATTGGGAAAATACCGTACAGAGGGTTTGCAATTACATGGACAATGTAATGATTATATTTCTTATCAAGAGTTGTTGCCTCCTCCTTTGTTTCCCCTTCCCATCCCTTCCCCATACCTACGCACCCCAAGCCAAAGTTGTAAAGTTCCTTTTTCGTCATAACGTCTTGTACATTTCATTGTTGCAATGAGTCCACCTGTATCCCTATTTAAACAATTTGTTTATTTCCCTTCCCTTCCACAAATTATACCAACATCAAATACAGTGAAAACAGGGGTTGTACCGTGGGGGAGGGACATGCAAAGCAACAAAAAAATCATCTTATAAATATGTTAGAAATAATCACAAGAAAGAAAAATCATTTGAACCCTTATCTTGGGGTTCATTTTGCCTAACATCTACTTATCTGACCGTTTCTACCAGTCTCAGACATATACTACTTATTGCAAATATAGGAAACCATGAGACTTATGTTTCTTTGGCCTGGCTTACTTCACTTAATATAATTTTTCCAAGTATTTCCATTTCCTAAAAAATGGAGCCATGGCATTCTTTCTGTTGAGGTATAGGATTCCATTGTGTATATATACCACATTTTCTTGATCCATTCATCTACTGAGGGGCCTCTGAGTTGGTTCCATATCTTAGCTATGGTAAATAATGCTGCAATACACATCGTTGTGCTAGTAGCTTAGTATGATCTTATTTGTGATGATTTGGTAAATGCCTAAAAGTGGGATTGTTGGGTCATAGGAGAACTCTAAGTGGAGTCTTGGAAAAAATTATATTAAGTAAAGTAAACCAGACCCAAAGAAACATAGATCCTATGGTTTCCCTTATTTGCAATAACTAGTATATGTCTGGGACAAGTATAAAAGTTCAAAAGCTATGTATATATGATCAGATAAGATGATGTGAAGCGAAATAAACCTCAAGATAGTGGTTTATCATCTAAATTGTGATTTTTTTTTGTTTCTTTATGTGTTCCTCCCACAGAGTATAACCCCTGTTTTCACTGTATTTGATGTCGGTGCCCTGCATCTTGTATACACACTTCTCTAGCTTGGGGAGGGGAAGGGAGAAAACAAAATGTTTAAACAGGGATAAAGGCTGACCCATTGTAACAATGAGATGCACAAGACACTATGTTGAGAAAGGAAGTTTACAATTTAGGCAGGGAGGTGGGGAAGGGGGGAGGGGTGAGTGTAGTTGTGAAGGTGGGATGGAAGGGAGGGTAGGGGAAAAACAAAGGAGGAGGTAACAATGCTTGATAAAAAATGCACTCATTACCTTGCTCATGTAACTATAACCCCTCTATACAGTATTTTTACAATAAAAACCTCTCAAAAAAAGGAAGATGTCATGTACACCAAGTATAGTAGCCCACATCTGTAATCCTAGCTGATTGGGAAGCAGAAATGTCTGAGGGCAGGCCAGAGAAATAAATGCCAAGACAGCCATCTCAACAAATGATCTGGCCATCTTGGTTCACATCTGTAATCCTACCTAATTTTGTGGGATGCATAGGTAGCAAAGTCTCAGACAATCTAAGATCAGACCTGGGCAAAAACTTCAAGACCTCAAGCAAATAAAAGGGACTAGAACTATGGCAACAGGAGTTGAGCTGCTTGGTGCTATACAACCAAAGTCCTGTCTAGCAAGCAGAGAACCCCTGAATAAAACCCTAGTAATACTCTTCTCTTCCACCAAAAAGCCTAAGTAATTTTGTTTTATTGGAACATCTAATTTCAAGGGCGCTGACAGATCAGAGATGATGACATTCTCTTTAAAATTAGGTATTCAAAAGAGACAAAGTTATTTAGGCTTTGAAAGAATTAAAAAGGAAGGAAAATGCATATGATTTTTGTTAGCTCCATAATTCTTGAAATCATAAAATGCATATATCCATGTATGTATGTATATACATGTATGTATATATACGTACAAGTGGTTCATCTCTTTTGTGTGTAGTAAATGGTACAAATGAATCTGTACAGTCACTACTCAAAGGCATGAATAGACGAAAAGAATGAGCAAAGAACTCATTCAGGAATCTATTCCTAGCCAATAACCCTGACAATATTTTACATCAGTTTGCATGTGTCAGTTACTGCAGTACAGGGACAGTACGGCAACAATGTGATACCAGGCAGAAGAAATGAGAAATGAGATACAAATTGTACAATATTCTTTCTGATGGGTAAGTAGAATTTCCAATGTGTGTGTGTGTGTGTGTGTGTGTGTGTGTATGTGTGTGTGTGTGTGTGTGTGTGTGTGTGTGTGTGTGTATTACATTTTCTTAATTCATATCTCTCTTGAGGGGTAGGTGGGGTGATTCAGTAAGCATGGTTGTACTGAAACTTTTACTACATCCTAGTTTGTAAACATTCAGGTAAATGCCTAGGAGTAGGGTTGCTGGATAATATGGAAATGGGTAGTCAAAAGAGGGGTGAAGGGGGAAAATGAGAAGAATGAAAAGGAGAAAAGGGGTGAAGTGCAGAGAGGAATCCAGTAAATATCCTACAAAATTAAGAAGAGTTAAGGAAGAGGTTCATAGAGGAGTGATGGATGAGAATGTTGAAAGGGTTGTCATTGATCAAGGTATATTGTATGCATAAACTGCTTTGTTTAATGATAACCCCTTTGTTACTTAAAATAATAATTAAAAATCATGTCCCTAAAATGTTATGCCATTAGGAGCAAAGCATGAGAATCTGTTCAGATCATCTCTAGGGTCTATAAATCTTTTTTCATTAGGATGAGTTTTAGAACAACACTAATGAAGCATATCATCTGAAGAAAATTTAATGATTTCCACCTATTTAAAATAATCAGTTTTGGAGATATGGCTCAAGTGGCAGAGTGCTACCTAATGAGCAAAGCTGTCAGATATTGAATTCAAGTCTTTATTTTTTATATTGAAAATACTGTACAGAGGGCAAGATAATGATTACATTTCTTATCATCCATTGTAGCCTCCTCCTTTGTTTCCCATTCCCATTCCTTCCCATCCTCCCCTTACCCCCCAATCCTCCCCACTCCCCCCCCATGAAAATTGTAAAGTTTGTTTTCGACATAACGACTTGTACATCTCATGGTTGCAATGGGTCCACCTGTATTCCTATTTAAACGATTTGTTTTTCCCCTTCCCCTCCACAAATTATACCGACATCAAATACAGTGAAAGCAGGGGTTATACTGTGGGGGGAGAGACATACAAAGCAACAAAGAAATACCTTATAAATGTGTTAGAAACAATCGCAGGAAAGGAAAAAAAACATTTGAATACATATCTTAGGGTACATTTCCCTAACATCACCTTATCTGACCTTTTCTGCTTGACTCAGACATATAGTAGATATTGTAAATAAGGAAACCCATGGGACCTATGTTTCTTTGGATCTGGTTTACTTCACTTAATATAATTTTTTCCAAGACTTTCCATTTCCTAACAAATGGGCAATGTCATTCTTTCTGATGGAGGCATAGAATTCCATTGTGTATATATACCACATTTATTTTTGATCCATTCATCTACTGACGGGCATCTGGGTTGGTTCCATATCTTAGCTATAGTAAATAGTGCTGCAATAAACATAGTTGTGCTGGTAGCGTTAGTGTGGTCTTATTTGTAAACATTTGGGTAAATGCCCAAAAGTGGGATTGTTTGGTCATACGGGAGCTCTATGTAAAGTCTTTTGAGGAACCTCCATACTACTTTCCAAAGTGGTTGAACAAGTTTACACTCCCACCAACAATGCAGTAAGGTTCCCTTCTGTCCACATCCCCTCCAGCATCTGTTGTTATTAGAGTTCTTGATTTTAGTCATTCTAACTGGGGTGAGGTGGTATCTTAATGTTGTTTTGATTTGCATTTCTTTTATGGCTAGGGAGGTTGAGCATTTCTTCATTTGTCTACTGGCCATCCTTCTTCCCTCTTCAGAGAAGTTTCTCTTTAAGTCTTTAGCCCACTTATTTATTGGGCAGTTGTTTCTTTGAGGATTTGTTATTGGGGGATTTAATTTTGTGAGTTCCAAGTATATTTTAGATATGAGACCCTTGTCCGTTGTATGGTTAGTGCAGATCTTCTCCCAATCCGTAGGCTTTATATTGATCTTGCTAGCTATGTCCTTTGCCATGCAGAAGCTCTGCAACTTCATGCAATCCCATTTGTCCAACCTTTCTTTGATTTGTTGTGTTTCCAGGTTTCTATTAAGACAATTTCAGCCTGTGCCAAGGAGATCTAGGGTTTCTCCTATTCCATCCTGTAATGTTTTGAGAGTGTCAGCTTTGATTCCGAGGTCTTTAATCATTTGGAGTTGATTCTGGTGCAGGGTGATATATAAGGATCTAGCTTTAGTTTTCTACAAGTAGTTAAGCAATTTTGCCAGCACCATTTACTGAAGAGGCTGTCTTTCTTCCATTCTATTTTTTTAGCTCCCTTATCGAAGATTAGATGGCTATAGGTCTCTAGGTTCATTTCTGGGTTTTCAATTCTATTGCATTGGTCCTGAGGTATGTTCTTGTGCCATTACCAAGCTGTTTTGATTACTATGGCTTTATAGTAGAGTTTGAAATTTGGTATTGATATTCCTCCAGCAGTGTTCTTTCTGTTGAGGATCGTTTTTGCTATTCGGGGTCTTTTATTGTTCCATATGAATTTTTGGATTGCCTCTTCTATTTCCTTGAAGAGTGAGTGAATTCAACTCTTGATCTCGAACATAAGTAAAAACAGTCAATAAAAGTCAATCACTTTCCTGGGCACTGGTAGCTCATGCCTTTAATCCTAACTTTAATCAGAAGGCAGGGATCTGGGGATCTCAGTTCAATGTCAGCTCAGATAAGAAAGTCTGTGAGATTCTCATCTCCAATTTACTGCCAAAGAAAGCTGGAATTGGATTCGTGGCTCGTAGCCTACAGCAAAAGGCTCAGGAACAGAACCCAAGCCTTGAGTTCAAGCCTTAGAACAGTGCAATACATACACAAGGGAAGTAATTAACTCAAGTTTTCAACCTTTAATTTCCCTAAGCCTAACTCTATTCCTGGTCACAACCCTAAGAGTAACCTTGATCATAATAATAACCCAATCCTAAAATTAATGGAAAATACTGAAGTTTAGAAACATCCTTACAGATACTCATTGTCTTTGAAATGATTTGCAGTTTGCTCCAAATCCTACAGATTCCCTGACTTGGAATCTGAAATCTATATTGTTCTCTATTATGCATCATTAACCTCAAATCCTCATATCATGAAAAATACCATAGTTTCCAATGATTTTAACTTTTACAGAACTCCTGTATCTCCAAAAAGAATTTGCAGGTTTACTTAAAATCTACTCTAGTTCCTAACCCTTACTATATAGCTAAACCTTACTAGAAACCTAACTCTAAATTTAACCCCATTGAACCCTGCATAGGAAACTTAGAGAAACTCTGTAGTTTTTGGTAAGTTTCAAACTTATTTTACTTGAAAGTGTTAGCAGAAAATTCAGTTTTACCTTAAAGCTTAACCTTCCCTAATCCTAAGCCTAACCTGAATTAGAAAAGTAACCCTAACCCTGGAACTAATGGGCTTTGGATTCTAAAAGCCACACAAATACATTAGTTTTTATTCATCCTTTGATTCAACTCATCTTTCTCAAAATAGTTTGTAGTTTTACTCATTATCTTGCCATTATTGTACCCCAAGCCCTAACTGAAATATTGAGGTTAACCCTCACACTAATCATAACCTAATCTTAATATTGTTAGTAGTTTCTTATTTCACATTCATCCTAATTCTAACTCGACTTGTTATTCGAAGATTTACTTTCAGTTGGACCCTTAACTTTCCATTTCCCTAATGCTTACACTAACCCCAACTGGAACTGAAACCTTTCACCCTGATAGTCCAATTCTAATGTTTAAGAAAAAGACTCTAGTTTTAAATCATTCTAATGAACACTCCAGTTTGCACTCTGAAATTAGTTTCAGTTTGCCCTCATTCCCACAAATTTTCTGACTCTATTTCTGAAGTTATCTTGTTCCCTAACATGAACCATTATATTTCTTGTCCTCAAATTCTCTTTATCAGGAAAAAATACTGTAGTTTCCATTCATCCTACATTTTCCAGAAACCCTGTACCCTAAAACAGTTTCAGATTTACTTACCTTCTACTCCATTACTTAATGCTAACTCTCAGCCTAAATCTGTCTGGAAAACTCTCATTAATCATTATGAGAATGATCACTGAGAAATAAATATAATGATAATGCTCTAGTTACTATTCAATCTCACATTTTTGCTTCTACTTGTAACTAAAAACTCAAGTTTATACTAAAAACTTTCTTATTCATAACAGTAATCATAATCAGAACAAAATACTGACCTTAATCTTAATCCTAATTATATGACAATACTAACACTAACACAAGTACACTAGTTTTCACTCATCCTAACTTGATTCAAATAAGACTTCCAAAATTAAGTTTTATTTATTTTTGAATATCTTAGTCATTTTCTAATCCTAAATTAATCTTAACTGGAACATTGACAATAACCATAAGCCTAACTCTAAGTAGATTCTAATATTAATAGCAATACTCTAGTTCACATTCATTCTAATTCTTACTAGGCTTAGTCTAAATTTACCTTCAATTTGAGCCTCATTTTTTTCTCCTTCACTCTAACCCTAACCATGGCTGGCATCCTAACCATAACCTTGACACTAACAGTATCCCAATTCTAAAATTTATGAAAAATGCTCATTTTCTGCAATCCTAACTGAAATTCCACTTGTAATTCTTGAAATAAATTGCAGGTTTTCTGTAAACCCTACAGATTTTCTCACTCTTAATTCTGAATGTATCTTGTTCCATAAGAGGAATCATTATACTCATTGATCACAAATTCTGATATTATGAAATACATTGTACTTCCATTATCCCAGCATTTCCTGAATTCCTAGAACCTAAAATAAGTTCAGCTTTACTTATCATTTAACACATTTCTTTTTTTTTTTCTTTTTGTCAGTCGTGGGACTTGAAAACTCTGGGCCTGGGCACGATCCCTGAGTTCTTTAGCTCAAGGTGGGTGCTTTACCACTTGAGCCACAGCACCACTTTTGGGTTTTCTGGTGGTTAATTGGAGATAAAAGTCTCACAGACTTTCCTGCCCGGGTTAGCTTTGAACTGGGATCCTCAGAAATCAGCTTCCTGAATAGCTAGGAAAATAGGCACAAGCCACTAATTTAACCCATTTCTGTACTCTATCCTCTACCCCGGTTAACCAGAAACCTAATCCTAATCACAGTCTGATTTAACACCAAATGGTTAATGTAAGGAAAATTGTCTAGATTCTATTCAATCACACATTTTTTTTGCTTCTACTTCTTAGTGGAAAACTAAAAGTTACCTTAAAGCTTATCCTTCCCTAACCCTAATTAGAACAAAAAAGTATCTCACACTTTATCTGAATGTTTAAAGTAACATAAACACTGGTTTACATTCATTCTAACTTTGATACCATTCATTCTTCTTAAAATATGTGGCAGTTTTACACAATATCTTACATCTTTTTCTCATCCTAACCCCAGCTCTAACTGGAACACCTTGCCTAAGCCTAAGCCTACATATAACTGAATCATCATGTTAATAGCAAGCCTCTTTTTTCACATTTATCCTAACTTTTGCTCAGCGTGTATGTCTAATTATTACTTGCATTTTGAACCTAAATTTCTAAGTGTTTTCATATTTCCTAACAGGTTTTATTTTTCATTATTTTTTGAAAATATTATTTTGTTGTAAGGATGCTTTAAAGAGTGAATAACTATATCTGTAATATAAAGAGTACATTTCTTGTTGAGCATTGTTACCCCCTTCTGTCTTGTTCTCCCACTATCCCATCCCTCCCCACTTCCCTTACTCCTCCCTCCCCATGGTGTAAACTTCATTTACAACATAGTGTCTTTTGAGTATCATTGTTGCAGTGGGTCACCCTGTGTTGAAGCTAAAATTTCTATTTCTCTAATTCTAATTCTAATTCTGCCTGGGGTCCCAACCCTAGCCATAATAATAATGATAACTCAATTCAGAAGTTAACAAAAAATATTCAAGTTTTTATTCATCTTATTAATCCACTGTACATCTTGAATTAAGTTGCAGTTTAGCTTAAATCTTCCAAATTAGTTTATATGCACATATACAAAGATGTAATTTTATGTGAAAAACAGAAGATCTTTGGAGAAAGGAGTAATGAAAAAGAAATAGAGGGAGTATAATCAAATGCTTTAAATATATTATAGAATTGCCACTTCTGACAATTAATAACCATTAAGAAAATAACTAAATATTAATAAAGAACACACTGCATTCCAGTGTTCTTTAAGAGAGCCATGATATGTCTTGTGAAAGAAATACTTGTGTTAGATAAACTTTGTTCATGCATAATTTATATTGTTATTGGCCAATTATTTAACTTAATGAATAAAAAAGTCAAATAAGATTCCATGACAAAAAATATAAAACAATTATTTAGCAATTGTTTGAGAAAAAGTTATAGTCATGAGTTTTAGGAAACTGAATTTCTATTTCCCAGAAAGCAATGGATTAGGTTTACTAATCTAGTATTTGTAGTAAGTTTAGAGAACACAATTGGCATGAAAAACAACTAACTGTACATCTTCTTTCTTGAATGAGTGATATTTTAAACATTATCTTTTATTCAAATGAATACTTAGGTTTACATTTCAAAATATATGCAATTTTATCTCCTTTCAGAACAAGTACTTACCCTGCAATTAAGTGTACTAGCATATTCAGGTATTTAAAAGCTAAATTTTCTGTTTGAAATGTAGCTCTACATATTCAGAATGAGATGATTTTTTATTTATAAATGTCTAACCTCGGATTTTTGCTTCATCAATATAAATTGTCTTATGAGGTTGTAGTGAAGGCTCCAGTAACCAGAGTGGTCAAAACCATTTCCTGAATTGTAAATTTTAAATCTAATCATTTTTAGCCTTTGATTATATCATTTATTGTCTCTTCAGAGCAATTAAGCTAAAATAAATACTACTTTTTAAACATTTCACTCACATTGTAAATAATATTAACATAGGTTAAAAAGACACTAATCATTTCAGACTCATATTTGGTGGTCTTAGTGTGAAGAATGTAGAGAGTAGAAGGACTTTACACTCAATAAATATTTTTGGTTAAATTAAATCATATATCTGGATTTCTAATTTGAAAGTTAATCACATGGAAACTGGAAAACAATAAAAAAATTACTTTGGGATCATTTTTCTTCTTAAAATTATGAAGCAAAAATGTCTCTAAGAAATATATTTTTCAGGGGCTGGGAAGGTGACTATGTGGTAGAGTGCTTGCCTTGCATGCATGAAGCCTGGGGATCGATTCCTCAGCACCACATAAGCAGGAAAAAAAAAGCTGGAAGTGGCACTGTGGCTCAAGTGGTAGAGTAATAGCCTTGAGCTGAAGAGCTGAAGGACAGCGCCCAGGCCCAGAGTTTAGGCCCTACGACCGGACCCACCCCCCAAAATATATATTTTTTTTCAATAAAATGTTTCAATCCTTAGTAAAGTACATTATACTTTAATATAAAGTTTTTCTCAAAATAGAAATTCTGCAACTAATCTAATGTATGTATTTATGCACAAAATGCTGTGACTTCTAGTTGTTATGTGATTTTATTTTTATTTTTTAGTTGTGACATGATCCCTACATACTTTTATTACAAACATCTGTAATAATACAAATCAAGCCTATACACACTAATTTATATAAGATAATATTCAAACAAAATTATCTTTTTCCTGTCTCCAACAGGGAAGGATGATGAGCTGAAGTGTATTAAATGAAAGTACTCTAATGAAGAGTCTTTATGGAATGGAAATTTGCAACATGAGGATGGGATAATGAGCACTTTCTACTTGGCTGAACAGGAATTCTTGCTTCTACTTTCTTACCATTTAATCACACAAGGAAAGCCACAAAATTTGAAATTTATATGAAGGAATTGCATTCCTAAATGATGTGGCAACTCTGCTCAAAAGTTTGATCTTATAACTAGTTCTTTGTGCTTGCAGGCTGATCTACTTCTGTGTCGTATGTTTCATACTATTAAGCATATTAGTAATTCAGCCGTGAGCACATTACAAGAGACTTCTGAAAATCACAGCTATTGCTGTGTAATAATCAGAAGAGAGGAAGAAGATTATATTAATCTCCAATTCCTCCTTTTGGCCTTTAATATACCAATTATTTGTCAAAACAAACATGTAAGATGTTAGTTTATTTTTCCCTTTTTAATTAGAGATTAAGCAAGTGCTTTTAGCAGTTAAAAGTGATGACAGTGGTATCAGAGCTCTGATATGAGCACCTTCTTCATAACAAGTAATGCTCTATAGACTGTAAATATGGAAGATACACTAAAATTCTCTCTCTCTCCACACACACACACACACACACACACACACACACACACACAAAGAGCTGCCAGCAGACACATCAGAGATCAGTTCCATTTGTGATAATAGTTGATTGATGTTTGCTCCATTGTTTTATCTCGGCTTCAAGATCTTGCCTGGACCTTTATCTTTCTCTGAGATCAAGTCCCTAGATCTTAGTATACTGTGTGTCTCTGTATTCAAAATATGTTCCTGGCTGCTTCAGGCCAATTCACAATACCCTGAATGCAGTATACTCAAACTTGACATTCAAAGCAAACTACATGAATTTATACTACTATTCCAAAATACTAAAATTTATTTGATCTAGAAATGAAAATAAAACTCCCACCTTGTTACTTTAGTAGCAATTAACATCATGAAAGTAGAAGAATAATGATCAGAAACTGAGGTAAGAGAATCGGAGTATGTCTAAAATGTAGAATACAGGATCTGTATTACAGATACAAAATCTTGTTCAATAGGCTCATGAATTGAAAACCTGTAATCCTATATTGAAAGCAAAATTTACATATACAGTTTTCCAATTATTTTGCTTACCTATCAATTCTGATCACATATCTTCTTATGAATGTTTATCATATCATTGAATAAATCACGATTTGCATGTACTTATCACCTTAAGGAAAGACAGTCTAATTTTATATCTTTCATTCTATGTAACAAATCCTTATTTTTTGTTTCTCTGTTTGCTGAAAAAAATGTATCCCTGGAAACAGGATATTGACAGAAAATCTGGGTGTAATTTTCATTTTTTAAATTTCAAAAATAAACTTGGTTTTGATTAGTCGTTTTCTAACAATGAGTGTTATTCATGAACACTAATATTTTGGTGCCTTTAAGCAAATTGAGACTTGATGTGGTATGGTAGTTCTTGGGTCTAATTGACTTAATCATTAGACCATTCATGTATAAGCATTTGCATTGAACTTTTTTATTTTTATATATACAATAGTCCCCAAAGTTTTACTTTAAAGTGATAATGGGAGGAAGTGTATTCATGTTCAAAACTTTATATTTATTTCAATTAAAGTCCTGAAAATACACGATGTTCACTGGAGCAATATGATGAGAAACATGAGAAATATGAGAAAAATATTTCTAGAAAAAGATGAGAACATATTTCTAAAGAGAATGGATATATTGATTAAAACATAGAAAAGAGTTAAATAGGATTCTTGCTTGAGACTGCATAAATTTCATATGAATGTAGCTCAAGATGAGACTGAGAGATAAATTCATACTTATATTACTGAGATTTACATCACAATATAAGAAATATAGGTATTTTAAGGAATTGATCTTTCAAAGCTCTAGTTACCTAATGGATGAAGAATGGAATTGAAAATTGCAGATGAAAACAAATCAACATGCAGGTATTATGATTTTATAATACTAATATGAAAGCACTGAAGCTTTTGTCTTCTGAAAAAGAATGGTTAGCCTGTAATTGCAATGTAAATGTAATGAGTCTAAAATGTTTCCTCCAAGATATCCAAGAGTACTATGCTCATTCTCTAAAGAGTAAATAAGTATTTTCATTAGTTTTGCTTAATATTAATTTACTTGTAGCAAAAGGTTATAATGTCTGCTCTCTTTCTTTCAATGTAATAACATATATTTCATATTATTACTGTCTCTTCATAGAAGCCTGAAATCACTATTTCAAAGTAACACAAACAGAAAAACAAAAATAACCAGATACAACCATCACAAATGCTAAATTATATGAAAAAATCCACAATATCAAAAATAAACCTGAGGAAGTAGAAAAACAATGGCAGAATAAGAACAGAAAATTACCTTAGCTCTAGCTAATGAAACAGAGATTTAGAGTCCTAGAAGGTATTCCACTATTAGCAGGTCAAACCAAGTCAGGTATAATTATATATAAATATATAATTCAAAGAAGATTTTATACTGTCTTTACAAGAAAACAGAAACCTATGAAAAGTTACCCAGCCAGGCAGGTGACTGCTGTGACTGTGTTGGCCAACATATTCAAAAGCACAGCTGCACTATGGAAATAAAAGGACCACATGGGAAAAAAGCAGGAACAGAGGAAGCCACATCCAAACACAGACACTATTCATCTTACCACTGGACAGTTCGAATTGTCATTGTAACCACAAGTACTAACATGACAACATCTCACCGCAAATGATCTCTAATCCTACACTTAATCGTCTAGACAAAAACCAAATTCCAGAAAAACAAATAACAACAGAAGACCAAACCAACACCTGAAAAATCAACCAAGAACATAGAGAGTCACCTATTAAGATCATAGATTCCCCAAATGAAAGCCAAGAAATCCACCAAATGGACAGAACAAATCAGAAAAATACAAGAAAACTGATGCCAAGGTAGTATAATTCACACAGGAACTGACCAGACATTAGAACAGACAATTAAGGAGCTAGAAGAGAGAATTCAAAATACGTTACAAATACTGCTGAAAAATGTGATTAACGAAAAGATACAAAATCCTTACAAGGAAATTTGTCAAAAAAGAAGACACCAATCAAAGATTAGCAAAATAATTCATGAAGACTACAAACAGAAAGATAAATAAAGTCTGAGAAGACAAAGGAGTCCAAGGAAAAAATAGTTAAGTAGTTAAATAGTTAAAAGGTATGAGAAGACACAGCTAAAAAAACAGCCCCTCCAACTCCCCTACCCAAAGAAAAGATGTAAAGAAAGTCCACACAAGACCTAAAATAAAGCTTTAGTAAAGATAGAAGCCCTAAAAAAATGACCAATTAGAAGATAGAGAAATCAAAACCAAAGTAGAAAGTCTCCACAGCGAATAGATGACATAGAAGGTAATGTTAGGCATCAAAGACAGACTAGGTCTAATAGAAAAGAGGAGCTATCATTTAGAACAAATCCAAGAAATAAGAAACGATCTTGCTGGAAGTTCAAGATTCAGTTAGAAGATCAAAGTTGGGGGAGATAGGTATCAAGAAGGAGAAGAGCAGGAAACAAAATGGATGGGAAACATATTACAGAATTCTAGCAGAGAACATGCCAAACATCCAAACAGATAGGCTTATTCAGAGAAGAGAAGCCTTTAGAACACCAAATGGAGAATAACAGAACAGAACAACCCACCACCACATCATAATCCATTAGAGGATCATTAGAGATCAAGGAAAGGATTCTTAAGCTGTCAGGAGAAAAGACTGATTATTTATAAAGGATATACAGTCAGAATAAATAATGATTTCTTAGCTGATGAGGTAAAAAGGAGAGCCTGGCATGATATATGGCAAACATTAAAGACAAACAATTACCAACTGTGAATACTCTCCCAAGCCAAACTCTCCTTTATATTTAAAGGATATATAAAAATATTTCATGACAAAGAGAACTTGAAAAATTTATATCCACCAAATCAACAAGATAGAAATTAATCAAATATATCCTACATAGAGAAGGTCAAGAAGAACAGGAACTGGTTATCTAAAATGCTCCCTACCAGAGAACAAAGTAAATATATTAAGAATAGATGAGGCACAGCTCCTAACAGCAGGTGTATAACAGCAGGAATTATTAAATATTTCCCAGCTGTAACTCTCAATATCAATGGACTTAAATTTCCAATTAGAAAACACAGGTTAGATAGTATTATGAAAAAACAAGACACATCCATCCAGTGTCCACTAGAGATACATTTCATTGATAAAAACAAACACATTGACAAAAACAAAAACACAAACAAAGGAAATTTTTCAAGCAAATGGATACCATAAACAGGCCACAATAGAATTACTAACATAAAATAATGTAGAATTCAAATTAAAAGTAGTATATATTCAGTGTCAGTATATACATTCTTTGCAGCAGGTCATGGAAGATTCTCCAAAATAGAACCCATCCTATGTCACACAGAAATTCTGTCCAAATCGAAAGAAAAATTAATTGAATTCCCATAGCTTGTCAGACCACAGCAGAATAAACTTACAATTAAAGAACTAAAGCAAAAATAATTTTCAAACCTATGAAGACTGAACAACACATTGCTGAATGACCAGTGGAGCACTGAAGAGATTAGAATGGAAATCTGAAAGTTTCTGGTATTTAACAAAAATGAAGACACAAAATACCAGCTCCTCTGGGACACATTAAATGCAGTACTTACAGGAAAAGTTATAGCTTTGAATGCCTACATCAAGCAATTGGGGAAATTTCAAATCAGTATTTTTATCATGTACCTAAAGCTCCTTGAAGAGAGGAACAAGTCCAAACATAAGTAGGCTGAAACATAAAAAAAATTAAATCAGAAATAACTAAATAAAGACAAAATAAAACAGAAAGACCAAGAAAACAGAGCTTGTTCTTTCAATAAATTAACAGACTTGACAGACCCTTACCAAATCTGACTAAAAAGAGAACTTATATAGATAGAAAGACAAGTAGAAAACTAACAGAGTGGGAGAAGGTCTTTATTAGCTCTGGAACATACAATGGCCTCATATCTCAAATATTCTTAGAGCCCCAAAATTAACTCCCCCGAAAAAACAAATCCTCATAGAAACAACAACCCTCATAATATAATTGAGCTTAAGATTTAAGGAGAGACCTCTCTGAAGAAGAAATATGAATGGCCAGTAGACACATGAAGAAATAAGCAACATTTCTGGCCATAAAAGAAATGCAAATCAAAGCCAAATTGAGATTCCACCTAACCCCAGTTTGAATGAAGAAAACTAATAATAACAGATGCTGGGCTGGTGGGGATGTGGCCAAAAAGGAACATTACTACACTACTGGTGGAAATGTAAACTTGTTCAAATACTCTGTAAAGAAGTATAGAGGTTCCTCACTAGAGCTCCCCTATGACCCAGCAATGATGGATCAAGAAAATGTCGTATATATTCACAACAAAATTCTATGCTTCCATCAGAATGATTGACATTGTCCCATTTGTAAGGAAATGGAATCATTTGGAAACATAATAATTCAAACAAGCCAGACCCAAAGAATCAGAGGCTACATGTTTTCACTCATTTGGAAAAACTAGAATATGTCTAGGATATTCACAGTAGCTCAATAGCAATATGCATATCACCATATAAAATGATGCATATCGAAATGAGCTCCAAGAAATGGATACAAGATGATTGTATAGTGAATTGTTTTTAGTTATTTCTATTTAGTTTTTCCCCTTTGGTTTATTTCCTGTACTCACTGTTTTTTATTTCTGTACCCTTTGTCTTATACATGTTAATCTGATTTAGGGAAAGGAAGGAAAATCACAGAAATGGTGGGACAAAGATTAACCAAAGCAACAGTGATATTCACTAGACACTATGTTAGAAATAAATGTTACAACTTTGTGGGAGTGGGATGTCAGGGTTGGGGGAAGCAGAAAAAAATGAGGAAGGGGTAACACTGTTAAAAATGTACTCATTTGGGCTGGGAAGGTGGCTCAATGGTAGAGTGCTTGCCTTACATACATGAGGCCCTGGGTTCGATTCCTCAACACCACATAAGCAAAAAGAAAAAAGCCGGAAGTGGCGCTGTGGCTCAAGTGGTAGAGAGCTAGCCTTGAGCTGAAGAGCTGAGGGACAGCGCCCAGGCCGAGTTCAGGCCTCACGACCAGACCAAAAAAAAAAAAATGTACTCATTACTTATGTAACTGTAACTTATGTAACTGTATATCACCTTCATAATAAAAAACAAAACAATACAAGAACTCATCCAAATACAGAAAATTAGAGACAAAAATGAGACAACACAACAGATATAAGCAAAATTAAGAATGTTATAAGAGAGTACTTTGAAAATCTTATGCCAATCACCTGAAGAATCCTGGGGAAATTCATGTTTTCCTATACTGGATCTGAAGCAAGAAGTAACACATAAGAAGAAATGAAAATGAAATGTCAATAAACCACTTCCCATTCCAGAAAAATCTATGACTCAATGAATTTACCATGAAATTAAGGCCTGCAAAGAACTTACAATACACAGTTATAACTCTTCAATGGAATAAAAAGGGAAATGGAATTATCAATCACATTCTATGAAGCTAGAATTAGACTCTTCTCCAAATCACATAGGGACTCACCAAAGAAAGAGAACTATGAACCCAACTCTTTGATAAGCGATGATGCAGAACTTCTTAATAAAATTCTCACCAACTAATTTCAGCAACTAACAAAAAAAATAATATTGTATGATCAAATAGGATTCATCCTAGGATACAATTGGATTCAATATTCTTGTCAATAATCATAATACAAACCATCAGCAGAATCAGGGACAAGAAACACATGATCGTCTATAGGGATGAAGTAATAGCTTTTAACAAGCTCCAATACCCCTTTATGATTATCTGAGAAGCTAGGAATGCATGGAACATTCCTCAATATATTACAGAGTATATATATGACAGATAATTAGCATTTATCTAACAGTGGAAGCATGAAGACATTAAAATCAGGAATGAGACAAGGATGTCCATTCTCTCTACTACTCTTCAATAAGGCAGTGGACTTTCTAGCAAGAGCAATAAGCAAGAGAAAAACATAAAGGGGATCCAAATAGGGAAGATGTAAAACTATCCCTTTTTACAGATGAAATGATCCTGTATTTAAAGGACCCTATAGCTTCCTCCTTCAAGTTACTAAAGGTGATGCTAACCTTCAGCAATGTAGCAGGGTATAAAAACCACAAGAATCAGTAGTTTTTCTGTGTTACCATCAATGGGAAGATCCATGCTGAAATCCAAAAAACAACCTCATATATATTAGCCTTAAAACCAAATCAAATCTAAACTAAACTAAACAACAACAACAAAACTAGGAATTAATTAAAGTAAAATGTGAAGGACCTCTATTGTAAAAACTTTAAAAATCTAAAAAGGGAAATTAAGGAGACTCAAGGAAATGGAATATCTTTCAATGCTCCTGGTTGGAAGAATTTACATGATGAAACTGCAATGCGGCCCCCCAAAAATTGACAATGCAATAGTCATCAAAATCCCAACTATATTGTTCAATAAAGTAGAGAAAGCAATCCAAATTTAATATGGAATTACTAAATTATAGATGAAACAGAAGGCTTAGAAATGAATTCATTTGGAATTACTAAATTATAGATGAAACAGAAGGCTTAGAAATGAATTCATGGGCCTATCATGATCTAACACACACACACACACACACACATACATACACACACACACACACACACACACACACACACACACACACACACACACACACACACACACACACACACACACACCACACACACAGTGGAATTCTACTCACCCATCAGAAATGACTTTTCACCAGTCTTAAGGAAAATGAAAGGCTTGGTAAAATTATACTAAGAGCAAAGAGAACAGAATGGAGACTCAGAGTAATATAAGTTTCATGGATTCATTCATTTATGTTAGCTAGAAGGTGCCCACAAATCTACAAGTAAACAAGACTGATTCTACCTCGTCCCAGTTAGAATGGCCATTATCAAGAAAACTAACAATAGCAAATGCTGACATGGATGTAGCCAATTGGGAACTCTATTACACTGTTGGTGGGAAATTAAACTTGTTCATCCACCGTGGAATGCAGTACGGAGTTTACTGAAAAGACTAAATATAGATCTTCCTTAAGACCCAGTAATTCCCCTCATCAGCAGTCATTCAATAAATAACAAGCAAGCTCACATGAAAGCTATCAGCATAACCATGTTCAGGGCCCAGGCCCAGTGTTCAAGGACTGGAATAAAAGTTACCACTTCTGGTATTTGTTTTTAAAAATATGAACTTTTGACATAAGGAACCAAATCATTCTATTTGCAGTAGCTAGGATAGGACTTAAATGTTGTGGGTGATAAAATGGCTTCTTTGTTGAATGTTAGGAAAAGATGTAGGCAGTCCAAGAAAAGGGAGATTTCTTTTGTTGTTGGTCGAGGGGCTTGGAGTCTGGGCTTGGGCACTGTCCCTGAGCTCTTCAACTCAAGGTGATTTCTCTACCTCTTGAGCCACAGTGCAACTTCTGGTTTTCCTGTGGTTAAATGGAGATAAGAGTCTCTGGGACTTTCCTGTCCAGGGGGCTTGGAACTGCTGTCCTTAGATCTCAGCTTCCTGAGTAGCTAGGATTACAGTTGTGAGCCACTGGCACCAGACTAAAAATGGAGGGATTTTAGAAAAGAAAGTCCACCTCTTTACCTGTGTCTAAACCTCAGTTATCACTATTAGAACACTTCATCCTCAACTCATTTCACCAGACATTTGTAAATTTTCTCTTTCTCTTTATGTAGGAGTACTGCAGTCAATATCAACTCAGCTGTGGGACTGGATCAATTGTATGTTAATTGCTAGCACCTAAATCAAGAACTGTTACATCAAAACAAATGAACCACTCACTTGGAATAATTGTATTCTTTTTATTACAAATCTGTGCTTTATCAATTCCTAATGTGATATTGGACATCCTAACAGGGTGATGACATTTTCTTTCTCTTCAGCAATTGTCCTTCTCCCACATGTGTTCAAATATTTAAGATTTCAAAGATTTCTATTGATAATTCATTAAGCTGACCTCTAAGATAATGTGCATTTCTGGAATTTGGTCTGCTGTCTTGTTCTTACATGCACAGGCTTTCTATGATTTATTTGTTCTACAAGGAATTCTACTTTCCAATCTTTGTGTGATCAATTTTAGTCCCTTTCATCAGTCTTTCTGACTCTCTCTCAGGAGTCTCATTTGAGTCTGTCTCATAAAAAAATATATTAGTTATCAGCTAAATGACTCTCAATTTCTGTTTCTGGCCTGACTTCATGTAGGCTGTGATAGCAACCCTGACTGGCTGTGCTTACTGCAGTGTTTTTTGTTTGTTTTGTTTCTGGCTTTGTTTTGTTTTGTTTTAAAGGTCTAGGATTACTATTCAAGGTAGTAGCTTTTCTGGGCCCCTGTGATCCCCTGGCCTAGAGTCAATGAGTTAAGATGATTGCTAATTGTAGAATACACTTTGAATTATTACATTAATTCACAGAATTAAAACAGTAATAATATATTATTTGTTTAAATTCTGCTTCTCAATTTTACAATTCATGATATATATTAGTAAAATTAGATTCACTTTCTTCTTTTCTATAGCTGCTAAAAGTAAAATTACATATTAAACATTCAACATTAAGAAATCAATAATAAGTAACCTATTATTAAAATGATATAGTACTAAACTGTGATTTGAATTATAGTTCTAACAAATTGTGATGTAAACAACAATTAATAGAATTATGGGTAATATTTTTTAAACTTACCAGCTTTTTATTTGTTTCCTAATTGTCTCATTTGTAATTTTTGGTCCAAGCTGTCTCTTCATCCTTATTGTTTAGTTTTCTATTTTATCTCTACTGGTTTGTATGTTGTTTTCCCTTTTTAGTGACTGACATGAGGCTGAAAATCTGTATGCTAGTTAATTACTTCCTATGCTAAAGTAAAATTATTGTTCTCCACAGCTGTTCTACTCTTTGTATAGTATTTTCCCCAGTCCCATATCCTGTATTGCTGCTCTCATGTATTTTATTGTATTTTTATTGTGAAAATACCATACAGACGGGATACAATTACATGGGCAAAATAATGAATACATTTCTTATTAAGCATTGTTGCCTCCTCCTTTGTTTCCCCTTCCCATCCCTTCTTTATTTTACTTTTTATTTAAATTTTACTGTCAAGGTAATGTACAGAGGGGTTATAGTTACATAAGTAAGGTAATGAATTTATTTCTTTTCTAATTTGTTATCCCTTCCCCCATTTTTCTCCCTCTTCCCTCCCAACAGCCCCTCCAGATTATTTCCAACATATTGTCTTCTGTGTATCACTGTTGCATAGGTTCCCCCTTTGTCCTTTGCCTCATCATTTTTTTCCCTTTCCCTTCCCTAGTTCAGATTAACATATTTACAATAACCAGGGTATCAAAATCAAATACAGTGACTACAGGGGATACACCATAGGTGGGGAAAACACAAAAGGATAAAAAGAAATCACGCAATACATTAAGAACAAAAACATCAAAGAACATGTCTTGGAGTTCATTTCACTTAGAATCACCTTATACAATCATATGTACAGAGCTATAGGGCTATTCTGCTCATTTACTAAGATTATCCTTGATGTACACAATAATGCTCCCCTATTACTTAGTAATCCCACTGCTGGGCATTTAACCAGGTGGCCACAAGCAAGGCCACACTAAAGCTACCAGCAAAATTATGTTTATCACAGTATTATTTACCATAGCTAAGATATGGAATCCATCCAGATGCCCCTCAGTAGATAAATGGATCAAGAAAATGAGACACACACACACACACACACACACACACACACACACACACACACATGCGGAATACTATGCTTTCATCAGAAAGAATGATACCACCTCATTTGTAAGGAAATGGAAGTTCTTGGAAAAAATTATATTAAGTGAAGTAAGCCAGACTTAAAGAAACATAGGTCCCACGGTTTCCCTTATTTGTAATAATTAGTTTACACCAAGGATAATCTCATGTCCTATGTTGAGCATACAACATTATTGCTATATTGTTTGTTATTATTTCTGCAAACAGGCAGGTATATTTAAAGAATTATGTTCATCTTATCCATTACTGGAGGAAGAGCATCCAAAAGAGCAACCCCTACTAGGAAGAACAACTCCTACTTATTTAGCTTCATTCCTATGTAAGGCCAGTGTTGTCCCCTGTATCCTCATGCTGTACATTACAACTCTATACCGGTTCATCCTGTATATCTACTATCTTCTACATTGTGACCTAAATGCCCCAGCAATTCCACTTTGCTTTACTTTTCAAAAAATTTCACTCTTAATGTTTGAGGTTGATGTGTGTGTGTGTGTGTGTGTGTGTGTGTGTGTGTGTGTGTGTGTGTGTGTGTGTGTGTGTGTGTATTCACAAAAATCAGAAGACAACATTTTTCCTCATTTACAATACATCTTTCAGGTTATTATAAGTTGTGGCTAATGGGAGAAGTCTCTTGCTATTTTAAGGATGAAACAGAAAAATATATTTGTGCATGCACCACAGTTGTTTATTAGTCTGTAGTTGAACACTGAACCTCGATTTATATCTTGGCTGTTGTTGTGAATAATGTGAATAACAATGAACTACAGATATATTTACGAGTTACCCAGAGAGAAATAATCACATGATTGGTGGGTCAGATGATATTTCAACTTTGGATTTCTTTAGAAAACTGCATACTACTTTCTACAAGGAGAGTATTAACCTGTATTTTGACCAAGAGTGTAGAAAATTTCCTTTTCTCCACACTCTCACCAGCCAACATTATTACCTTTTGAGTTTTTTTAAAGGGCAGGTATTTACTGTGTGCAATACCCAAGATGACCTCAGACCCAAATCCTTTTACTCCAACCTCCTAAAAGCTTCGAATTACAAGCCTTTACCACCACACCTGGTTCCTTTGATTTTTTTTGATAAGAGTTATAATAGTTATGAAGTAGTATCATAGTAATTTTGAATTGCATTTCTCTAATGATTTTTGTTTACAAAACATTAAGCCAGCATAGAAGTTGTATTAAACACAACTTTGTAAACCCACTGGCAATTTTCAGAGCTTTTTGGTAAACATGTCTATTCAGAAATTTTGACAATTTTTAATCAAGTTTCTTGTTAATCTCATCTTTAATCTCTGTACAAAATCAATAATTAATTCAAGGTAGTAGAAAGGAAAAAATAAAGCAACTCCTAACATTTTTCAGTTTTCAATAACATGATATTGCTTAAATCATTTTCTGTTAATGCTTGAGACTATATAACTCAATTTAGTTAGACCTTATAAAGGCTATGTATTTTATTTTATGTTGATTTTTCTTTCCAAACCCTGCATGACTAATTTCCCTTGGTTTCTTTCTGTCTCATGTAGTTCAGATTTCAAACTGAAGAATAAATGGAAGGAAGCAAAAAAAAAAAATACAGTTCCTCTCATCTGATGATGCCTCTACAAGAATGAGGAAAGACCTATGATAGAATATCAAAAAGACAATTCATTCTTCTAGGTCTTCCTTATCTTTGTGATGTAACTTAAATGATGTAACTTAAATGGAAGGAAGCAAACCAAAAACTTAGTTCCTCAAATCTGATGATGCCTCTACAAGAATGAGGAAAGACCTATGATAGAATATCAAAAAGACAATTCATTCTTCTAGGTCTGCCTTATCTTTGAGATGTAACTTAAAAGATGTAAAACACAATATACTGCTCAGATACTTTTGTTTTATCAGTTTTGTACATTTTCTTTTGGACTTCATCTCAGTCTACAACATTCCTTCATTATTATGTGCCTGATATTTTTACACTAACAAGACTTAAAATAACCAGTTTGATTTACAGCATGAGAAGTTATCTACCCGGCTTCCTTGGAAGTAGAGCATGATTAATAGATAACATTGCTCACTACATGTAATGGTTTCTGTAATACTTATGACATTCTATTTAGTATTTAAAAAAAAACTTCTGGCTAAACTCAAAGCTCATTCATAGAAGTTTATGTTAAGTATTTTACAAGTTTTATTTCTCTTAATTCTTAAGATAACATTTGCTATAATGCTAATGTTATTACTATTTTAGTGTTGGGAAAAATTGTAATTAAAGGCACTAAGTGCATGGCCCAAAGACACACAGTGAGGAAGGAAACGAGTCAAAGTTTCCAAAAGTCTTTCAGCAATACACAAAAGGTAGGTAAATTCTTTCCATTCTCTTACACTCTCAATTCAATATTCATATTGTCCAAGAAATTATAGCATAGCAAATATTGCCCATGGTGATTGTTTTCTATCACATTTTGTCTCCAACAGAGACTATGTTGGTGACATTGGGTTATCATGCACAGAGCTGAGCTTCTAAATTGAGGTCCAAAAAGAGACAAATTTCTTCTGTCCCACAGTTCCAGTTTCCTTTTTTAAAAAGTACCAAAACTTTTAAATATCATCACTTACTGTCTTTTAAGAATCCAAAAATGAAATAAATTCACACTTAATCAATCCAAAATGCTTTAAAAGTAGGAGATAATAAAACAGGCCCCCATGAAGTAAATTTTCTTCTACTTTTAAAATTATTCTGAAAGCCTTGTATTGGCTAGTCACATCTGTAATCCTATCTACTCAGAATAGCTACTCAGGAACCTGGGATTTGTGGATAACCATTGGAAGTCAATCAGGGCCAAAAAAAAAAAAAATCATGAAATTATTTTTCAGACTTTTTAATGAACTAGCAAAGACCCAGGA